>NC_079189.1:527831469-528146969 GCF_029499605.1 Hyla sarda
CTTGGCAACACCGTATCTACCACACCCCCCAAGTCGGACAACCTTACTCGTAAGGAGCGTATTGCTCTACAAGAATTAACCACTTATGATGACATCATCATCAGGATGTCTGACAAAGGGGGATTGGTAACGGTTATGAATAAGGATATGTATATTGAGGGAATTAATACCCTGTTGCAGGATCATACCACATACCAAAAACTTACTGCTGATCCTACCATGAAATTTCAACTTGAGTTATCCAAACTACTTGATGAAGGTGTTGCACTGGGGGCCATCACCGGGAGGGATAGAGATTATCTTTTTGTGAATGAACCAGTCATTCCGGTCATGTATGCCCTGCCCAAGACCCATAAAGGGACGGTCCCTCCACCTATGAGGCCCATTGTTTCTTGCAGTGGGTCCTTGTTGGAGCGACTGTCCAATTGGGTTGATTTATTATTGCAACCTCTGGTGCAACGTGTTCCGGGATATCTCAGGGATTCTAGGGACTTTTTGAGGGCCATGGAAAATGTACAGTGGACATCAGGCGCATATTGGCTCTCCTGTGATGTAGTGTCTTTGTACACTAATATACCTTGGGTAGTTGCCATGACCGCTCTTGAATTCCACCTTAATACCTACAGTCAATATTCATCAGATCTTAAAGAATTTATCAAAATGGTAATTTGGATGACTCGGAGGGACGCTTATCTCACATTCAACTGGAACACCTTGAACACACATATAACATTTATAATGTATATGCCCCTAATGGCGACAATGCCTCTTTCTTTGACTCTCTCACAGGTACTGTTAACCGTTCGACTGGGCCTTTTAATATAGTGGGAGGAGATTTCAACTCAGTAGTGGATCCACTTGTGGACAGGAGAAGCGCAGCTGCCCCGCCGGTAGCCGTCCGACTGAGCGACACCGTCCTTCCCCCTTTTCTCACTCACACTGGGCTACAAGATGCATGGCGCCATCTCCACCCGGATGGCCGTGAGTATACCCATTTTTCCCATGCACACAACTCGTGGTCCCGTATTGATTACTTCCTGATTAGTGCAACCCTGTGCCCCCGTTTATTAGCTGTTGACATTCAGGACATGGTCATTTGTGATCATTCCCCATTACTCCTGGAATTGCAGCCATCTAGCCCCAAAGGCTCCGACTATCTTTGGCGATTTCCATCATATCTCGCTAAAGATGAGTCTTTCCATGACCTCCTGAAAGGTTGGTGGCTGGAATTCGAGGCCGACAACTCAGTACACACTGACAACCCTACATTATATTGGGAAACGGCAAAAGTGGTCATGAGGGGTAAGCTAATGGCTTACTGTTCTTCTCTTAAACGCAAAACTCAGGAGGGATATGCTGCCACCAGTGCCGCCCTTTCCACTACTTACGCCCGATTTGTCGATGACCCCACTCCATCCAATAAACTCCGTTGGCAGGATGCGCGTTCCTCATATGAATTATGGTTAGATAGAAGGGAACGCATTCATCGCTCTCATGTAGATGTCGAATTCTTTAAGCATGGAAATAAGGCGGGCCGCCTACTGGCAAGGCTAGCTAAAGGGGCACATGCACAAACACCGGTTATAGCTTTACGGGATGCCCAGGGTCACATTCGATGGAGCCCTCAGGAAGTCACCACTGTACTGGGTTCCTTTTATTCCGACCTCTACTCATCGCCTCCATCAGTGGGGAGTGAAGGTATCAGTTTTCTCAACAGCCTGACTCTACCGTCCTTAACGGAGGAGCAGCGCCAGGACCTTAATGCAGTGGTGACGGTTGAGGAGGTGGGGGAGGTCATCAAGGGTTTGGCGAACGGTAAAGCCCCTGGACCAGATGGATACTCTGGAGAGTTTTACAAGACTCTCCAGGAAAAGGTCACCCCCTCATTAGTAGCTTACTTTAACGAGGTCCTGCATTCGGGCTGTTTGTCCCAGGTGGCTAAGCTGGCATACATCAAAGTTCTTCTCAAGCCGGGAAAAGATCCCCTGGAGCCAGGGTCGTATAGACCGATCTCACTTATAAACCAAGATATCAAGATATTATCTAAAATACTGGCAGACAGGTTGGCGCGTTATCTCCCAAATCTAATTGGGGATCACCAGGTGGGTTTTGTCAAATCTAGATCGGCAGTCACCAATATAAGAAAAGTACTGGCGGCCATGGATAGTATTTGGGACCAGGCGCAGACATCCTCCCACCCTGCATTGCTCACTCTAGACGCTGAAAAAGCGTTTGATAATGTCCGGTGGGACTGGCTGCGCATGGTCCTAGACAAGTTTGGGATAACAGGCAACTTTCGTACCTTTCTGTCGGGCTTATATGAGGGTCTCACAGCTATGGTGTACACCCCGGGTTTCCTTTCCCAACCCATTCAGCTACTGAGGGGCACGAGACAGGGGTGTCCCTTATCCCCGTTATTGTTTGATCTGGCAATAGAACCTCTAGCACGGTCCCTAAGCACTGGAGATCTATTCAGCGGCATTAAGGTGGGCTCCGGTACACTTAAATTGTCCATGTTTGCCGATGATGTGCTTCTCTATCTTGGTGAACCACAGAGGGACGTTCCTAAGATTCTGGCCTTTCTAACTATTGTGGAACGTTTTACGGGTTACAAAATTAATGCATCTAAAAGTGTCCTGTTGCCCTTGGGGACCTCGGCCCCCAGGTGGTTGAACACGGCAGGGGAGTTAGGAGTTGCAGTCAGTACCTCCTATATAACCTATCTAGGTATTAACATTGGACGCACGCCAGATACCCTGTACTCTTTGAATTACCCCCTCCTCTTCAAAAAAATTGTAACGGAATTGCGTAGATGGGAAAACTTGCCTCTTTCTCTCCTGGGAAGGTGTCATTTGATTAAAATGATTAGTTTTCCCCGGTTGTTATACCCACTACAAACACTGCCCCTCCTTCTGAAACATGATGATATTCGTCATCTTACCTCGGCTTTCACCAAATTTTTATGGCAGGGTAAGCGGCCAAGAATTGCGCTGCAGAAACTCATGTTACACAAAATGGATGGGGGGGTTAACTTCCCCAACGTTCGGGGTTATAATCTGGCGTGTCTCTTCCGCCATGTCATAGACTGGCTTCAGGGTTCAAACTTTTTCTCTAATGTACTGGTGGAGCGGGCACTGGCGGCACCATGGACTCTTTCTGCACTGCTACACACATCCTATACCAAATTGCCACCTTCAATTAAAAACTCGATATTGCTCAGGGATACTATAGTCTCCTGGAAGGAGATCCGGAAGCTATTTCGTCTTCCGTTTCTCCTTTCGAAGAGGATGCCCTTTAAAGGCCATCCTGAGTTTCCGCAGTGGGACTCCTCTCCGTGCTTTCGCCTCTGGGAGGAAAGGGGTGTGAAGACGGCGGGAAGCCTTATGAACGGAGATTCTAGAAGATGGCTCTCTCCAGCTGCTATTATACACACATTCCGACTTCCTCCTTCTCACCTCTTCTATGCCAACCAGATTTTCTCCTTTTGTTCATCAAGGTTGAGGGATCTTACCATTGAGTCTTTGACCCACACACTAGATAATGTCATTGGCTCAGAGCCACGGAAAACATCCATCTCAGCTCTTTACTTAGCTTTTCGTGCCCGGTTCTATAAGCGGGATTCCAAGAAAATCTTTACTACTTGGGAAAGGTGGACAGGGGACGAGGGCATACACAACACGATTCTGGCAGGATGGGACTCAATAAGGAAACAAGTTATTAATGAGAGGTGGAGGGAGACATATTTTAAATTGTCCCATGCAGCGTTAGGCTGGGTCCACACTACGTTTTGTCCCATACGGGAGCGCATACGGCAGGGGGGAGCTAAAAGCTCGCGCTCCCGTATGTCACCGTATGCGCTCCCGTATGTCATTCATTTCAATGAGCCGACCGGAGTGAAACGTTCGGTCCGGTCGGCTCATTTTTGCGCCGTATGCGCTTTTACAACCGGACCTAAAACTGTGGTCAACCACGGTTTTAGGTCCGGTTGTAAAAGCGCATACAGCGCAAAAATGAGCCGACCGGACCGAACGTTTCACTCCGGTCGGCTCATTGAAATGAATGGCATACGGGAGCGCATACGGTCACATACGGGAGCGCGAGCTTTTAGCTCCCCCCTGCCGTATGCGCTCCCGTATGGGACAAAACGTAGTGTGGACCCAGCCTTATACGGTTTTAATATTCTACACCCTCCTTCCCAGACAGGATCACTAGTTGCCCTAAGTGTACCACCCCTCTCACGAATCTATATCATGGGGTGTGGGAATGTGCTCAGTCGGCGGCTTACTGGCGCTTGGTATGCTCATATGTCCGAGATCATTGGAATCTTTCCCTACCTTTTACGCCCCAGACCCTACTTTTTCACCAATCTCGCCCACCGGAGGGGGAGGGGGGAGAAGGCCCAAAGCTACCAGGTATTGTTCACATTGTACTTCTGGTGGCTCTCAGATGTTTATTCCTCAAGTGGTTGGAGCCATTGACCCCGGACATGTCCTTATTGGTGGCTCAATTGAAGGTCTTTATGAACATAGATAGGTTAGATGCTGAACGCCATCTCAATACAGGCACCAAAAGATTTTTTAAGAAATGGAAATCGTTCATAGTGTCCCATTTTGACCCCCCGGGGATAGCTGATGTAGTGCGCCCTTTTAGACGTACCGTTTGGTATAATGTAGAATCCTTGAGGGGTTCCTTAGGAGCCTTGCAACTACCTGATAGCTGAGTATTGGTCCCGAAAGGGAGGGAACACCACCTCTGGGGGTCGATGTCTCACGTACTGCTTACCATATGTTATTAGAGAAAAAGGATATCTTTATTATTTCTTTTATATGGTACGGTTTTTCTTTTTAAGGTACGGGACATGTAGTGGGCGTCTTGTAGTTGGTGCTCCGTTGCTCTGAGGGAATGCCTCCTACTGCTACTAATTTTGTGTCTGCTGTGATCTGTCTCCCTTTTAGGTGGGGGGGGGGGGGGGCGGGATAGGAAGGGTGAATATTTGTTATTACCATCGTGATTTTTATGTGGAAACTGTACTTTTTTCTGCTCATACATCATTGCACTTTCTCTTTGAATTGTTTTATTTGTTGAAAATAATTGCTTCAATAAAAATATATTTAAAAAAAAAAATGGTCATTTGGTTCCTCATGTCCCGCAACTATTTCATATTTGACAGAACATTCTATGTACAGACTAGTGGTGTTTCCATGGGAGCCAAACACTCACCATCCCTGGCAAATTTGACCATGTCCTTTTGGGAGTCCAATCACATCTTCACTTCTGATAATCCATTTGCCAACAGCATACAGTGGTACGGTCGCTTCATTGACGACCTCCTCCTTATTTGGAGGGGGGACGTCGCGACCGTACCACTGTTTGCTGCATATCTGAATGATAATCCATACAATCTCAAATTTACATACCAGTTTGATCCACAGACCATGGCATTTTTGGATTTAACCTTCACCATCACTTCATTAAATCAAATTTCTACCTCGACTCACCGCAAGCCCATCTCTGGTAACACTGTCCTTAGAGCTGACAGCAATCATCCGTTACACACCACCAGATCCATACCAGTAGGGGAGTTCACTAGACTCAAAAGAAATTGCTCCGATACAGCTACATACAAATCTCAGGCCGTAGAATTGAAAAATAGGTTGTCTAATAGGGGTTATTCCCATCACACCTTACATAGGGCTAAAGGTATTGTAGCCAACAAGGATAGAAGTGCTCTTGTTAATCCACAACATGCACCAACAAAACAAAGTAAAAAACCCATTGTGGCACTAACTTATTCTCCCTATTTCAATAACATTAAACAAATTATTAACAGACACCTCCATTTTCTCAGGAGGGATGAAACGTTATCATCCCTTCTGAGTGAGGGATGCCAAGTAGTGTCCAAAAGAGCCCCAACACTTGGTGACCAGCTGTCGCCAAGTGTGGTGGTGAGTGAAAGATCCAGTCATTCACATTGGTTAGCTCAAAAGGGTTTTTTTCAAGTGCGTACAGAGAATATGCCGCACTTGTAATTATGCAAAACCCACCAAAACCTTTACTACTGCCGATGGCACCAGGACTTTTTCCATAAAGTCGTACATTAATTGCAATTATACCAATGTGGTGTACATCATAGAATGCTCACTCTGTCAACTCAAGTATGTGGGTTACACAACTAGAAAGTTAAAAACCAGAGCTTTAGAGCATTTGAATGACAGTACCACTACGTCAAGCAGACACAGATCAGCTGCATCTGCCCATTTTCAAACTGTGCATCATGGTAATACCAGTGGTTTCACTATCTATGCTACTGAACTCGTTAAATCTAGCATTAGAGGAGGATGTATCAGGAAAAAATTAGCTGACAGAGAAGCTTTCTGGCAGTTTACTTTAGGAACACGTAGTCCCACAGGATTAAATATCCGACGGGAACTATTGTTCCATTATTAATTTCACATATTTTGTCCTGTTCTTTTTAGCCTTATCCTCTTGTTAGTTTCCAGCTTTTTGGTATGTGGTATTATATATTTTATTTTATTTATGTATTTTGATACACTTTTTATATATACATCTTTTGTATTCTGTATGTGTATTTTATCTGCATACCTCGATCCCTGTCTATCAGTGTGATGCCAGGTACATGGGCGTTGTTTCATCTGGCCCCACCCTTAGATTTGGGTATATAATGGCTCACCTGTGCTCACACTGACGTCACCGAGGAAGAGCGTTCGCGCTTGAAACATGTCTGACTAGTGTGCTTTTATTGCTTGCTCCTCACTTAATAAAGCTGCCTTCACTGCAGTGCTGGACTCCTTATTCATTTCCAGGATGACATCACTTAAGCCTGCTGGGGGACCACTTCCGCCCTCACGTGATTGCAGTTCTGTGATGAATAGAAGACCTCAGGCTCTGTGCAGCAGCTTTCAGTCTGTGTATCTTTCAGTGAGGCTCTTTGTAGCTTTCAGTCTGTGCAGCTGTCGGTGAGGCTCTTTGCAGCTGTCAATCAAGCTCAGTGCAGAGAAACACGTCCTGAGTTTGGACTTTTGCCGTTACAAGCAGGAGACCAAAATCTGAGATTTTGACCAGACGGAATTTGTTGTGGCCAAGAAGGGAGACCCCTGGCCAGAAGTATACAGCCGAAAAACTAAACGCAAAATGTATTTTTTTTTTTTTTTTATGGAAGCCAATCACAAAGGTTATTTATTTGGCATAAGGAATCAAATATAAAAAATCATGTTTAATGACAGTGCCCATTTAAGTATCCCCTATCCACAGGACTAGCAGATTGGTTGGGGGTATAACTGCTGGGACCCCTGCTGATCCTGAGAATGGGGACGTAACTGTCCCCATAATGAATAATGGCTAGTGCGGGGCTACCAGTTCATACATTGTCTTCATACGTTTTCTTACTCAAAGTGTGAAATATTGCCATGAGGGAAAGTTATTTGACCTATCATCGTAATTGAGGTGTTTATGAAGATATCAATATCTTAAAGGGGTATTCTGCCCCTAGACATCTTATCCCCTAGTCCAGGGGTACTCAACTACTTTTAGTAGGGGTCCGCTTTTCAAGGTCTGCCATCCGGTGAAGGTCCAAGCTAAACCCTAAGACCTGGTTCACACCTGGTGACCACAGTGCCATGCCAGAAATAGGCACTGCCTGTTGTAGAACATAATTATACTTGATAAGTCATAAACATTCTGTAACTGCCAGACACTGTGCCCCTGAATATATAACTGCCAGACACTGTGCCCCTGATATAATACTGCCACACACTGTGCACCTGAATATACAGGGTGGGCCATTTATATGGATACACCTTAATACAATAGGAATGGGTGGTGATATTAACTTCCTGTTTGTGGCACATTAGTATATGTGAGGGGGGAAACTTTTCAAGATGGGTGGTGACCATGACGGCCATTTTGAAGTTGGCCATTTTGAATCCAACTTTTGTTTTTTCAATAGGAAGAGGGTCATGTGACACATCAAACTTATTGGGAATTTCACAAGAAGAACAATGATGTGCTTGGTTTTAACGTAACTTTATTCTTTCATGAGTTATTTACAAGTTTCTGACCACTTATAAAATGTGTTCAATGTGCTGCCCATTGTGTTGGATTGTCAATGCAACCCTCTTCTTCCACTCTTCACACACTGATAGCAACACCGCAGGAGAAATGCTAGCACAGGCTTCCAGTATCCGTAGTTTCAGGTGCTGCACATCTCGTATCTTCACAGCATAGACAATGGCCTTCAGATGACCTCAAAGATAAAAGTCTAAGGGGTCAGATATAATACTGCCACACACTGTGCCCTGAGTATAATACTGCCACACACCGTGCCCCTGAGTATAATACTGCCACACACTGTGCCCCTGAGTATAATACTGCCACACACCGTGCCCCTGAGTATAATACTGCCCCTTAGTATAATACTGCCAGACACCGTGCCCCTGAGTATAATACTGCCACACACCATGCCCCTTAGTATAATACTGCCAGACACCGTGCCCCTGAGTATAATACTGCCACACACCATTCCCCTTAGTATAATACTGCCATACACCATACCCCTGAGTATAATACTGACAAAAATTGTGCCCCTGATTATAATGCTGCCTCACACTGTGCCCCTGAGTATAAAACTACCACATTCTGGGCCCCAAATATTATATTGCCACTTGCCCTGAAGCGAATTATACCCCTGTGTCCCTTAAAACAATGAATGAGGGTCCCCCCTCCCATATGAACTCTCCAGCTGTTGCAAAACTACAACTGCCATCATACAGAGAGAAGAGTATGATGGGAGCTGTAGTTTTGAAACAACTGTAGAGATAAAGGTTGGGAAATTCTTGTCATACATATACTTCCAGGATCGGACTGGGAGCAAAAGTAGGCCCGGGCATATTAGACTATGCAGCCCTTTTTTTTTTAAGTGGGTGTCGCTGAAGTCAGACACCCATTAAAATAAAATAAGCTGCATACTCTAAAATCACCACGGTTTAAGTGGCTCTCCAGCTGTTGCAAAGCTACAACTCCCATCATGCCTGCAAAGCTTCAGGCATTATGGGAGTTGTAGTTTTGTAACAGATTGGGGAACAGTGTCACCCGTCATCACTGCAGAAATTACAAGTGACTCCAGCTCTGATGGGGTGCCGTCAGGCAACATACACAATTGTATAATGACTCACAGGAGACGTCTTCTCTGATGTCTTTACTTCTCTGGTTTTTGTCTTCTTTCAGCTCCATCTTCTCTGCAGAGTCTGACACCCGGACATCATTGGTTACTTTGTTAGTAGATCCTCATCCTCTGTATGACAACAATATCATTATAACCCTGCCAGACATCATGACCCCTAAAAATAATATATTATTTTTAGATTATTGTCAGAATCCCACCCCTGTACTCCCCCCCAGACCCATTTCCGCCTCCTCCTGCAGACCTCTAAGTGCTTCTTCACACTGTGGACATTTAGTCGGAGGAATGTCCGCTTGATGCAGGCACCTCTGAAGCCATTGGCGATAGGACTGAACGGATGTGCACCATCTCTATAGATCACAATACAGTCCGGTGGAATTCCACCAGCAGAATGAACGTCCAAAGAACATGTTCATTCTTGGGGTTTACATCCATTCTGCTGGGGGGGAATTCCACTGTGGCGTTTCCACAGTATGCACTGAGCAGCAGAAAACCATTTGGACTCTGCTGCAAGCAGATTTACGCCGGAGGAATGTCCTCAATGTGGATGGGCCTTAAGTCCCCCCAGACCCCTAGGTCCTCTTCCAGACCCCTCAACCCCCCCACCCTCCTATAGATACCCCCAGACACCTCTCCACCCTCCCCGACCCCCAAGTCCTCATCCAGACTCCTCTGCCCCCCCTGACCCCTAAGTCCTCCTCTAGACTCCTCTATCCCCCAAGATCCCTGCATTATCCTTTTTCAAATTTTTCTGTCCTCCCTCAAGACCCCTCTGTCTGGCCCTAAAACTCCCCACCCGCCAAGACCTTTGCATCATTATTCTTTACACTTTTCTGCCCCCCAGACCCATTTCCCCCACCCAAGACCCCATGCATAATTCTTATTTTCACTTTTATGCCCCCCTCAGACCCCTTTATCCTGTTCTGCCCTAACCCCCCCCTCCAAGACCCCTGCATCATTCTTATTTTCACTTTTATGTCCCAGACCCCTTTATGCCTTTCTGCCCTAACACCCCCCCAACACCCCTGAATCATTCTTATTTTTACTTTTCTGCCCCCCCCCATTCCCCAGACCCCTTTATCCCCTTCAAACCCTAACACCACCCCAAGACCCCTGCATCATTCATATTTTCACTTTTAACTCCCCCCCCAGACCAATTTATTCCCTTCTGCCCTAAAACCACCCCCCCCCCCCCATCCCCAAGACCCCCCTGCATCCTTACTTTCACTTTTATGGCGCCGGACACAGATGGCTGGCCCTGCGGACTGCCTGGTCCTGCTGCTTCTCAGGTCCCGCACTGCTCCGCTGCTCTGGCCTCTTCTTGTCAGGCCTGCCCAGAGCAGATGATGCAGGCAGCGCTAATCGCTCATCCTGAATCATAGGAGAAGCGCTGGCCGGGCAGGGAGCAGAGTGTTCCCTTGCTCCAGCAGCGCTCAGCTATTCATTTGTATCTCGATGTCTTAAAGACACCGATACATATGAATGCCAGGACAGCGGCTGCCACCTCTGAACCGGCCGGAGGTCCCTGAACCGGCCGGAGGTCCGGATGACTGGCGGCCGTGGTCCGGATTTGGACCGCGGTCCACCAGTTGAGTACCGCTGCCCTAGTCTATGGGAGGGGGCGTGACAGCTGTGGTTGCATAGACATAAATAGAGGGGGCGTGTTGTCATGACCATGGCTGCCCGAACCCGGCATTCTGAACATAAATGTTCAGAACGCAAGGGTGCCGAGCCAAAGATCACAGGGGGTCCAAGCGGCCAGACCCCACGATCAGACATATTATCCCCTATCCTTTTGATGGAGGATATGTCTAGGGGCAGAGTACCTTTTAAGGCTGTGGTCACATGTTGAACTTCTGCATTTAAGCAGTTTTTGCATTCATTTTCCAAAACTATGGTAACTGTGTTTTTACCATATTTTTCACAATTGCGGTACAATCTCCATTTTTTCCATGATTTGGGAAAATCATAGCAAAAACATAAAGCAGCAAGAAACACAATGCGTGAACTACTATATATCCTGATCCTAAAGACATAGCAGATAAAGCTGGGAGGGCTTATGGAGCTTGAAGGAGCAATCCACTTGGTGATGTCATCCTGTTGTCCTCAGGAACCATTATGGAGTGGGAGATTTATGTTCACACAGCAGACATTCTTCATAGATTTGTGAATTCTAACCATTGCTGTATTTATTTCTGTTACTTATATAGCGCTAAGAAAATCTGCGGTGCTTAAGAGAAATTGTCACCATTGTCTCTGTCCCAAATGGAGATCAAAATCTAATTTCCCTATTTTAGACACCTATTAGGGTTACGTTTCATAGATCCATGTAGATGTTGTTTCAGGTCTGATTCAAATTCAGGACCCCAATGCTACAAGACAACAGTGCTCTGTGTTCTTGTATTTATCCCCTTACACACTCTATTAACCTTGTTATATAGTACATTAAAGTAGAAGTCTGGTGAGCAAAAATAGGCCCAAGCATATTAGACTAAGCATACCATTTTTTCTTAACAAATTTCAAAGAATGTCAAATATAATATACTGGTTTTACATTGTCTTTTATATTTAGCATGTTAATCTCTGTAATTTATTATTTTGAAGTATAGTACAGGATGTAACTCAGGATCAGTACAGGATAAGTAATGTAATGTATGTGCACAGTGAGTCCACCAGCAGAATAGTGAGTACAGCTCTGGAGTTTAATACAGGATATAACTCAGGATCAGTACAGGATAAGTAATATATGTACACAGTGACCTCGCCAGCAGAATAGTGAGTACAGCTCTGGAGTCTGGCCACTAGAGGGAGCATCTTCCTGTGAGTCTGCTGAGTGTGGAGGAAGTCGTTTGCTGGATTGTTTGGTGTGTGTGCGCTCTGAGCTCTGCCGTGTCATCTGTGCCGGACAACGTTCTTCCTTCCCCAGAGGGAGAGCGTGGGTTCAGGCATGAGCGAGGAGAGGAGAACCCCAACACCTGCCCCCCGAATCAGGTCCGCGGGGGGCAGGGGGAGCCAGCGACCAGGTGTGGAGGGACCAGCGTCAGGAAGTGCATCAGAGGTCTCCGGGTTGAGGCGCTCTGCCAGGAGGTGCAGCGATGCATCTCCAGCCACCCCTGAACCCGTAGAGACAAAGAGCAGCCGCAAGGCTGGCCCTGCAAGTTGTGGGACTACAAGTGCAAGAAGTTCCGGAAGCACAGGTACTGTGACAACAAGGCCTGACAATGTGGACTGTGATACTCCTCCTGGAGCAAAGCTAAATGCCCACGGATGTGTGGAGGAGGATTGGGGGATGCCTAGGGCCCGGGAGTCTGGAGTCCCCCATAACTCTCGTGTGGCAGAACACATCCGTGGATATGAGGAAGCAAGGGGCAGCTTGTATAGGCTCCAGGAGGAGGTACGGGAAGCAAAAGCCCTGATGGAAACTGCGGCGAAACGACAGAAAGCTGAGCTGTCAGCCCGGATTAAACAGCTGAAAAATGAAATAAGGATCCTGGAGAAGAAGAGAACTTTTATTTTAGAGAACAGCGGGCCATTTAGGGAAAAACTTTTAAATGAAGACCGCTTTCATACAATGGAGAGAGAGAAGCAGAGACGGCTGAGGGGGCTTCAGCCACGGGTGGAGGAGGAAGGAGACGCTGCGGAGGCCGATAATGTTGAGCCAAATCCACCCGGGGGTCTGCAACATCTGACCCCATACAGTGGGCTCCCTGCAGGGCAAGTGGCGATGTCATCTGGCCGTGGCTCTGGCGGTTCGGGGGATGAGAGCAGCACCAGTCACCAGGGAGGGGCGCTGATGGCCCAGATCCAGCTCCTGGAGTCCCCAGGTCGCCTCCAGGACTTCACGTTTGGGGATGAGTTACCGGAGGAGGCACCTGGGGGAAGGAAAAAGAAGCTAAAGAAGACCAAGCTCCAGGAGCAGGTAACATTTGTATATACCCCCCTCCCTGAGCCCCCCAGACTGGCCGCAGGGTCAGCTCACTGTGTGAACCCCATTTCTCAGCCCAGCCTGAGTTCTGCTGTGGACTCAGTGCAGGAGAGTGGGGAGAGTATGGAGTCTAGTGTGGCGGTGAGCTCCATCGCTGTTTGTAGTAACAGTGGTGGAGCAGACAATGTATCGGCTGTGAGGTCGGACAGTGATATTTGCCCAGCGATGGGCATGGATGGCTCTGGCACATTGGGCTGCTCCCTAATGGGAGGGGGGGGCGGCTTTGTGCCAGAGTCAGCTGCGGGAGCTCCGGTGGCTCTGAACGTTGACACTGCTGTTCCTTTGGAGCAGCGGTGTCATCGTGAAAGAGCTGCTGGGGCCAAGATGTCTTCGCCTCCCAGAAAGACTGGACTAAAACCTTTATTTTGTATTGGCGCCGCTAATCCAGAACAGCGGCGCCCAGGAGCAGAAAACTCCAGTACTGATGAGGCGGAGGGTACCAGTAAAAACAGGGCTGGGGCCGCTAATAAACAGGCTAGGCAGGCTTCCCGGTCCTTGTATAAAGGACTGGTGACCTGTCCTGTGGTGGTGGCTCCAGCTCTGGTACCCAGTGATGCTGATGGTACACTATCTGCACCAGAACGCACCGGTCCAGCCAGTATGAATGAGGAGGTTAATGTTGGAATGAATTGTAGTATGGGCTGTAGCACGGGTGGAGGTATGGGGGGCACATCAGCTAAAACAGGCAATAATGGCGTGAGTATGGATTATGTGGAGGAGGGTGGTGAAGGGGCACAGATTAGTGGTGGGGATGTAGGGCCTGGTCCAGTTGCACCCCCAGCGGTGGCAGCACCGGTACGCAGCTACGCAAATGTCACCGCTGGGGGGAGGGGGGCACCTTCCTCGTCTTCTGGCTCTGGGGGGGGCAATTTGCAGCAGCGTCTCCTGGGGGCCTTAAGGAGAGGGGAGAGATCAATCAATGTAGAGGGTAGGGAGGTTGATCTATCCTTTTGGATAGAAAGACATGGTCTTTCAGCCTTCCGAGAGGAAAGAGGGGGGGATACTGTGTGGTCCCTCCCAACAGCCGGGCCAGGTGGTCTCCGAAGGAATGTGGTCCGGCTGAGGTGGAGAGGCAATGATACATGTCCTCCAAGATCTAAAGTTGTTGAGCTTCTGCTGAAGTTGGGCTTTAAGGCAGCTGACATCTACGCCTTGATACATCCTTATGGTACCCCTGAGTTCGATATCAGCTTTGTTCGGCCAGAGGGGCTTGAGCTCTTCTGGTCGAATTATGAGCTGGTAAAGAATGAGCCCGGCTGGCGAGACTTTGCCATTCAGGCGGTGTCTCGCCAAAACAATGTCAAGAAGGTGACCGTTTTAACCCGTAACGAATCACTTTCTTGTATTGACATCATGACGTGGCTAGGTCGGTATGGAGAGGTGGTGGAGGTCCCAAAAAAGAACAGGGATGAATATGGCATCTGGTCAGGGGCCTGGACGTTTATGGTCAAGCTTAAGCTTTCAGGAAACACCGTTACCCATATACCATCTGCAACCTTCCTCGGAAGGGATCGTATCCAGATCTTCTACCAGGGTCAGCCGAAGCTCTGTCACAGATGTGGTGACCCCACACATTTTAGTGCCAATTGCACTGTGCAGAAGTGCACTCTGTGTGGGGAAATAGGCCATCTCGCTGCATCTTGTGCAGAGATTAGGTGTCACCTGTGTGGTGACTTAGGTCACCCATTCAGTCGCTGCCCTCGTTCCTTTGTCAACGCGGTTGTTGCCCCAGTGGGGGTAAGCCATGAGGTGAACTCTGCTGGGGGGATGGCTGGCGGGGATGAAGGGGTGCAGGGGCCAGGGAAGAAAAGTAAGCAGAAGACGCCTGCCCAACTGAGGCGTCTCAAGAAGCGTCAAAGGGATAGGGAGATTCGGGAGTCACAGGAGCATCAGCCAGCTGAGGTGGCTTCTGATCCTGTCCCTGCGACCAGTGTTACTGCTGAGGCCCTGGGGGATAGTGAACTGGATGAGGAGACTGGAAGGATCCACAAAGAGGAGGATACTGTCTCCTCGCTGTCCTCCCATGGTGAGAGCGCAGATGAGGACAGAGGGAGATGGGCAGAAACAAAGCGGGGTACTCGGAGGAATAAGAAAAAGGGAGATTTAAAATCTTCTCCCACCCGCCAGATGCCAAAGGAAGGTACAACTGACCCCCCTCTGATTGGTCTCTCCAACCGGTTCCGAGCCCTCCGCGACATTTCCTCTTCGGAGGAGGAGGCTGGGGGTGAGGTTCCGGATGTTGCGGTGGGGCCCACAGGGGACCCTGAGTCCTCTCTCCCTGGGGAACCTATGTCTTCAGGGGGGGGGACTGGCTCAGAGTCAGGGGACGAGGAAAATGTAAATAAAGGGAAAATGGACACATCCATCTCACTAAAAAGGGGTAAACCATCATCTGATGAGGAGGGTGGTGGGGTGGATGGGAAGGATGGTGGGAAAAAGAAAGCTGTCTAACTCAATCACCCTTGATGGCGGCACCCTCTCCGTTGACTCTGGCATCCATTAATGTTGCCAGCATAAAGTCAGATACGGCTCGATTTGCAGCCTATGATTTTTTTGCCCATATTAATGCTGATATTTTATTTTTGCAAGAGACCAGGCTAACAGATATGTCATCTATCTACAAGGCTAAAAGAGAGTGGAGGAATGGGCCCTCCTACTGGTCTCTTGGGGCCGAGCCGTATAGCGGAGTGGCGGTCCTTTTTACCGCAGCGGTAGAATGCCGACGGGTTATCGAGTTAGAAATGGGGAGGTGCCTGATCTTAGATGTCCTCATGAAGGGACAAGAACTTCGCCTTATTAACATCTACGGCCCACAGTCTAAGTGGGACCGGAAGTGTCTCTTTATGAGGATCAAGCCCTATCTTTTTACAAGTCGGCAGGTGGTCTTTGGAGGGGACTTTAATGCTGTCACGAGGCCCCAAGACAGGGGAGGTGCCAGAGACAAGCTGACTTATGATAGCGTCGCCCTTAATAGCATAGCGAGTGAGGCTCGCCTGGTGGATGTCCACATCCGGCACACCCCAGGCCACGCGGGATTCACCTATCATAGGGGTAGTTGTAGGTCTAGGATAGATAGGTTTTTTTTAAAGGAGGAGGCCGTCTCTTCAGCAGTGTCTGTTGTTGAGGTGGAGTTCTCCGATCACTGTTTAATTTTGTTTTCTCTGAATGTCACAGAGACCCCCCGGATGGGCAGAGGCTATTGGAAGCTGAATTCGTCTCTCTTGGAAGAAGCGGAGATAAGACAGTCCTTTGAGGATTTTCTTCAGAGCCAGGTACCATTGCTGGGCCTTTGTAGCAGTAAGTCAGAGTGGTGGGAGATCTTCAAGGAAAGGGTTGCGAGATTCTTCCGCCAGCTCTCGGGCCTCAGAAGCCTAAACAGGTACCGTTTGTACCAGGGCCTGAGGAAGAAACTTGAGAACCTTGTCTCGACTGGAGGTAGTCGTGACGATATCTCCAGAGTGAAGTCCTTGTTGATGAAGTGCCAGTATGACAGACACGCATCTTTGGTTTTTGAGAGGGATTACGGGAAGTACCGCTCGCCCGACCCTTACAGAAACTGCAAGATGTCAGTGAATAGTAAAATAGTCTCAGGACTGATTGATAGTACGGGATCCTTGAAAAGGTCCAGATCAGGGATCCTGGAGGTCGTCAGATCCTTCTACTCGCACCTCTTGGGAAGGAAGGATCTAGATCGAGATAAGGTATCAGCTTTCTTGGCTGAAACCGTCCCTGAACCAGGAGTAGACTCCTCTCTTGACGTTTTGACAGAGATGATCCGGGAAGAGGAAGTCAGGATGGCTATTGATGGGCTTGCCCTCAAGAAGTCACCCGGTCCGGATGGCTTAACATCTGAGTTCTATAAGACCTTTAAGGACACTTTGGTTCCCCTCTTGACTGGGGTTTTTAATGAGTGTCTATCCTCGGGCACTCTGCCAAAGTCAATGAGGAGGTCAGCGCTGATCATCCTGTCAAAGGGTAAAGACCCGTCCCACATTGAGAATTGGCGTCCCATAGCGCTTCTCAATGTGGACCGAAAGATTCTGGCAAAAGTGCTGTTTAACCGGCTGGTGGAGTTTGCACCCCGGCTCCTTTCGGGGGCTCAGCATTGCTCTGTTCCGGGCCGCAGTACATTTAGTGCTGTGCTCAGTGTCCGAGAGGCTGTGGAGCAGGGTAGGGCTGGCCACTGGAAGGGGTACTTGCTGTCCTTGGATCAGGCAAAAGCGTTTGATCGGGTTAACCATGAATACCTCTGGTCTGTTCTTCTGAGATATGGCCTGCCGGGGGGGTTTGTTGATTGGCTTAAGACCTTGTACGCAGGGGCAGAGAGTTTCCCGCTTGTGAATGGTTGGATTGGCCGCTCTTTTGAGGTTGGGTCTGGCATCCGTCAGGGTTGTCCTTTGAGCCCGTTGCTGTACGTGTTTGCAATTGATCCTTTCCTTAGGAGGATTGATTGTGGACCGTTGGCGGGGGTGAGAATGGACCCGGCGGTGACGGATTTGGCTCTGAGGGCGGTAGCGTATGCTGATGATGTCACCGTGTTTGTCTCCTCACAAGAGGAAGGCCAATGGGTGATGTCAGAGGTGGACCGCTACTCGGAGGCATCCGGGTCCAAGATCAACCGGGATAAGTGCGAGAGTCTCTGGCTGGGAGGGGGAGATCCTGGTTTTGATCTCCCGGACGCCCTTCCAGAGCCCCAGGAATCTGCAAAAGTTCTCGGCATCGAATTTGGCCAAGGGGATTACCCCAAACAAAACTGGGACAGCAGGCTTAAGATCGCCGCTCAGAAGGTGGATCAGTGGAAGGGTTGGTCTTTGACCCTCGGGGAAAGGGTTAACCTGATCAAAACATTCCTGCTCCCTTTACTGATATATCTGGGCAGTGTATGCATGTTGCCAGAACCTCTTTGGACCCGGGTCTACAGTGTGTTCTTCCAGATGTTATGGGGGAACAGACTGAACCTAGTGAAGAGGGAGGTTACTTACCGTACAAGGAGACTAGGGGGGTTGTGTATGGTCAACCCTGTGGTGTTCCTAGTGAATACCTTTCTTAAGACCAATATAGCAAACCTCTGGTCAGAGAGGGCTCCTCCGTGGGTATCCTCCTGTAGGGGATGGTTTTGGCCTTTCTTCCAGGAATGGGAGACAGGAGGGCAAGTGAAGGATCTTCGCACACCACACGGGCATCTCCCGGCTTACGCTACCCCGGTTCTGAAGGTTATTCGTCGGTGGGGTCTGGGGATGGGGGAGATTAGGACTCTGTCGAGGAAATTCCTTGACAAGAGGGTCCTGTCTTCTCATTTCCAGAGGCCATTGGCGCTCAAGGACTGCCCAAGTCGGGATCTGGAGGTGGGTTTAGAGCTTTTGAATTCTATCAGGATCCCCTTGAAGTTTTGGGACTTGACTTGGCGCTGCTTCCACGGGAAACTGTGTGTGAGGGACAATCTGAAGTGCAGGAGCTCTGATGACCGGGGATGTCCCCGCGAAGAGTGTGGAGGCATGCTGGAAAGCATGGAGCATTTTCTGCTTCATTGTCCCTTTAACACAGAGGTTTACACCAGGGTGGGCGCTTCCATTGGTTGGCCTTGGCTGGCCAGTCTCTCCTATGCGGAATGGGCCTATGGGGCATTCAGAAACCTTGGAGGCTGGGACCGGTGCACTTTATTCCTAGTCAGCTCAGTGGTTAGGTACTACACGTGGAACGCACGGTGTTTAGTGTCGACGCAGCGTAAAATCCTCCCTGTGGATGTGGTGGTTAGGAACATTCTCGGTGACCTGGTGAAGGTGCGTTCTCTGGAGTACGAGAGGCTGGGTGCTGGCAGGGCCTCTCGTCTATGGAGGGGCTCTGCCTTTAAAGTGCCTTAGCCTGTTGTCTCCCCCTGGTGGTGGGCTGATGCTGGCACATTAGTCTTTTTGTTTTGAGCAGTTGGTTTATGGTAATATAGGGCTTGCAGGCGCTGAACTTGAGCTTTAGGGGTTTGTTGTTTGGCTTATAGTGTTATATGTATTTGTTATTGTATTTATTGTTGTAGTCTATTTGTATACTTATGTATTGTATATATTGTTAGTCTGTGTATATTTTATGTAATGTATATATTGTATATATTGTGTGATGCCACCTGGGGTTTGGGTTTAGTTTAGGTTGGGTGGTGGGTTAAAAAGGGGGGAGGGGGTTTGTATGGGACTTTTATATATACAGAAAATCCTGGACTGGTTCATGGACGTCTGGTAACATGTACTGGGGGCATGGGATGCGGGACCAGCTCAGGGCCAAAAAAAAAAAAAAAAAAAAAAAAGTGGTGTTATTTTGTTTGTGTTGGTTTTTATTATTTTGTATATATTATTATTGTTGTTGTTGTTATTCTTTTTGGTATATTACTGGTATTGGGTTTTTGGTATTGCAACTGGGCCAGGAAATTCACATTTAGTATTAGTGTATATAGTTTATTAGTATGGTATGGGTATTATGGGTATTATAGGAATATGTCTTTTGTAAATATTGTATATATTTGTTTGTGTGCAGGAATGAGTGTGTGGTGGACCGGTGTTGTATTTTATGCTATGGTGTTGGTTTTATGATCGTTATATTGATATGTTCTGTCGGATATGATATGTTTATGTTTTGTAATTTTTTTATTGTTATGTTTGAAATTTTAATAAAAGATCTACAGGATATAACTCAGGATCAGTACAGGATAAGTAATGGAATGTATGTGCACAGTGAGTCCACCAGCAGAATAGTGAGTACAGCTCTGCAGTTTAATACAGGATATAACTCAGGATCAGTACAGGATAAGTAATTTAATGTATGTACAGTGACCTCACCAGCAGAATAGTGAGTACACCTCTGGAGTATAATACAGGATATAACTCAGGATCAGTACAGGATAAGTAATGTATGTACACAGTGACCCCACCAGCAGAATGGTGAGTACACCTCTGGACTGAGATCCTAAGTTACTCTTCTGTAACACGTCAGGCAGCATATAGATTTTACATCTCATCCACACTTTTTCTTAAAATCTGACAGTGCAAGTTTTAGAATCACCACATGACCCACACCAGACCCCACCACAGTGTAGCAGCGGCTGTGGCGCTATCCTCTGAATCTGCTGGCTTTGATCCTGTCACGATTCGGCTTACGGGTTGTGGATCCGCTGTGTCAGCGAGGGATTGGCGTGGACCGTGCTAGTGGACCGGTTCTAAGAGGCTACTGGTTTTCACCAGAGCCCGCCGCAAAGCGGGATGGTCTTGCTGCGGTAGTAGCAACCAGGTCGTATCCACTAGCAACGGCTCAACCTCGCTGACTGCTGAGAAGGCGTGGGACAGAAGGACTAGGCAGAGGCAAGGTCAGACGTAGCAGAAGGTCGGGGGCAGGCGGCAAGGTTCGTAGTCAGGATGGATAGCAGAAGTTCAGGTAACACAGACTTTGGACACACTAAACGCTTTCACTGGCACAAGGCAACAAGATCCGGCAAGGGAGTGCAAGGGAGGAGATCAGATATAGCCAGGGAGCAGATGGAAGCCAATTAAGCTAATTGGGCCAGGCACCAATCATTGGTGCACTGGCCCTTTAAGTCTTAGGGAGCTGGCGCGCGCGCGCCCTAGAGAGCAGAGCCGCGCGCGCCAGCACAAGACAGCAGGGGACCGGGACGGGTAAGTGACCTGGGATGCGATTCGCGAGCGGGCGCGTCCCGCTGTGCGAATCGCATCCCCGACGGCCATAACAGTGCAGCGCTCCCGGTCAGCGGGACTGACCGGGGCGCTGCAGGGAGAAAGACGCCGTGAGCGCTCCGGGGAGGAGCGGGGACCCGGAGCGCTAGGCGTAACAGTACCCCCCCCCTTAGGTCTCCCCTTTTTTTTGTCCGGTAACTGCCTCCCCTGGGATGAGGACACCGGGAAAGAATGGAGGGTTTCCTCAACGGCAGGCAGTACAGCAGGAGTTGGAATGGGGAGGGAGGGCAGAGGGTGAAGCTTGGCACGGGGCAGGGTGACACAAGGACGGGAGCCATGAGGAGGCACAGAGGCTTGCCTGACGGGACTGGGAGGGGGGGAGAGGCACTTCCTAAGGCAGACAGAGTCCCAGTTCTTGATCTCCCCGGTGGTCCAATCAAGGGTGGGAGAATGAAGCCGGAGCCACGGCAGACCGAGGAGGACCTCAGAGGTACAGTTGGGGAGAACGAAGAGCTCAATCCTTTCGTGGTGGGGTCCAATACACAACAGGAGGGGTTCTGTGCGGTAACGCACGGTGCAATCCAGTCTGACTCCATTGACCGCGGAAATGTAGAGCGGCTTGACGAGACGGGTCACCGGGATGCGGAATTTATTAACAAACGACTCCAAAATAAAATTTCCAGAGGCACCAGAGTCCAAGCAGGCCACGGCTGAGAGGGAGGAGTTGGCTGAAGGAGAAATCCGCACGGGCACCGTGAGACGTGGAGAAGCAGACTTGGAACCAAGAGACGCCACACCCACGTGAGCTGGGTGCGTGCGTGCGTTTCCCAGACGTGGAGGACGGATAGGGCAATCCACCAAGAAATGCTCGGTACTGGCACAGTAAAGACAGAGATTTTCTTCCCTACGGCGATTCCTCTCTTCCTGGGTCAGGCGAGACCGATCCACTTGCATGGCCTCCTCGGCGGGAGGCCCAGGCGTAGACTGCAAAGGATGCTGTGGGAGAGGTGCCCAGAGATCTAAGTCTTTTTCCTGGCGGAGCTCTTGGTGTCGCTCAGAAAAACGCATGTCAATGCGGGTAGCCAAATGGATGAGTTCTTGGAGGTTGGCAGGAATCTCTCGTGCGGCCAGCACATCCTTGATGCGACTGGATAGGCCTTTTTTAAAGGTCGCGCAGAGAGCCTCGTTATTCCATGATAACTCGGAAGCAAGAGTACGAAATTGGATGGCGTACTCGCCCACTGAAGAATTACCCTGGACCAGGTTCAACAGGGCAGTCTCGGCAGAAGAAGCTCGGGCTGGCTCCTCGAAGACACTCCGGACTTCAGCGAAGAAGGCCTGGACTGTGGCTGTGGCAGGATCAATGCGGTCCCAGAGCGGTGTGGCCCAAGACAAGGCCTTTCCTGAAAGAAGGCTTACTACGAACGCCACCTTAGACCGTTCTGTAGGAAACAAGTCCGACAACATCTCCATATGCAGGGAACACTGAGACAAAAATCCACGGCAGAGTCTAGAGTCCCCATCAAATTTGTCCGGCAGGGACAAGCGGAGGCTAGGAGCGGCCACTCGCTGCGGAGGAGGTGCAGGAGCTGGCGGAGGAGATGGTTGCTGCTGTAGCAGAGGCAGAAGTTGCTGTATCGTGGCGGTCAACTGCGACAGCTGCTGTCCTTGTTGGGCAATTTGCTGCGATTGCTGAGCGACCACCGTGGTAAGGTCAGCGAGACTTGGCAGCGGCACCTCAGCGGGATCCATGGCCGGATCTACTGTCACGATTCGGCTTACGGGTTATGGATCCGCTGTGTCAGCGAGGGATTGGCGTGGACCGTGCTAGTGGACCGGTTCTAAGAGGCTACTGGTTTTCACCAGAGCCCGCCGCAAAGCGGGATGGTTTTGCTGCGGCAGTAGCAACCAGGTCGTATCCACTAGCAACGGCTCAACCTCGCTGACTGCTGAGAAGGCGTGGGACAGAAGGACTAGGCAGAGGCAAGGTCAGACGTAGCAGAAGGTCGGGGGCAGGCGGCAAGGTTCGTAGTCAGGATGGATAGCAGAAGTTCAGGTAACACAGGCTTTGGACACACTAAACGCTTTCACTGGCACAAGGCAACAAGATCCGGCAAGGGAGTGCAAGGGAGGAGATCAGATATAGCCAGGGAGCAGATGGAAGCCAATTAAGCTAATTGGGCCAGGCACCAATCATTGGTGCACTGGCCCTTTAAGTCTTAGGGAGCTGGCGCGCGCGCGCCCTAGAGAGCGGAGCCGCGCGCGCCAGCACAAGACAGCAGGGGACCGGGACGGGTAAGTGACCTGGGATGCGATTCGCGAGCGGGCGCGTCCCGCTGTGCGAATCGCATCCCCGACGGCCATAACAGTGCAGCGCTCCCGGTCAGCGGGACTGACCGGGGCGCTGCAGGGAGAAAGACGCCGTGAGCGCTCCGGGGAGGAGCGGGGACCCGGAGCGCTAGGCGTAACAGATCCTTTATGGCTGCGGCATGTTTTAAGGGGTTGTCCTATTAAGAAAAACAGGACCAAGCTGATGCATTATGGGAAATGAACCACATTTAAAATGTACAAGCATTTCTGAAAATGTCCTGTATGAGATATATAAGGTCACTAATCCCCACATGAGGAACATTTATCAAATGTGAACTTGCTTTTTGTTCACTTTAGACAAAAAAAGTTGCAAGGACTGCTCTGGTTAAATGTCGCAGAGCAGTGGAGGGCTGTGCGACAATTGTATTAAAAGTCGCACGTGCCTTAATACAATTGTCGCATAGAGCAGGGTTGAATTGCCTTATGATTTCTTCTAAATCTGGTCCGTGCGACCAATGCTGTGCACTGTTCTAAGAGCTCAAATAGCAATCACTCACAACACACAAATCACACACCAGTGATGTTTTATTAAAACTTATATGTTTATTGGTATTTAAAAGCGCAATATTATTTATCCAGATCAGCTCTTCCATCTTGGTAAATTCCAGATTCCATCCAGGACTTTTCGATCACGAGGACTTTTTACTTTTGGTTAGGAACTTTCAGAATTTTTGGCAATTTATGAAAAATGTTATAACCAACTCTGAAAGAAAGCAAAATAGAGGCAAATTATAGGATCCTGCTCTCCTGCGGCACTGTAGCAAACCTTCAGAAATTTCCAAATGCATATAGACCAATACTGAAGTGTTTAACCTATGAATGCAGCCTGTGTCTTGGCCTCTATCCTTTCCATAGACCTATATGGACAGTGAATACGGGTTTCCTATAGTAAATGGCAGATGATAAGTGAGGAGATGGAAGCCTTGTAAGGCTGAAGGAAGCACTTTTGCCTAATATGATACATTACAAAGTTTCTTATGGTAAGGGTGCGTTCACACGGCCGCCTGTCCCCGTTTTTTTTTTTATCCCCGTTTCGGTTCCGTTCTTGCAGGCTGTAAATGGATTAAAAACAGCTTAAAAAAAATTCCATACATGTCAATGGGATTTTTTTACAATCCGTTTACATCCGTTTGTACCCGTCTGCACTCATTTCCGTTTTTTGTATGGTAGAAAAAACAGATACAGTAAATTTAACATTGAAGTCTATGGAAAACAGATGAGCCTTTAATGTCATCCATTTGCATCCATTTTTCAATCCGTTTTTTTTTTTATCTGTTTTTACTTTTGAACATGCTCAGAGCAAAAAAAATATTTTTTTTGTTTATGAACTGAACAATAACGGATAAAAAACGGATAACATCCATTTGCATCAGATATTTTTTTTTTTAAGTCCGTTTTTATTTTTGATGGCCTAGATGGCCATCTGAATGCAGACTTACTTGTACAATTGATTTTTGAAAAGTATCTTTAAATGACAGATACACTTTAACCCCTTAACGACGCAGGACGTATATTTACGTCCTGCGCCAGCTTCCGCAATATGAAGCGGGATCGCGCCGCGATCCCGCATCATATCGCGTCGGTCCCGACGCTCATCAATGGCCGGGACCCGCGGCTAATACCACACATCGCCGATCGCGGCGATGTGCGGTATTAACCCTTTAGAAGCGGCGGTCAAAGCTGACCGCCGCTTCTAAAGTGAAAGTGACCCGGCTGCTCAGTCGGGCTGTTCGGGACCGCCGCGGTGAAATCGCGGCATCCCGAACAGCTTGCAGAACACCGGGAGGGCCCTTACCTGCCTCCTCGGTGTCCGATCGGCGAATGACTGCTCCGTGCCTGAGATCCAGGCAGGAGCAGTCAAGCGCCGATAACACTGATCACAGGCGTGTTAATACACGCCTGTGATCAGGATGAGAGATCAGTGTGTGCAGTGTTATAGGTCCCTATGGGACCTATAACACTGCAAAAAAAATTAAAAAAAAAAAGTGTTAATAAAGGTCATTTAACCCTAATAAAAGTTTGAATCACCCCCCTTTTCCCATAAAAAAAATAAAACAGTGTAAAAAAAAAATAAATAACATATGTGGTATCGCCGCATGCGTAAATGTCCGAACTATAAAAATATATCATTAATTAAACCGCATGGTCAATGGCGTACGCGCAAAAAAATTCCAAAGTCCAAAAAAGCGTATTTTGGTCACTTTTTATACCATTAAAAAATGAATAAAAAGTGATCAAAAAGTCCGATCAAAACAAAAATCATACCGATAAAAACTTCAGATGACGGCGCAAAAAATGAGTCCTCATACCGCCCCATACACAGAAAAATAAAAAAGTTATAGGGGTCAGAAGATGATATTTTTAAACGTATAAATTTTCCTGCATGTAGTTATGATTTTTTCCAGAAGTGCAACAAAATCAAACCTATATAAGTAGGGTATCATTTTAACCGTATGGATCTAGAGAATAATGATAAGGTGTAATTTTTACTGAAATATGCACTGCGTAAAAACGGAAGCCCCAAAAAGTTACAAAATGGCGTTTTTTCTTAGATTTTGTCGCACAATGATTTTTTTTTCCGTTTCGCTGTGCATTTTTGGGTAAAATGACTAATGTCACTGCAAAGTAGAATTGGTGACGCAAAAAATAAGCCATAATATGGATTTTTAGGTGGAAAATTGAAAGGGTTATGATTTTTAAAAGGTAAGGAGGAAAAAACGAAAGTGCAAAAACGGAAAAACCCTGAGTCCTTAAGGGGTTAAGTTGCTTACATTACTTTTAGTTGCACAACAAACCATGATACATTATACTGCACACATCATTTGTCTCAGTCCAAACAACTGCCCCCCTTTCAGAGCCCCCAATCCCCCCTGTAAAATTTCACCCCTCGTAGTTTACCTTGTTTGTTTCCAGTCATCTTTAATATTCTCACTTTCTGATCTCAACAGCCACATGGTTTTCAGAACAGGACCTGTTTCCGTGATGAAGCACTGACCTGTGAAAACTGTGATGGAACCTGCAACAAGAGCAGCCAGCATAAGCAACTGTACAACATAAATGAAGTAAATCAATCATTTATTTTTTACACAAGTTACTAAAATATAACCCATATTATTTTTTGCATTTATTTATGGATATTTGGAGTGGCTAAAATAGAGAAATCACCTGTATCAATACCTTCCATCTAGCATATTATAGGTTAATTCAGGTCAGTTGTTCGTAACAAGTTGCACATGCTATAAATGTTTATAAGAACAAAATAGCAGAAATAACCAAAAACAACTAGTAGTGCAGAGAGCGTACAAAAAGTAAAATGCAGATTTCCATTTAATTTTGGGAAAAGAGAAAAAAAAAAGTAACCATCTACCACTTTCCTGTAAAACATGGTAGAAAAAGTGTTTTCTTATCTCATTTAGTATCTCCTATCCACAGGACTAGCAGATTGGTTGAGAGTTCAACTGCTGGGACCCCCGCTGATCCTGAGAATGGGGACATAACTGTCCCCATAATGAATAATCGCTAGTGTGGGGCTACCAGCTCATACATTGTCTATGGGGCAGTTAAATATTTCCATGTGGAACGTTTAAAAATAATATATTACAGGCAATGTATCGCCTAGATTTTTTTTTTTACTTTCTATTTTTTTGTTATTGTAAGTTGTTTTTTAATTCCATTTTTGAACATTATTATGGGGCCACCATCTTGCCTGAGCTGTTTTAACAACATGCAGAGATATGCCTTATAGTGAAGTCAAAGTTCTAGGCAACAACAGATGTGTGACGTGTGCAAAGGTTATTCCACAGAGGAGGGGGGCTGAGCTCCTCCTGTCTTCTCTATCTACTGATGTCACCTTTTACTGTAATGCTGTACACTTTCCAGCAGCTTCCTCCTTACCACAGACAGAACAGGAAGTGTCAGCTTAATTTAAAGAGTACCTGCCACCAAATAAAACTTTTATTATAGTGTTCCTTGTATAATTAGCAGACACTTTCACATTCACTTGCTTTTAAAATTATGAATATAAATATGTTTAAAATGTAATAGAAAAAACGGCCACTAGGTGGCTCTGTTCTGTTCCTTCCTGCAATTAATACAGTGAGTTTGGTCTCCTTCCAGCCTGGCAGGAGTCCGAACTCAGTAAGTGCTTCTCTGCAGAGAGCTTGATTGACAGCTGCACAGAGCCTCACTGAAACATGCATACAGCCTCATTTAAACATGCAAAGAGCCTCAATGAAAGATGCACTGAGGTCTTCTATTCATCACAGCTCTGCAAACATGTGAGGGCAGAAGTGGTCCCCCAGCAGGCTTCAGTGATGTCATGGCTGCTGGGAAATGCCCACTTTCTCTTGCTGGGAGATTGCACTATGTGAGAAAGAAGAAAGGTAAGATACACAGCTTTTTAAACCTCTAAAAAAAAATGTAAGGGTGGGAGGGGTGTTAGGAGTAGTTAGGGAACATAGCCGGAGTTAGTTTAGAAAAGTTTATTAGGTACTTTTTAAGGTTTAGTGGTGAGAATGAAAACTGCAAGTTTTTTTATGATTATTTTGAATTATAGTTAGTAGAATGGCAAATAAGAAAAAAAAAACAATTTCCTAATTTTTTTTTTACTTAAATACTTGATTTAAGCAAAAGGCAATTTGGTTATCTTCTGAAGACATATTCCCTTTAAAACTACATAGACTGCAACCATTTCTTACAAAGCCTAATTTAAAGGGGTTATCCAGGAAAATACTTATTTTTATATATATCAACTGGCACCAGAAAGTTAAACAGATTTGTAAATTACTTCTATTAAAAAAATCTTAATCCTTTCAGTACTTATGAGCTTCTGAAGTTAAGGTTGTTCTTTTCTGTCTAAGTGCTCTCTGATGACACCTGTCTCGGGAACCGCCCAGTTTAGAAGCAAATCCCCTTAGCAAACCTCTTCTAAGAGCACTAACACAGAAAAGAACAATCTTAACTTCAGAAGCTCATAAGTACTGAAAGGATTAAGATTTTTTAATAGAAGTAATTTACAAATCTGTTTCACTTACTGGAGCCAGTTGATTTATATATATATATATATATATATATATATATATATATATATATATATATATATATATATATATATAAAAGTTTTTTCCTGGAATACCCCTTTAAGGATAGAATTAAGAATTAAAATATTTTACTTGAAAATTCCCACTTGACAGTATAGCCGAACGATGAACCATCTAATTGCTGATATCCGATCAGAGGGGATTCCACAATGGTATTATTGGTGGCTGATACAGCTGTTAGGTATGTCCCTGAAAATACTCCATTCTGTGAAACTGCAGCTATGGTAATGTTAGAGCCAAGGTCATTCTTCCACTGACCTTTCAGGTTGCATGCTGCAGGCTACACAATAAAGAAAGAAATGTTACTAAAACTTCACCATTCAAGGAAAGAAACATTGCAGTACTGACCACTTTTTGTTATTCTTTATTCCACCTTCATTGTATAAACCCATTAGACACAAACATTAAAGTCTCATCACCAAGACAATAATTTATTTATATAATATATAAATAATTACACTAAATAATGTCCCCGCTGCTCCATAACCGATAAGCACACTGGGGCCAATTAATTATTATAAACACACTGGGGCAAATTAATTATTATAAATATTCATGGGGGGCATACATTTGGGGGTCAAATTAGTAGTTTAAAGACCCTGCCGGGAGCCCTGAATGGCTCCTCAGTGCTGGCTATTCAGGGCTCCCGGCAGGGAATTTAAAAGTGAAAGTAAAAATACACCGTACATCGCAGGGGATCGGAGCATGCCTCCCGCTCCCCTGTTTATTAACTTCTGATTGCATCGGGTCTCAGAAGTGAGACCCAGTGCGATCAATCCCTCAACCTCTGTACTACAACCCCCATCATGTGTCTGTTCCATGATGGGGGTAGTAGTACAAACAATAATGTAGCCTCCCCAGCCACTGGCAGACTCCTGCAGCCGGGGAACTACTCCCATCATGGAAACAAGTCTGTTCCATGATGGGAGTAGTAGTAGTCCCGGCTGTGGGAGTCTGTAGGCAGAGGTGTTAAAACGGCCATAAAATAACAGTACATGACGGAAGTTATAACGGGTCTTAATGGATGAATATGCCCGTTATTTTGACGGACATTATTCAGCCGTTAGCACCCGTTATTTCATCCGTTATTATACATCCTTTTTTAATTATACAATACAGAAAACGGATGTTTAATAACACATGAATACTCATAGTGGGAAAGCAGCCTTAGAGAGTCTTTGTTCAGGTAGTGTTTATTGGCAGTATGGACATGTTGTTTTCTGGATCAGTCACATTACAGCCACATAGCCAAACCTGAATATAAGCACATGAAGAACTTCAAAGTGCTCCAAGCTAGTCTGAGAAGATGGATGTCGACAAAATAGGTCAAGTGGAAAGATCCAGGACAACTTTGTTTGTACAGGGTTTAAAAACTTGTTTGCTCATGGCCCTAAGAGGCCGGAAGAAGCACCCACTTACGTGCGAGACTGCTGGCGTAGCCTCCGAGCGCCACACACCAGCGCCTATGCAGTGACCCGGTATCCTGTTACCGGACCTCCAGACCCGACCGTCTCTACTCTGCGGTGAGTGCACGTACGTGCCCCTTTTTTTTTGTTTATACTAGATATTAAAAGTGTTTTACATGAGAATAATCCAAGGTTTACACTGGTCACACCATCTTTTTTTCAAAAGTAGGCGTGGCTATGTAAATTTGATGTTTTACATAATATTTTCAAAGGGGTGAGAGTCCATTTTTACATAAAAAAAATTTCACACCAGCTTTTTGCTAGTGTGGAAATCACAGAAATGGTTGTATTTTTTTTTTGTTTTTGTTCTTTTTCTTTCTTTTTTTGGGGGGGAAAGGTGTAATTTAATCAGTTATTGAAAAATAAATAATTATTATTGGAAAATATTAATAAAAAAATATATATTTTTTTTTCATGGTCACTGCACCTGCACTCACATTTAACCCCTAGACATGTTTTATTTATACAGTTATCACTTGTATGAGTACTTTTAAATATCTTCCCCAAAGAATCCATCAAGTTAAACCAATAATAATTATAATACTACTTATAATAATTATTTATAAACCTATAACCCTACTATGATTGATCCAGAGGAAAGCAAAAAAACAAAACAAAAAATAAAACAACATGAGGCTGATGCCAATTGCCCCATAACAGAGGAAAAATTCCTTCCTGACTCCATTATGGCATTAGAATAAATCCCTGGATTAAAGTTCCATCTATCTATAACTTGTGATATATTTTTTGAGAAAATGATGAGGAATTGATACCGAATGAATACTAGAAAGTATAGCATTCATTTACTGAAACTGTTCTACCTGTTTATGATAATTTATCGTAGTCCTTTTACTGTGACCACACCAATGAGGACATTTTCTCTCCAGTCAATGTGCAGATCTCATACAGACACTGGGTCTGATGTTCCAAACACAGCTGCTTTAGAGAATACTGGTACCTGCTTAAATTTAGGGGAAATTATAGAACATACATCTTGTTGTCACCCCTCAATATTTAACATGAAGTAAAACCCCAGTTTGTAAATAAATTCTTATTGCACCTAACCAAACAAAATGTGTTCTTTTTAATATGTGAGGGCACCCGGGGTTAAATCCTGGCACACTCTTTCTTACCTCTGCAGCAGCACAAATTGACCAGCAGGAGAGAAGCACAACTAGCACTGAAATCTGCTTCATCCTTGTTGTTCTGCTCCAGCATCCAGCAAGAAATGTACCTGTGGTGACATCCAAACCCGTTCTGCTGCTGTATATATAGAGCTGAGTGACTCAGCAAGGATGTCTTCCAAACTTTCCCAACTACTGTAAGAGTGTAAACATGAGGTGACATTTCTCAATCGGTAAAGAAATTATTTTTGGAGTGATTCATAAGTCTTGTACAATGTCATGGTATTATACAAGTAAAGTCAATACTGAAATGTAAATGTTATTTAGGATCATTAAAGGGGTACTCTGCGCCTAGACATCTTATCCCCTATCCAAAGGATAGGGAATAAGAAGTCTGATCGGGGGGGAGGTCCCACCTCTGGTACCCGTGATCTCCATGCAGCACCCAGCATTCTAACCAGTATGTTTAGAATGATTGGTTGCGCGGCAGAAGACGTGACCTTCCATCTGGTAAACATTCTTCACTTTCTAAAACCAGATGAACAAACTCCAACGTTCGGAATGTTCCCAAAGTGGCGGGATACCGGCTTTGGCATTAATGAGGTGATGTACAAGTGACTAAATAGATAGACCCACAGAGTTTTAAAGCAGGAGGGGAGATCAAAGAATGGCCAGGACATGATCAGCAAGAGGAGGGAATCCAGGGAGGGGAGACTAGAGGTACTGGAAACTGGGAATATTCTAGAGCCCCCTTCGGTTTACAGGTGGAATGTCTATGCCAATCTATCACCCTGGAGAGGAAGGTTGCTACATAATACAGATGAATGTTTGGGAGACTAATCTCACCCTTACATTTTGGCCAATGAAGCATGGTCTTGGTTTCTCTAGCTGGTTTGAATAAGGAATAAAGATGAGGGTATGTAGATCGGCAAAGCACATTTATCTTAAAAATCATAGATGCAAGTCACAACTGGTTATGCTGTTTCACAAGGTCTCTTTGATAGTAGAGCTCATAATAAAACATTGTCACTATATATAGGCAGTGTTCCCTGACGTCACACATGTTGTTTAGTGTTAAATATATGCAACAAACCTATGTGATAAGATATCACAATATCCATTCTTACTTATCTTGTGAAACCGCTTATGTAACCTATTGCATCACTTGCGCAACATGTCACTTGCAATATGTACAAGGAAACTAGAGGTGTTGCCAAAGTGCAGGTGCCCAGACAATGGGCCTTGTGCACAAATGTGCAATTTCAGGTGCATCCAAGTATTTTGGAGATGTGCATAATGGTTCTGATTCTATATTTCTAGTGACTGCAGTGGAACACATCAGTAACCCCTCTAGGGAGGAGACCGTATAGGTAAATTACATTCAAGACAGGTTTTTTGGGATAATTAAATTAAATATGTGGGTAGCCTTGAAAATTAATTTGTGTACTGATTAGTGATAAGCGGCATAGGCCATATTCGAATTTGCAGTATTTTGTGAATATATGGCCGAACATTCATCCTATATTTGCAAATTTCACATATTCGTTCACTTTTTTTTCATGCGAAATTCGTAATGAAATTCGCAAAATGCGCATGCGTGATTATATCTTTCAACTAACTACTTTCCTATTGGTTGCTAGGGATGTTGCTAACCTCTGACAACTGTATTTGCATCCTTCTCATTGGCCCATAAGCTAAAAGAAGGGAGGGATCAGTGTCCTCTAGAAGTGCAGAGATTCGCGAATTTTCGCATATTCGCCTTCTTTGGACCACAAGCTGGAAGCAGGGAGGGATGATCATTGTAATGTCTACTGTGAAAAAAAAAGGAATATTCGTCATAACGTATATATTTGGCTATATTCTAAATATTTGCGAAATCGCGAAGTGCCGATATTTGCGATAAAAATTCGCTATTCGAATATTCACGCTCAACATTAGTACTGATGACATGTATTTCTATTAATAAGGATTTTTTTTTGTCCGCTTCTGCATATATATTTATACAGTACAGACCAAAAGTTTGGAAACACCTCATTCAGAGTTTTCTTTATTTTCATGACTATGAAAATTGTAGATTCACACTGAAGGCATCAAAACTATGAATAAACACATGTGGAATTATATACATAACAAAAAAGTGTGAAAATATGTCATATTCTAGGTTCTAGCCACCTTTTGCTTTGATTACTGCTTTGCACACTCTTGGCATTCTCTTTGAGTTTCAAGAGGTAGTCACCTGAAATGGTCTTCCAACAGTCTTGAAGGAGTTCCCAGAGATCTTAGCACTTGTTGGCCATTTTTGCCTTCACTCTGTGGTCCAGCTCACCCCAAACCATCTCGATTGGGTTCAGGTCCGGTGACTGGAGGCCAGGTCATCTGGCGCAGCACCCCATCACTCTCCTTCTTGGTCAAATAGCCCTTACACAGCCTGGAGGTGTGTTTGGGGTCATTGTCCTGTTGAAAAATAAATGATGGTCCAATTAAACGCAAACCGGATGGAACAGCATGCCGCTGCAAGATGCTGTGGTAGCCATGCTGATTCAGTATGCCTTCAATTTTGAATAAATCCCCACCAGTGTCACCAGCAAAGCACCCCCACACCATCACACCTCCTCCTCCATACCAGCACACCCGTGAAGTGAAAACCATTTCAGGTGAATTTCAACAAGAAAATGCCAAGAGTGTGCAAAGCAGTAATCAAAGCAAAAGGTAGCTACTTTGAAGAACCTAGAATATGACATATTTTCAGTTGTTTCACACTTTTTCTGTTATGTATATTATTCCACGTGTTAATTCATAGTTTTGATGCCTTCAATGTGAATCTACAATTTTCATAATCATGAAAATAAAGAAAACTCTGAATGAGAAGGTGTGTCCAAACTTTTGGTCTGTATTGTGTGTATATATATATATATATATATATATATATATAGGAAAAGACGAACTGACACGGTCAAGGGCCTTTCTGCATCCAGGAGAGCAACATGGTTGGGACAGCCATAGAGGACACATTATTAAATACATTAATGGCCCAGGTCGTGTTGTCTCTCGCCTCTTGAGAGGGCATGAAACTGACCTGTCCAGATGTATAGTAGCCTGGAGGTAGGGGGTAAAATTGCTTGCCATTATTTTGGCAAGAAATTTTAGATCCATGTTTAGATCTAAGGAGGGAAATAGGTAAATAATTCTCACTCTAGGAGAGGTCCTTCCCTTCCTTAGGGGTCACAGTGATGTGGCCTCTAAGGCAGTCTCTGGGAAGGTTGTCATCCCGCTGGAGAGCATTGAAAGCAGCAAGGTCATGGAAAAGGGGAGAGAAGGGTTGGTAGTAAACAAAAGGCCAATAGCCTTATCAGATTGACATTATTTACTTGCCCAATCTAATTTCCACAGAATAGTTGGCCTTAGAAGGAAGTTTGGGCAAACCAGAGTCAAAGATATAAATGCAATTGTGGTAGAAAAACTCTGGGAGAGGTAATTGGAGCAAGGGGCCATCAGCCCAAAGAAAGCAGCATAGTAGGATCGAAAAGCTTCTGTAATATGGGACAGCAAAGTTAATTTAGCACCCGAAGGTGACGTGATGTGGAGGACAAATGAATGAGCTCTCTGTAGAAGGAGGGCCTAGGCTAAGCCCTCCTAGGGTAGTTGCCAAATTAATAAAAGTGATCGCAGCAGTGGGCAATGGAGACCTTTAATTTTGCGAAGATTTCCACATTTTTGTCTTTTTACTAACCGCCAGAGAATGTTTATGGACCTTGTTGAGTTCACAAATTTTGGCAATCTAGGTGGCCTATTCTTTGTTGAGGTGGGAGCCTATTTACTAAACAAAGCCCCAGATAAAGAATTTTCGGGTTTCCCAGATGGTATATGAGGTAAAATCTGGGGGTAATGTCAGAAGAGAAAAAAAGATCTTAAGTCTGATTGCAATTCCTCCACCAGGGTGGGGTTTTGCAGCAGCCTCTGACTGAGTCACCATCTCCAAGTCTTAGACTGAGGTTGGAAGAATGCTAAAGGAGAGGGACACTATGACGTGGTTGGTCAGAAAAGAAAGAAATATGTGAATATCGGATGAGAGGACCAGAGAGAGCTAAGAGTGAGTAAGGAAAATTAAGGCTTAGAGAAAAGAAGCCCAAGGACCTATCTAGCACATTGTTAAGTGCAATTTTACGGACTCCCTCCAGAACAACCTCATCTCCCAAAAAGTTGTCAACCTCCTGGAGAAAGCACTCTAGAGAAGCCAGCTGACCCATATTGGGGAGGTACATCATCTCAAAAGTACACAGAGAGCCTGCCATTTTACTTTTGACATGAGTACCAGCCTGCATGGTGATCAAGGTATTCCCATGGGGCAGAGTGTGAGAATGAGATGTAAACTCTCTTGGTCATGGAATCTGGTGAGCCACTGTGGAAGACATCCAGAAACTGGTGATAATAGAACATTGGAATCAGGTCCCCCTGGAAAAGATCTTCCTAAAGAAGGAACTCCAATATGTGCAGAAACAATACTCATAAGTCCCATAAGGAGCATAAAGGCGTCACTTGCTGAACAGCATAGGTCTCCATGTATAAGGCCAAACTGGGAATAGACTTTGGAAGGAAGAAGTCCGTGAAGCAGGGAGTGCAGATGTTCATTTAGTTAGCAGATGAAGAGCGTGAAGAGAGCAGAGGATATCTGAAGGGCAGTCTAGTCTGGTGGGTTACAGGTCCATCACGGAAGGAGGAGGTCGATGCACCCCTGGCAGATGGAGGGTCACTGGGTAGAGAAGGCATGGACATTAACCCCATTAGGTCAAAGGCCCCATGGAAGTCTGCATGTGAACAGATAGTATAGGTGATTCCTGCCTGCTGCATAATCAGGTAAAATGGGTGGCTCTTCCGATAAAAGCCCTCAAGGTCCCAGATTGCATCCAACTGAAGTCAGAGAAGTCACTGCATAGTCAGGGTGTAACAGGACACATCAGGTAGAAGGGTCATTTCAGAGCCTTCAAAGTCCATCAGATCAAGCTCCCTAGCATGTTGGAGGATCACCTCTTTTTGGAGGATGGTTACGTTCCCGAGTGCAAGGGCCATCCGCTCAAAAAGCACTGTCCAATTCGTTATGAGAGTCCTCAGGGTCCCCCAGATAGTGGTTCAGAAGAATGGTAATAACTATTCTGTGCAGCCTGTCCCTGCTAATCTCCTCAGGAAGGCTTCTGATTTTTATGTTTTTGCGGCAACCTTGGTTTTTAAGGTTGTCCATGTGATGAGTGAGATCCCGCAGCACAGAGGCATCGGTCTGCACCTAAGGGGCCAGGAGAGAGAGAGACTGGTCCAGAGTAGCTGGGCATTGTTTCAGAGAGGAGATGACAGACATAATGGAAGCCTTGAGGTCAGCCATATCTTTGGTTTACTATTCCTCCACATGGACAAGCTGTGAGGAGAGATCAGCATGTGTTGGTAAGGCTTAAAGAATCTTTTTAACCGCTAAGTTGAAGTAGTCATATTCCTCTAGCAGGGTCTGGCTGAGTTCAGTAGGAGGAGTGTCTGACTTCAGCGCGGCCTTCTTTGCTGCCAAGGAGGACACCATTTTGGGCCATGACTAAACAGTATCAGATGAAGGAGAGTGCCGGTAAAGCAAACCAGGGTACTCCGGAGAATCACAGACAAGAGGGTGGCTGACTTCTTGCCACCTTTGGGCATCACAAGGGCAGATGAACAGTGAGAAAGACCCACTTATGAAAAACAGGACCCAGAGCTCAGGTCATGCTTGTCTTTACTTGCCCATGTTTACATCATGCTCCGAAGTGCTATTTTTCCCACCATAGAAGAAAAAATCCAGTGTGGAGATACGCCAGGTGCTGTGACAGGACGCACACAGCCTCGGTAGGCCCATCACATCATCACTGTCCTGTCACTGGTTCCCAGTTTAAACTAGTTTCATTACATTTGCCAAATATAAGAGGGAAAAGTATAAGTGTATTTAGGAAACATAGGAAACCAATCTTCACGCAGAAGGGTAATATTTAGGTAATTATATATTATACAATCAAATGCAACAAACATTGATATTAAAAAGATGATTACGATACTTTACTCCATCTACTTCAAGGGGTAAGATAATAAGTCATATTAGGAGCTGTTACGCCGAGCGCTCCGGGTCCCCGCTCCTCCCCGGAGCGCTCGCTTCACTCTCCCCGCGGCAGCGCTCCGGTCACGTCCTCTGACCCGGGGCGCTGCGATTCCGCTGCCAGCCGGGATGCGATTCGCGATGCGGGTAGCGCCCGCTCGCGATGCGCACCCCGGCTTCCCTACCTGACTCGCTCTCCGTCTGTTCTGTCCCGGCGCGCGCGGCCCCGCTCCCTAGGGCGCGCGCGCGCCGGGTCTCTGCGATTTAAAGGGCCACTGCGCCGCTGATTGGCGCAGTGGTTCCAATTAGTTTGTTCACCTGTGCACTTTCCTATATCACCTCACTTCCCCTGCACTCCCTTGCCGGATCTTGTTGCCTTAGTGCCAGTGAAAGCGTTCCTTGTGTGTTCCTTGCCTGTGTTTCCAGACCTTCTGCCGTTGCCCCTGACTACGATCCTTGCTGCCTGCCCCGACCTTCTGCTACGTCCGACCTTGCTTTTGCCTACTCCCTTGTACCGCGCCTATCTTCAGCAGCCAGAGAGGTGAGCCGTTGCTAGTGGATACGACCTGGTCACTACCGCCGCAGCAAGACCATCCCGCTTTGCGGCGGGCTCTGGTGAAAACCAGTAGTGGCTTAGAACCGGTCCACTAGCACGGTCCACGGCAATCCCTCTCTGGCACAGAGGATCCACTACCTGCCAGCCGGCATCGTGACAGTAGATCCGGCCCTGGATCCCGCTGAAGTTCCTCTGCCAGTTGTCGCTGACCTCACCACGGTGGTCGCCCAGCAGTCACAACAGATAGCGCAACAAGGCCAACAGCTGTCTCAACTGACCGTTATGCTACAACAGTTACTACCACAGCTTCAGCAGTCATCTCCTCCGCCAGCTCCTGCACCTCCTCCGCAGCGAGTGGCCGCTCCTGGGATACGCTTATCCTTGCCGGATAAATTTGATGGGGACTCTAAGTTTTGCCGTGGCTTTCTTTCCCAATGTTCCCTGCATCTGGAGATGATGTCGGACCTGTTTCCCACTGAAAGGTCTAAGGTGGCTTTCGTAGTCAGCCTTCTGTCCGGAAAAGCCCTATCATGGGCCACACCGCTCTGGGACCGCAATGACCCCGTCACTGCCTCTGTACACTCCTTCTTCTCGGAAATCCGAAGTGTCTTTGAGGAACCTGCCCGAGCCTCTTCTGCTGAGACTGCCCTGTTGAACCTGGTCCAGGGTAATTCTTCCGTTGGCGAGTATGCCGTACAATTCCGTACTCTTGCTTCAGAATTGTCCTGGAATAATGAGGCCCTCTGCGCGACCTTCAAAAAAGGCCTATCCAGCAACATTAAAGATGTTCTGGCCGCACGAGAAATTCCTGCTAATCTACATGAACTTATTCACCTAGCCACTCGCATTGACATGCGTTTTTCCGAAAGGCGTCAGGAACTCCGCCAAGATATGGACTCTGTTCGCACGAGGCGTTTCTTCTCCTCGGCTCCTCTCTCCTCTGGTCCCCTGCAATCTGTTCCTGTGCCTCCCGCCGTGGAGGCTATGCAGGTCGACCGGTCTCGCCTGACACCTCAAGAGAGGACACGACGCCGTATGGAGAACCTCTGCCTGTACTGTGCTAGTACCGAACACTTCTTGAGAGATTGTCCTATCCGTCCTCCCCGCCTGGAAAGACGTACGCTGACTCCGCACAAAAGTGAGACAGTCCTTGATGTCTACTCTGCTTCTCCACGTCTTACTGTGCCTGTGCGGATGTCTGCCTCTGCCTTCTCCTTCTCTACAGTGGCCTTCTTGGACTCTGGATCTGCAGGAAATTTTATTTTGGCCTCTCTCGTCAACAGGTTCAACATCCCGGTGACCAGTCTCGCCAGACCCCTCTACATCAATTGTGTAAATAATGAAAGATTGGACTGTACCATACGTTTCCGCACGGAGCCCCTTCTTATGAGTATCGGATCTCATCATGAGAGGATTGAACTTTTGGTCCTCCCCAATTGCACCTCGGAAATTCTCCTTGGACTTCCCTGGCTTCAACTTCATTCCCCTACCCTGGATTGGTCCACTGGGGAGATCAAGAGTTGGGGGTCCTCTTGTTCCAAGAACTGTCTAAAACCGGTTCCCAGTAACCCTTGCCGTAACTCTGTGGTTCCTCCAGTAACCGGTCTCCCTAAGGCCTATATGGACTTCGCGGATGTTTTCTGCAAAAAACAAGCTGAGACTCTACCTCCTCACAGGCCTTATGATTGCCCTATCGACCTCCTCCCGGGCACTACTCCACCCCGGGGCAGAATTTATCCTCTCTCTGCCCCAGAGACTCTTGCCATGTCCGAATACGTCCAGGAGAATCTAAAAAAGGGCTTTATCCGTAAATCCTCCTCTCCTGCCGGAGCCGGATTTTTCTTTGTGTCCAAAAAAGATGGCTCCCTACGTCCTTGCATTGACTACCGCGGTCTTAATAAAATCACGGTTAAGAACCGCTACCCCTTACCCCTCATCTCTGAACTCTTTGATCTCCTCCAAGGTGCCCACATCTTCACTAAATTGGACTTAAGAGGCGCCTATAACCTCATCCGCATCAGAGAGGGGGACGAGTGGAAAACGGCATTTAACACCAGAGATGGACACTTTGAGTATCTGGTCATGCCCTTTGGACTGTGCAACGCCCCTGCCGTCTTCCAAGACTTTGTCAATGAAATTTTTCGTGATCTGTTATACTCCTGTGTTGTTGTATATCTGGACGATATCCTAATTTTTTCTGCCAATCTAGAAGAACACCGCCAGCATGTCCGTATGGTTCTTCAGAGACTTCGTGACAACCAACTCTATGCCAAAATTGAGAAATGTCTGTTTGAATGCCAATCTCTTCCTTTTCTAGGATATTTGGTCTCTGGCCAGGGACTACAGATGGATCCAGACAAACTCTCTGCCGTCTTAGATTGGCCACGCCCCTCCGGACTCCGTGCTATCCAACGCTTTTTGGGGTTCGCCAATTATTACAGGCAATTTATTCCACATTTTTCTACCATTGTGGCTCCTATCGTGGCTTTAACCAAAAAAAATGCTGATCCCAAGTCCTGGCCTCCTCAAGCAGAAGACGCCTTTAAACGACTCAAGTCTGCCTTTTCTTCGGCTCCCGTCCTCTCCAGACCTGACCCTTCCAAACCCTTCCTATTGGAGGTTGATGCCTCCTCAGTGGGAGCTGGAGCTGTTCTTCTACAGAAAAATTCTTCCGGGCATGCTGTCACTTGTGGTTTTTTCTCTAGGACCTTCTCTCCAGCGGAGAGGAACTACTCCATCGGGGATCGAGAGCTTCTAGCCATTAAATTAGCACTTGAGGAATGGAGGCATCTGCTGGAGGGATCAAGTTCTCCTGTTATTATCTACACCGACCACAAGAACCTCTCCTACCTCCAGTCTGCCCAACGGCTGAATCCTCGCCAGGCCCGGTGGTCTCTGTTCTTTGCCCGATTTAATTTTGAGATTCACTTTCGTCCTGCCGATAAGAACATTAGGGCCGATGCTCTCTCTCGTTCCTCGGATGCCTCAGAAGTTGAACTCTCTCCGCAACACATCATTCCACCTGACTGCCTGATCTCCACTTCTCCTGCCTCCATCAGGCAGACTCCTCCAGGGAAGACCTTTGTTTCTCCTCGCCAACGCCTCGGAATCCTCAAATGGGGTCACTCCTCCCATCTCGCAGGTCATGCGGGTATCAAGAAATCTGTGCAACTCATCTCCCGCTTCTATTGGTGGCCGACTCTGGAGACGGATGTTGTGGATTTTGTGCGAGCCTGCACTATCTGTGCCCGGGATAAGACTCCTCGCCAGAAGCCCGCTGGTTTTCTTCATCCTCTGCCTGTCCCCGAACAGCCTTGGTCTCTGATTGGTATGGATTTTATTACTGATTTACCCCCTTCCCGTGGCAACACTGTTATTTGGGTGGTCGTTGATCGATTCTCCAAAATGGCACATTTCATCCCTCTTCCTGGTCTTCCTTCTGCGCCTCAGTTGGCTAAACAATTTTTTGTACACATTTTTCGTCTTCACGGGTTGCCTACGCAGATTGTCTCCGATAGAGGCGTCCAATTCGTGTCTAAATTCTGGAGGGCTCTCTGTAAACAACTCAAGATTAAATTAAATTTTTCTTCTGCATATCATCCCCAGTCCAATGGACAAGTAGAAAGGATTAACCAGATCTTGGGTGATTATTTGCGACATTTTGTTTCCTCCCGCCAGGATGACTGGGCAGATCTCCTCCCATGGGCCGAATTCTCGTATAACTTCAGGGTCTCTGAGTCTTCCTCCAAATCCCCATTTTTCGTGGTGTACGGCCGTCACCCTCTTCCCCCCCTCCCTACTCCCTTGCCCTCTGGTCTGCCCGCTGTGGATGAAATTTCTCGTGACCTTTCCATCATATGGAGAGAGACCCAAAATTCTCTCTTACAGGCTTCATCACGCATGAAGAGTTCGCGGATAAGAAAAGAAGAGCTCCCCCCGTTTTTTCCCCTGGAGACAAGGTATGGCTCTCCGCTAAATATGTCCGCTTCCGTGTCCCTAGCTACAAGTTGGGACCACGCTATCTTGGTCCTTTCAAAATTTTGTGTCAAATTAATCCTGTCTCCTATAAACTTCTTCTTCCTCCCTCTCTTCGTATCCCTAATGCCTTTCACGTCTCTCTTCTCAAACCACTCATCCTCAACCGTTTTTCTCCCAAATCTGTTCCTCCCACTCCTGTTTCTGGCTCCTCGGACATCTTCTCGGTCAAAGAAATTTTAGCTGCCAAAAAGGTCAGAGGGAAAAATTTTTTTTTAGTGGACTGGGAGGGTTGTGGTCCTGAAGAGAGATCCTGGGAACCTGAGGACAACATCCTAGACAAAAGTCTGCTCCTCAGGTTCTCAGGCTCTAAGAAGAGGGGGAGACCCAAGGGGGGGGGGGGTACTGTTACGCCGAGCGCTCCGGGTCCCCGCTCCTCCCCGGAGCGCTCGCTTCACTCTCCCCGCGGCAGCGCTCCGGTCACGTCCTCTGACCCGGGGCGCTGCGATTCCGCTGCCAGCCGGGATGCGATTCGCGATGCGGGTAGCGCCCGCTCGCGATGCGCACCCCGGCTTCCCTACCTGACTCGCTCTCCGTCTGTTCTGTCCCGGCGCGCGCGGCCCCGCTCCCTAGGGCGCGCGCGCGCCGGGTCTCTGCGATTTAAAGGGCCACTGCGCCGCTGATTGGCGCAGTGGTTCCAATTAGTTTGTTCACCTGTGCACTTTCCTATATCACCTCACTTCCCCTGCACTCCCTTGCCGGATCTTGTTGCCTTAGTGCCAGTGAAAGCGTTCCTTGTGTGTTCCTTGCCTGTGTTTCCAGACCTTCTGCCGTTGCCCCTGACTACGATCCTTGCTGCCTGCCCCGACCTTCTGCTACGTCCGACCTTGCTTTTGCCTACTCCCTTGTACCGCGCCTATCTTCAGCAGCCAGAGAGGTGAGCCGTTGCTAGTGGATACGACCTGGTCACTACCGCCGCAGCAAGACCATCCCGCTTTGCGGCGGGCTCTGGTGAAAACCAGTAGTGGCTTAGAACCGGTCCACTAGCACGGTCCACGCCAATCCCTCTCTGGCACAGAGGATCCACTACCTGCCAGCCGGCATCGTGACAGGAGCTTCTAGATAGTCATTGCAAATAATCCATATTTTCTCATACAGTCTTACAATCGGAGATCTAGCCACCGTGGGATACATTAATCCCTAAGTTTGATTCTTTACATAGGTGTTCTTGCATACACTGCCATTTGTGATACTGTGACCTACATTGTATACTGTATGTTCTTTTCAACTTATATAAGACAGTTTATGAATAGCAATAAATCACATCTACTTACATGACTTATTTATTTCACTTAGCTAAGATAGGAACATTCTGAAATACATGGAACATTTGACACTGCAAGCTGTAAACGCAAGAAGACACAGTGGTTACTTTATGTGTCAGATATTAAATTACATAATCGGAAATTACACCAGCGCATTATGAAAACTGGGACTTGCTTAATGTTAACTGGACAACTATTCTGACTTTTCTGTTACAGTAAATACACTGCTCAAAAAAATAAAGGGAACACTTAAACAAAGTCAATCACACTTCTGTGAAATCACACTGTCCACTCAGGAAGCAACACTGATTGACAATCAATTTCACATGCTGTTGTGCAAATGGAACAGACAACAGGTGGAAATTATAGGCAATTAGCAAGACACCCCCCAATAAAGGAGTGGTTCTTCAGGTGGTGACCACAGACCACTTCTCAGTCCCTATGATTCCTGGCTGATGTTTTGATCATATATTACCTACAAGCCCAAAAGGCTAATACTGATCAACAAAACCTACAAAAATTAGCCCAAAAATATTAAAAATTTCATCTTTATTATTGTATATAAACAGGTAGAAAAACACCCATAAAATAACCCACCCTTAAAAAACTCCCCAACAAAAAGCTGAGCAGAATACCACTGGGATATATACAAAGATCACAATGCTACCAATATACAGTCCTGCAGTATCAGTTTAGTCAGCACACAATACAACGATATCTCATGTCAAAACTTTACCTAATTGTGACATGCTGACGGCTCCCCTGTGGTTATCCTGCGACCTCGACACGTGTTTCGGATAATTCCTTTCTCAAGAGGCGCCTCTTGAGAAAGGAATTATCCAAAACACGTGTCAAGGTCGCAGGATAACCACCGGGGAGCCGTCAGCATGTCACAATTAGGTAAAGTTTTGACTTGAGATATCGTTGTATTGTGTGCTGACTAAACTGATACTGTGGGCTAAACTGATAATGCAGGCTGTGGCAAGGTGGTTTGCTGTGTCTGTCAGCGTGTCCAGAGCATGGAAGCCCTACCAGGAGACAGGCCAGCACATCAGGCCGTAGGAGGGCAACAACCCAGCAGCAGGACTGCTACCTCTGCCTTTGTGCAAGGAGGAGCAGGAGGAGCACGGACAGAGCCCTGCAAAATGACCTCCAGCAGGCCACAAATGTGTATGTGTCCACTCAAATGGTCAGAAACAGACTCCATGAGGGTGGTATGAGGCCCGATGTCCACAGGTGGAGGTTGTGCTTACAGTCCAACACCATGCAGGACGTTTGGCATTCACCAGAGAACACCAAGATTGGCAAATTCACCACTGGCGCCCTCACTCTTCACAGATGAAAGCAGGTTCACACTGAGCTCATGTGACAGACGTGACAGAGTCTGGAGACGCCGTGGAGAACATTCTGCTGCCTGCAACATCTTCCAGCATGACCGGTTTGGCAATGGGCCAGTAATGGTGTGGGGTGGCATTTCTTTGTGGGGCCGCACAGCCCTCCATGTGCTTGCCAGAGGTAGCCTGACTGCCATTAGGTACCGAGATGAGATCCTCAGACCCCTTGTGAGACCATATGCTGGTGTGGTTGGCCCTGGGTTCCTCCTAATGCAAGACAAAGCTAGACCTCATGTGGCTGAAGTGTGTCAGTAGTTCCTGCAAGAGGAAGGCATTGATGTTATGGACTTGCCCGCCCATTCCCCAGACCTGAATCCGATTGAGCACATCTGGGACATCATGTCTCGCTCCATCCACTAATGCCACGTTGCACCACAGACTGTCCAGGTGCTGGCGGATGCTTTAGTCCAGGTCTGGAAGGACATCCCTCAGGAGACCTTCCGCCACCTCATCAGGATCATGCCCAGGGAGGTCATACAGGCACGTGGAGGCCACACACACTACTAAGCCTCATTTTGACTTGTTTTAAGGACATTACATCAAAGTTGGATCAGCCTATAGTGTGGTTTTCCACTTTGATTTTGAGTGTGACTCCATATCCAGACCTCCATGGGTTGATTTCCATTGATAATTTTTGGGCGATTTTGTTGTCAGCACATTCAGCTATGTAAAGACGAAAGTATTTCATACGATTAGTTCATTCATTCATTCATTCAGATCTAGGATGTATTATCTTAATGTTCCCTTAATTCTTTTGAGAAGCGTACTTATCTTCCATCATTTCTTTATCTCTCCTGAAAATTGAAACAAATGAACAGTAAAAAACTTAACTGATGAATAGTTATACATAAACACCACTTATCATTCAACTTGTGGATAATAATACTTAACAAGGAAAATATATATTGTCCATATTGACCATATTGTCAAAGCAATATCCACCTGTGACTCTCTCAAGAAAAAAGATCCTGAAATACCCCTTTAAGGGTACGTTCACACATACAGGATCCACTGCATATTTTTGCAGCTGATTTTTGATCGGCTGCAAAAAAATATGCAGCAGATCCTGTACCTGTGAACGTACCCTTAAACGGGTACTACGCTCCTAGACATATTATCCCCTATCCAAAGGTTAGGGGATAAGAGGTCTGATCACCGGGGTCTCTCTGCTGGGCTGCGGCACCCCAGACATGCCACCGACATTCAGTGAACTTCGCTCTGTTCCGGATGACTAATGCGATACGTGGCGGAGACTCATGATGTCACAGTCACGTCCCGCTTGGGACATCATGGCCACACCCCATCAATGCAAGTCTTTGGGAGGGGGTGTGACAGCCTCCCATAGATATGCATTGAGGGGGCGTGGCCGTGATGTCACTTTTGACATTTCACAGAGACACTTTAATATACCCCTATATCTACTGTTTCATTAAACAAATACCTCCCTTTGACTTGAATGCTGGAGTTGATCGGATGTTTGTAGTAACTGGTTTTGTCCCCCAGGTTATTTAGGTGCTCTTATGTAAGGTTGCTCTGTCTATGCAAAGGATCATGAATCATATGATGAGGTAATGCAGGGCTTCTGTTGACTTTAGTTCCACCTTGCAGCTCATTGCCAAGATTGTTGTTTCTGTGGATGTGTGGTGTCCCGGTACAGGATCTTGTCCTGTCCCCACCTTAAGTCCCCTCAGGAAGAGTCCCTTGAGTCCATAGGGCTCTCCTGCAGGGCTCCCCCCCCGACCCCCCTTGTTGCCTCATATAAATGTATATTACATATAAATATATATATATTTGCATTGTGTACATATTGTCTGTATGTATACAGTTATATAGTTTGTATATCATGTATAGGACCTTTCATGGTCATGTGATCTGTCATGTGATACCCAGAGTTCCATGGGCACAGGAACCCCAGGCATTAGCAACCAATGGGCTTTAGTCCAGCCCTCTAGTATATAAGAGGCTGTAGTCTCTCAGTTAGCTCTCTTAGTTCCTGCTTCTCATCCTGTACACTAAAGCTGCATCAATTCCTGCACAATTGCATCTAGGCCAAAGCCTGAGGAACAACAGCCACTTCTAAAACGTGAGTTAGAATTCTCTCTACAAATCCAGTGACTACTACTCAGCTAAGGAATATATTAGTAGCACAGTGGCCTGCCTAAATATCTCAAAGTCCAAGCAAGCCTGCGTGGTATCCTGTGTCCCGGTTGCCTCTGAAGAAACTGCATAATTGTAAAGATTGTTCCCTAAGCATTTCAAGTAAAAGTTCCAGTTTATTCAGAATCCTTGCTGTGGACATTCCTTTATTACAAACCATTTTTAGGTTGGTTGACGGCGGTTACCATACCTGAATAACCAAATCCTGGCCTCACGAACACTAAGGGGTTAACAACATCTTGCCCCCAGGGTTAATACCACCAGACCCTGCTACATACTGCAACACTCCAGTCACCACATAGCTTTTGGCGTCCTATAAACAGGATTTGGGTGTGTGCCTTGGGTGTGTGTATTAACTCAGCTACCCAGACCATCCGCAACGAAAAACAGGTGTATACCTTTATTACAAGTGCCATTAGTCCTCCCCCTATTCAGAACTGTGTTGGCAAAATTGTCCGGGATTGTTGCAAGTCGCGACCGAAATTGCGCCCAAAAGTGTACAGGACATTCTTGCTGAAATTGTCCTTTGCCGGGGCGCTGGAAAAAAGTAAGGGGGGAGGTGAAGAATACTGTGTGTTCGATGCGATACCTAAAAGAGTTAAAGTCAGTTCCAGACCTTCCCGCGCGCGTGAGTGGCCGCAGCTCCGCCCCGCTGGTCCTCCGCAGGCACACCTCCAGTGTCAGCTGGAAGGAATGAAAAGTTCCCTTCCTGTGTTGCAGAGGGGAAGGATTTCTTGCCCGGACCAAACCGGAAGTCCTCCGGGCACAGCGAAAATCAAAAGTTCTGGCAGCTGCGTCCGCATTGCTATAACAAACCTCCGCTGCACGGACTCTGCAGGGACCAGAAGAAGGGTCTGTACAGCAGATACCGGGAACCTCGGATGCAGGCCACTTAAGCTGCCGCTACAGCGCATCCCATCAAGTCTACAGGTCAGCGCACTCAAAATTCTCTTATTGGGCCATCACCGCCTGCCCCTGCACCACTACCACCTGCCCCTACAACCCCTGCGGCCTCAGAATTACAAAGCGTATGACAGGACATTGACCAGTTAACTAAGGCCGTTAAAGAACTTGCTAGCAGGTCCAGCCCATCTGGCCAAGAGACACATCCCCCCTGAAAACCTGCTCCTCGTCCTGCCAATCCACATAATTACCTCCCTATAAGGCCTCCAGGGACTCAGAGGCCCTACTGAAGCCATTGCAATAAAGTTGGACATTGAAAAAGCCAGTGTTGGGCTTTAACCCCTTAACGATCACGGGCGTAAATGTACGTCCTGGTTTGGCGCTACTTCGCGCACCAGGACGTACATTTACGTCCTGTGTATGACTGCAAGCATCAGAGTGGTGCTTGAGTCATACACGGCAGGTTCTGGCTGCTATCAGCAGCCGGGGACCAGCTGGTAATCGCCGACATCCGCGATCGCGCGGATGTCCGCCATTAACCCCTCAGATGCCGTGATCTGGACAGATCACGGCATCTGTTGCAATGCGCATGATATAATAGATGATCGGATTGCCCGCAGTGCTGCCGCTGGGATTCGATCATCTGTAATGGTGGACGGAGGTCCCCTCACCTGCCTCCGTCCGTCTCCTGCTCTGGTCTGAGATCAAGCAGACCAGAGCAGGAGATAGCCGATAATACTGGTCAGTGCTATGTCCTATGCATAGCACTGAACAATATTAGCAATCAAATGATTGCTTTAGATAGTCTCCTAAGGGGACATAAAAAGTGTAAAAAAAAAAAAAAGTTGGAAAATGAAAATTGTCAGTTTTTCCCATTTTACCCCAAAAAAAGCGTCATTTGTTTTTATAAACATATTTGGTATTGCCGCGTGCGTAAAAGTCCGAACTATCAAAATATAATGTTAATGATCTCATACGGTGAACGGCGTAAACGTAAAAAATTTTAAAAAGTCCAAAAATGCTGCTTTTTTGTCACATTTTATTAAAATTTTTTACAAAAAATGGTATAAAAGTTTTATATATGCACATGTAGTATTGATAAAACGTACAGATGACGGCGCAAAAAATGAGCCCTTATACTGCCCTATATATGGAAAAAAGTTATAGGTGGTCAAAATAGGGCGATTTTAGATTACTGATTTTGTACAAAAAGTTTTTGATTTTTTTAAAGTGGTACAAAAATATAAAAGTATCTAGCCATGGGTATCATTTTAATTGTATTGACCCACGGAATAAAGAACACATGTCATTTTTAATGTAAATTGTACAGTGTGAAAATGAAACCCTCCAAAATGTGCAAAATTGTGGTTTTCATTTACATTTCCTCCCTAAAAAAATATTTTTTTGGGGTTCGCCTTACATTTTATGGTGAAATGAGAGGTTTCATTACAAAGTACAATTGGTCATGCAAAAAACAATCCCTTATATGGGTCTGTAGATCGAAATATAAAAGAGTTATGGATTTTAAAAGGCGAGGAGGAAAAAACGAAATAAAATAAACAAAATAAAATTGGCCTGGTCCTTAAGGTGAAAATGGGCTTGGTCCTTAAGGGGTTAAACGGGAATCCCCTGAGGTCGAGGAACGGCCCTCAGGAACATCATCACCAGGTCCAGATGCAACATACACCAAGTCAGGACTTTCCCTTTACGCCAGGACTTGCCCCTATGTAAAGGTGGTTGTTGAGGGGGTACAGTTAGAGGCCCTCATTGACACAGGTTCCCAGGTGTCTACAATACCTAAAGATGTTTTTTTTAAATAAATACTGGGGTCCTGAATTATTATGTGAACCTGATGATGTGGACTTTAAAGTGGTGGCAGGGAACGGGAAACTTGTACCCAGGCATGGGTATTGGGAGCCCACCATTCAAGTGGGAGAGTATGTCCTCCAATGACAAGGTGTAATTGTAACTAATGTAATTGATAAAGGATGAATATTATGAGAGATTGTTTTGAGGAGATAGTAGGGTCCTTGCATGCAACTCTCCTTCACATGTCACCTTCAGACCGGCGAGCTGCGCAACACCATCTGAAGACTCTGCAAGCAGAACAGAAATTTGTCAACCGCCAGGGGGAAATTGTCCGAGTGAGGATCCAAGATATACGGTCCATGATCCTACAGCCTCAGATAGAAACCATCAACTGGTGTCGTGCTCGACCAGGGGTGAAGAATCAAGATTATCAAGCGTTGCTGGAGCCGATGCAGTTACAGTGTCTAACGGAAGAGTCCCGATCTGGTAGTCAACTTGTCTGATGTTGCCACCAGGCTGCCAATGTATACTCCTGTCGCTCAGCTATACCATCTTGGGCCCAAGGACATACTGACCAACTCGCAAGTAGCTCGACAGCGGACCGCCCAGACCGTCCACAGAGCCGACACCAGCCATCCAGAGCCGTGGTGGACTCAGCTGCAAATAGGGGATGAGAAAGAAACCAACTGTTTGTACACAAGGGACTGTTGTACAGGAATTCTTTGGATCCAGTCTCTGGTGAGCGACTCCATCAGATCCTGATTCTCAGAAGAGATGCTGCAATGGTCCTTAATGCCTACCACGATCAGTCGGGACACTCTGGAATCCACAAGACCGAAGCCACCATCAGACAGAGGTTCTATTGGATCGGGATGCGAGGAGACATTGAAAAATGGTGCGGTGAATGTACTGTCTGTAACGTTACCAAGAATCTTCGCAAGGATGCGAGGGCACCACTTCACTCCATCCAAACTGGAAGGCCTAACCAGCTGGTCGCCTTGGACCATGTCAAGTTATCTTCTACTCGGTCTGGATACACCTATGCCCTCAAGATCACTACTCCAAGTGGGTAGTGGTAGTGCCTATCAAGGACCTCACAGCGAAGACGGCTGCACAGATGTTCTATTTCAACTGGGTCCAGACCCTGGGATGCCCAGAGTCGGTCCTCACAGACTGGGGAACAGCCTTTGAAGCTCAACTGTTCCAGGAATTGTGTCAGTTTCATGACTGCAAGAAGCTCCGGACTACCGCTTACCACCCCCAGGGAAATGGATTATGCGGGCGCATCAATCAGGCCTTCATACACATGCTGCGAGCAGCGCCAGTATTCAAGCACGAAGAGTGGCCTCGGCTATTGCCTGAACTGCTGGAGATTTACAACAACACCATTCATTGCTCCACAGGGTACACTCCCTTCTTCCTCATGATGGGACGGCATGGACTACTTCTAAAAGACCTAGCGTTTGGGTTGCAAACACCCTTCAAAAACTCTCCACAGGTCTCGCAAGACTGGATCTCTGATCATCAGATTCAGGACGCTAAGGAGATTGTTGGGAAGAAGATGGGCGAGGCCCAAGAAAGGCAGCAGAGAGATTACAACCGCCACACCTCTGCTAAGCCTTTATAACTGGGAGACAGAGTTTGGCTTCGGAAATTCCCCAGGACACACAAGTTGGATTCTATCTGGGAGACGGAACCTTATACTATAACCACCATGCTATACCCAGACTCAGATATCTACGAGGTCCAGAAGACTGGATTTGAACCGCAGGTGATTCATCGGAACAGAATTAAACTGTGCCTCAGAGAGGATGTATTTGAACCTCCTCCTCCTGCTCCCACTACAGCTAGACCCGCGAGGGAATATGTGCCAGGAGAGGGAATCCATCCATCAATGGACATACCGATGTTCTCATCCAACCAGCCTGCAGTCTTTTGTGCAATGCCATATCCAGCTCCAGCACAACCATCTCTGGTTTCCTCACCTGCTATGAGTCTGTCTCCCGATGCAATTATCTCCAATCAAGATCTGAACTCCTCAGTTCACATGGATCCCACCAGTCCAGGACAGAGTTCAACTCCAGACTCCAGCCCTCAAGCTGGTCCCTCTATGACCGGAACAGCAAGAGCTCCAGAAGAAGAGGGCACTCCTGAGACCCAAGAGGTGGTGTTGCGTCGGTCTCAAAAGTCGACACAAGGCCAATTGCCAATTAGATACCAAGACTGACTTCATTCATGCACATAAAATTCAGTACACCTAAAAGCTGCATTAGTGTACATCTACAAGTTTAGTTCACATAATTCACTAAAATTTAAATATCTATCTCACATGCACAAAAATAAATGAGTATTTAGGACTGTAACCTGTTCTATATCAGTCCATACCACTGTTATTCCCAAAGTGTCATGCAACTAATGTGTTCTTCTTGTCTTTGCGTGTCCAGGGTACTTTACTGGCCAGAAGGTATACCTGTAGCTAACTAAAACGCACGTGAACAGTAAAGGTAACAGAAAGTGTAAATGTTATCTAGGATAAAGTGTTCTAGGGGTAAGTGTGTAGTACCGATAGACCCTAGCAGCCATGGCATTGGGCAGAAAGCCTAAGGCAACCCAATCCGCAACCTGTGTATAACAATGGAAATCAGAAGTGGTATTATATTAAATGTATATCAATAAAAAGAAAATAGTAACAGTGAGATAATGTCAAGTGTGTAGAAGCATTGTAGTCATCATACATACTTTAGTCAAATATCAAATGTCAGTCATAGTCAAATATCAGTCATAGTCAAATGTCAATAAAATTGCTAGCTATAGTCAGATGTGATAGCTACTCTTATGCATAGTTGTTAGAGATGCATAATAAAGTAAATATGCCTATGCTAAAGAAAAAGGTATTGAGATAAAGTATAACATTATGGTCATGTTATTGAGGAATGTTATTATTCCGTGAGTCTTAAGAAACTCGTCCCTTTTCATCATGTTCAACCCTGTTTGTAAAGGTTACAGAGCATGTATGGACATTATGAAATGCAGAGACTCTATGTAATATTCATCATTATTCTACTGTTCTTCAGCCTAAAATGGGACATTGTGATTAAATGCTTCAGGACTGCATCCGGCCCAATGGCCACTTCGCTCCTCTCCCTAAGTGGACAGACGTCAAGGCCGACTTATTAAGTAAGGGGGTTTGTGGTGTCCTGGTACAGGACCTTGTCCTGTCCCCTCCATAAGTCCCCTCAGGAAGAGTCCCTTGAGTCCATAGGCCTCTCCTGCAGGGCTCCCCCCTAGTTGCCTCATATAAATGTAATGTATTTGCATTGTGTACATATTGTCTATATGTATAAAGTTGTATAGTTTGTATACCATGTATAGGACCTTCCTTGGTCATGTGACCTCCTGTCATGTGATATACCCAGAGTTCCATGGGCACAGGAACCCCAGGCATTAGCAACCAATGTGCTTTAGTCCAGCCCTCTAGTATATAAGGGGCTGTAGTCTCTCAGTTAGCTCTCTTAGTTCCTGCTTCTCATCCTGTACACTAAAGCTGCATCAATTCCTGCACAATTGCATCTAGGCCAAAGCCTAAGGAACAGCAGCCACTTCTAAAACATGAGTTACAATTCTCTCTACAAATCCAGTGACTACTACTCAGCTAAGGAATATATTAGTAGCACAGTGGCCTGCCTAAATATCTCAAACACTACAAGTCCAAGCAAGCCTGCGAGGTATCCTGCGTCCCGATTGCCTCTGAAGGAACTGCATAATTGTAAAGACTGTTCCCTAAGCATTTCAAGTAAAAGTTCCAGTTTATTCAGAATCCTTGCTGTGGACATTCCTTTATTACAAAACAGTTTTTGGGTTGGTTGACGGCGGTTACCATGCCAGAATAATCACATCCTGACGTCCCGAACACTAAGGGGTTAACAATATCTTGCCCCCAGGGTTAATACCACCAGACCCTGCTACAAACTGCAACACCCCAGTCACCACAGATGATCCATAGTAATGCAGGGTATGCCGCCATACAGTATTCCTCGCTTTCTCAGCCAACACTTGATATCAGTGAAGGTAACTCTTTGTATTCGTAGTTGAAGGAGACATCTGTAAATATTAAATGCTTTGTATTGTCTTGATGTATCTCTTTCTCTTTTCTGAGTTGAAGGATCTTATCATGATTTTGCAAGCTCTTTTCTGGCTGATTTGATTTAGAGGGGATCTTCTTTGGTATTACTTTTATAATAAGTAGTTGAGGTCACGTAAACAGGTAACTTGGCTAACAAAAAAAATGTACTCATTTGCTTGATCTGTTGTCACTGCCATTGAAGTCCGTGCTGATCACCACTTCTCAACAGTGGGAAATGTCCAATCAGCAAATCTCGGCAAACCGCCTCCTGCCTCCAAGACTTAATTTGATACTAGCAACAGGGGCAATATGTAGAAAACGGCTGGACTGATTTTAGTAAGTATAACATCATTTTACTCAGGTTCACCTGCAATATAACCCAGGGTATTTGGTTTAGTGCGGGTGAACATCATGTCAGTTTCCTTTTAAGGAAGCGATTCTAGGATTTGTATAGTTCCTATGGAGCACTCGAACACAACCCCAAAGACTCTTTTTCCAAATGTGGCAGTAGAAATGGGTGTAACTGCATTTTGGTTGCTATATATTCCGTTATATTATATTTATGCACTGTTCTTAACCAAATATATATTTATACTGGTGAAAAAAATGTAGACCATTAAGGGGACACAGGAGGGAACTTGTCTAGGCTTGCATGCCAGTGTTCTGGCATAAAAAAAAAAAAAAAGAAAAGTCACAAAAAAATTTGCACTTCGTCCAACAAAGGGGTGTGGTTTCAATAAAGGGGGATGAATTTGGTAAAAGGGGTTATCCAGGAATAGAAAAACAGAGCTAATTTCTTTCAAAAACCGCTCCCTGTTTGTCTCCAGGTTGGGTGTGGTTCTGCAGTTCAGTTCTATTGAATTGAATGGAGCCAAGTTGTAATACCACACACAACCTGGGGACAGATGTGGAGCTGTTTTTGCAAGAAATTAGCTCTGTTTTTCTATTACTGGATAACCCCTTTAACCCCTTAAGGACGCAGGGTTTTTCCTTTTTGCACTTTCGTTTTTTCCTCATCACCTTTTAAAAATCATAACGCTTTCAATTTTGCACCTACAGACCCATATGAGGGCTTGTTTTTTGCACCACTAATAGAAACCGGGACGTGCCAGGTTTGAAGTGCGCTCAGCTCCTGAGTGCACTTCCCATAATTTGAGCCGTCCACGGGGGTTAAGGGGTTAATTGTAGTGAGTTTTGTAAACACTTTATAGGGAAATTTTTTAAAGGTGTTACATTTTTGCGCAACTCCACTCAATAGGGGGGTATGAAAAAAAACCACAAGACAAAAAGTACATTAAAAGAAATGGTCAACTTTATTAAATATCGTACATTCTGAGCAATTAAAACTGGCATAAGGGAGAAAGTGCAGGCTAGAAAAATTACCAAAAAATGTTATATAATATTATACCACTGTGTTCAATGTGTACACCTGCAACAGGCTTCTTTAAATTCCACTAAAGATTCTCTATGGGGTTCAAGTCATAAATCTTCCAGGACTTCTTTTAAAACCAAGCCTTGGTAGACTTTGAGGTATGCTTTGGAACACTGTCCTGTTAAAAGGTCTAATGATGCCCAAGCTTAGCTTCCCCAGAGGTTTTCTCCTAGGGTTTTTTCATTCTTGGTTGAATTCTTTTTGTCTTTCACATACTGCAGGTTTCCAGAGGAAGCAAAGAAGCCCCAGCGGATCACTGAGACACCACCATGCTTCACTGTAGGCAGGGTAGACAATGTATGGTTAATTTTTCTCCAGACATACTGCTGATCCACTGGCCCAAAAAGTTCCAGTTTTGTTTAATTACTCCACTGAACAGATTTCCATAACTTTTGTGCCTTTATGTGGTAGTCAATGATTCATACCTCTGATTGGTCCCCGGTTATTAGTGGTGTACCCCAAGGTTCAGTACTGGGCCTGCTCTTGTTTAATTTATTTATTAATGATATAGAGGATGGCATTAACAGCTCTGTTTCTATCTTTGCAGATGACATCAAGCTTTGTAGCACAGTACAGTCTATAGAGGATGTGTATAAGTTACGCGATACCCGTTTATAAAGCATTGGTATGGCCTCACCTGAAATATGTTGTTCAGTTTTGGGCACCAGTTGATAAAAGGGATGTTGTGGAGCTGAAAAGGGTGACTAAACTAATAAGGGGTATGGAACATCTTACCTATTAGGAAAGATTAAAAGAATTACATTTGTTTAGTCTTGAGAAGAGACGTTTAAGGGGCGATATGATTAATGTATTTAAATGGCCTATACAAAAAATATGGGGAAAAACTGTTTCAGGTTAAACCCCCTCAAAGGACGAGGGGGCACTCCCTCCGTCTGGAGAAGAAAAGGTTTAGTCTCAAGGGGCAACAATCGTTCTTTACCCTAAGAACTGTGAATTTATGGAACAATCTACCTCAGGAACTGGTCACAGCAGGAACAGTTAAAAGCTTCAAAACAGGGTTAGATAAGAGTCTTAGAACAAAATAACATTAATGCTTATGAGGAAATCTAAACTCACATCCCTTCCCCTTCATCCAACCATATCCCTTCTCTTCAACTCCTTGGTTGAACATGATGTACAAATGTCTTTTATCAACCATACTAACTATGTAACTATATGTAATATGGTTTTGAGCATATCCGAGCCGACTTTTCTTGTGCTTGTGCCTGGATAGGAAGAACAAAGCTCATGATGAATAGAGCACAGTGTCTACAGAGAAGCATTGCGGTGGCTCGATGATGCCCTAGGGCTGCTTTGGGGCTTTGCTTTCGCTGGCCCTGGAAACCTGCAGCATGTGGAGGAAAGATGGATTCAGTCATGTATCACAAAATCCTAGGAGACAATTGTGGTGACCCCCGTAGACACCACACAATGTCATTCTTTCTGTGAGGAAGCTGAAGCTTGGGCACCAGTTGGTGGGATTTGAAGAAGGTGATTGCGGCACACAAACCCAAGAACATTAGTTAAAGGGTAACTTTCATTTAAAATGTCATTTCAAGTGCCATGACCTTTCACTAAAGTGAGCAGCATATGGAATTGCAAAATAAGTCTATCGAACTCCTGCAATTCCATATAGCTCTCATTTAGCTGAGCAGAACAGAAGGGAAAGGTCATGGCGCTTGGAGCAGCACAGTGTTTTCTAATGATAGTTACCCTTTAACCTGGGTCCATTGCCCATAAGATATGGTCTAAGATTCCTCAGGAGAGCTGTTACAAGCAGATTTCTGGCTATACATCACATTTATACTAGGTCATAACAGCAAAAATGTGCTTTATCCTCGCCATGAAGGAGTTAAATAATTCTGAGACTATAATAGACATTAATATTGTTATTTTGTATTGGATTTGTAGAAACCATGTTTTACATTAATGGTGCTGAACAATTTAAATGGTTCTTTTTTATATACAGAAAACTGCTGAAAGTTGATTAATTTTGCAGATAAACCCAATTTACAATGGGAGTTGAGTATTTTTGGTTATTGTAGATAAATCCACCCCTGGTTATACAATTGTCATCTAGTGACTACTGGAGGGAATGGCAGTGTCCATTTCCAAAATAGGTTAAACCACTTTGATTGTGGATGCTTCATTTTCATTGAATCAAACATTTCAATATCTTTATCATCGAGCAGCCAGCCAAACATTGACAAGACATTTAGGCTGTGAAGTCGAGACACACAGTGAGTTAAAGCAATAAAGGTCACAGGGTCTGTTATGTAGTATTGAGAAATGAATCTGGAAATATTAAGATCAGTCAATTTTGGCAGATTATCTAGTAGAAGAAAGAAGTCTCTCCATCCAGACTGTGTGATGTCGGGATTATGACTGAGGTCTACCTTCTGCAGGTTTCTCAGATGGCCGTCAGCTGTTATTTTGGCTAAAAAAAAGAAATGGCATGTACTTATGAAACATAACAAATAACAAAAATGCCATATACTATAAACTGGATAAAACATCACTGAATGTTATTGCTATATATCTGGACTCCACTCCATCTTTGTGCTATACTTTAACCCCTTAAGGACCGGGGTTTTTTCCGTTTTTGCATTTTAGTTTTTTGCTCCTTGCCTTTAAAAAATCATAACTCTTTCAAATTTGCACCTAAAAATCCATATGATGGCTTATTTTTTGCGCCACCAATTCTACTTTGTAATGACGTCAGTCATTTTCCCCAAAAATTTACGGTGAAGCGGGAAAAAAAATCATTGTGCGACAAAATTGAAAAAAAAACGCTGTTTTGTAAATTTTGGGGGCTTCCGTTTCTACGTAGTACATTTTTCGGTAAAAATGACACCTTATTTTTATTCTGTAGGTCCATACGATTAAAATGATACCCTACTTATATAGGTTTGATTTTGTCGGACTTCTGGAAAAAATCATAACTACATGCAGGAAAATTAATACGTTTAAAATTGTCATCTTCTGACCCCTATAACTTTTTTATTTTTCCATGTATGGGGCGGTATGAGGGCTCATTTTTTGCGCCGTAATCTGAAGTTTTTAACGGTACCGTTTTTGCATTGATAGGACTTATTGATCGCTTTTTATTCATTTTTAAATGACATAAAAAGTGACCAAAAATGCACTATTTGGGACTTTGGAATTTTTTTGCGCGCACGCCATTGACCGAGCGGTTTAATTAATGATATATTTTTATAATTCGGACATTTCCGCACGCGGTGATACCATATATGTTTATTTTTATTTACACTGTGTTTTTTTTTTTTTATTGGAAAAGGGGGGTGATTCAAACTTTTAATAGGGGAGAAGTTAAATGATCTTTATTCACTTTTTTTTCCACTTTTTTTTTTGCAGTGTTATAGCTCCCATAGGGACCTATAACACTGTACACACTGATCTTCTATGTTGATCACTGGTTTCTCATAAGAAACCAGTGATCAACGATTCTGCCGCATGATCTCAGGCACTGAGCAGTCATTCGGCGATCGGACAGCGAGGAGGCAGGTAGGGGCCCTCCCGCTGTCCTGTCAGCTGTTCGGGATGCCGCGATTAGCCGCGGCTATCCCGAACAGCCCGACTGAGCTAGCCGGGAACTTTCACTTTCACTTTTAGCCGTGCGGCTCAGCTCTGAGCGTGCGGCTAAAGGGTTAATAACGATCGGCGCTGCGCGCTATTAGAGGCGGGTCCCGGCTTCACTATGACGCCGGGCCCGCCGTGATATCACGCGGGGTTATTGTGTAACCCCGCGTTATATCAGAAGAGCAGGACCAAGGATGTACCGGTACGTCCTTGGTCCTTAAGGGGTTAGAGGGGTTATCCACCATAAGGTGATTTTAGTACTTTCCTGCCAGACAATAATGGATATGCTTAGGAAGGATCCTTGCTTGCCTTCAAGGGGTACTCCACTTGAAAAAAGTTTTTTGCTAAATCAACTGGTGGCAGAAAGTTAAACAGAATTGTAAATTATTTCTATTTAAAAATCCTAACCCTTCCAGTACTTATCAGCTGCTGTATGCTCCACAGGAAGTTCTTTTCTTTTTGAATTTATTTTCTGTCTGACTACAGTGCTCTCTGCTGACACCTCTGTCCATGTCAGGAACTGTCCAGAGCAGAAGAGGTTTGTTATGGGGATTTGCTCCTACTCTGGACAGTTACTGACATGGACAGAGGTGTCAGCAGAGAGCACTGTGGTCAGACAGAAAGGAAATTAAAAAAGAAAAGAACTACTTGATAAGTACTCGAAGGATTAAGATTTCTAAATAGAAGTAATTTACAAATCTGTTTAACTTTGCGGCACCGGTTGATTTAGAAAAAATGTTTTCCAGTGGAGTACCCCTTTAACCCCTTAATGACATCAGTCATTTTACCCCCCCCCCCCCCCCCCAAAAAAAAAAAAAAAAATATATATATATATATATATTTTTTTTTTTTTATTACTCGGCGATCGGACAATGAGGAGGCAGGTAGGGACCCTCCTTGTGTCCTCATAGCTGATCGGGATACCGCTGTTTCACTGCGGTGGTCCCGATCAGCCCGACTGAGCTGCCGGGAATGCTTTTTTTAACTTTAGATGTGGCGATCAACTTCAATGGCCGCGTCTAAAGGGTTAATACCGGACATTACCGCGAACGGTGATGTCCGGTATTAGCAATGGGTCACGGCTATCGTTAAGTATGCCCTGCGTCCTTAAGAGGTTAAGGCTAAATGGCTATGTTGTGAGTCCACCATAACACTGCTGCTTTCTTTTTGTGAAATGGCTATTTCCTGTTGGAGTTCCCTCCCTGAAACTACAAGTCCCAGGATCCCTTGTTTGTAAGTCTGAGGTCACTTTTCTCCCTCCTACACATCAGCCACTCCACCTATTGAAGCACACCTGAGCACCTTTCCATGCTGTGCTGTGGTTGAAACTACCCAGTCAGCAGTCGCTCCACCCATTAAAGCAAGGAGAGGCTTCCTTTCAACACCTGACTAGTAATGTAATGTTTCAGGCTGCATTGCAACCTTGGGAAAACCTGAGACGTTACTCATTTTGTATGCTGCCAAAAATGAACATTAGGGCAAAAATTAGATAAGAATTGTGAGACCAGCCATCAAACACAGGTACAGACACTGTAATATGAACTACCCTTACTTTACAGCCCCTGTAGCACAGTCAAATAAAAAAAAGTCCTGGAATACTCCTTTATACCAAGTATATTTTTTTAGGATCTCATTCTTCTTACCTAACTCCAGCAGGCTGCTATCATTCAATAATCTGCACTGTATGGTGAGAGTTCTGAGGTTGGGCATATGCTGAAGTGCCTGAATGAAATGGGATATATTTTCTTTAACAGCGGATCCACCCGGAAATGTAAATTCTTCAAGCTGTTCCAGATAGGCTAAACCTTCAGCTAAATACAATGAAATGAAAAAAAGCAAATCAAACCAAAAGAAAAACGTCAAATGTATAAATGCAATGTATGATATATATTTCTACGTATATATATATACAGTAATTATCTATATTCAGTACAGACCCTTTAACTTTTTTTTAAACATTTTGTCATGTTGGGGCCCTGTGTTAAACAATAAATCAAGTTGTTTCCCATCATTTGACACTGAATAATACTCCATAATGACAAAGTGAAAATAGAATGTTAGAAATCTTTGCTATTTAGAAAAAAAGGAAAAACTCAAATATTTCATTGACATAAGTATTCAGACCCTTTACTCAGTATTTAGTTTGGCTGGTATTACAGCCTCCAGTCTTCTATGATGTCACAAGGTTTGTATACCTGGATTTGGGGATTTTGTTTGCCATTCTTCTCTGCAGATGCTCTGAAGCTCTGTCAGGCCGGATGGGGACTGTTAGTGGAAGCCACTTCAGGTGTCTCCATAGATGTCAGATTAGGTTGAAGTCAGGGCTCTGGTCGGGCCCCTCCTTTGTTGTCTTAGCTATATGCTTAGGGTCATTGGGGGAGATTTATCAAATCCTGTCCAAAGGAAAAGTTGCCCAGTTGCCCATAGAAACCAATCAGATCGCTTCTTTCATTTTTAACAAGGCCTCTACAAAATGAAAGAAGTGATCTGATTGGTTGCTATGGGCAACTGGGAAACTTTTCCTTTGCACAGGCTTTGATAAATCTCCCCCATTTTCTTGGAAGATGAATCTTGGGCCCAGTCTGAGGTCCAGAGCACTTTGAATCCGGTTTACCTTAAGAATATGTCTGTACTTGTTCCATTCAGCTTTCCCTAAACAATGACCAGTCTCCCTGTCCCAGTTGCTGACAAACACCCCCACAGCATGATGCTGCCAACACCATGCATCACTGTAGGGATGGTATTGGGCAGGTGATGGGCAGTGCCCGGTTTCCTCCAAACATGACGGTTAGAATTTAGGCAAACTTAGGTAAAACTTCAAGTTTTTCCACTTGCTCACAGTATCTTTGGAGCTCAGCCAGAATGCCCATTTGGCTCTTGTCAAGGCCCTTCTCCCCCTATTACTTAGTTTGGTGGGGTGGCCAGATCTAGAAAAAGTCCTGGTTGTTTAAAAGTTCTTCCATTTAAGAATTATAAATTATAGAGGCTACTGAGCTCTTGAAAACTTTCAGTGCAGCAGAATTTTTTTTTGTACTCTTCTCCATATCTGTGTCTACACATAAAGCTGTCTTTGAGCTTTACAGGCAGTTTTTCCAACTCACGGCTTGCTTTTTGCACTGATATGTATGTATTGCCAGCTGTGAGAACTTATCTAGACAGGGGTGTGTCTTTTTAAATCCTGTCTATTCCATTGAATTTACCACAGGTGACTCCAATCTAGGTATAGAAATGGGAGGAGCCAGAGCTAGATTTTAGGTATCATAGCAAGGGGTCTGAATATTTATGTCCATCCAAAATTTTTGTTTCTCTACCTTCACAGTCTCATTATGAGTAGAATGATAATTTAAAAAAAATTTTTTTTTTTTAATATTATTTTAGCACAAGGTGTATATTTAAAGTAAAAAAACATTAAAGATATAAATCAGGGCTGTAATGAAGGCTGACGAGGGAATTTAATTATTATGCTTTCTGGGGGGGGGGGGGGGGGACAATGAAAGCCTATTTTTAGGAGAGGCAATCAATGTGTCATATATTTAAAGATCCAACTAGAAGATCACCAACATTTAGCAGAATTAAAAGGAATGTGAAATCTAGATTTTTTTTTATTGACTAGAGCCAGATACTGAAACATGTTCTGTTTTTTTCTAATCAGATTTTATTTTTGGATTATAATTGACTTTATTTTTAGCACATTATTATAGTTACAAAACATAGATGCAATGAACATCCAGAGTCACTATTCATTGTATGGGGCAGGTTTCTAAGCATTTTCTGTGACCTCTACAACCTGTGCAGAGGTCATTCTACAGAGGAGGGGGAGGCTGATCTTCTCTTGTATTCTCAGTCGACTGATGTCCCCTTTCAATGTAATGCTGTCCTTATCACTTTCCAGTATCCTTGGGATAGTGGATAAGATGTCTAGCAGTGGCGTACCCCTTTAAAGCAACTGTAGCATTCCCTGAAACACCATGGTTCCAATCCAGGTATAGTGACCATTACGTGCCTCTATGTATGGTAATGGGGCCCAGTTCCGTACACACATCACATCTGTATTACCTCCACTAATCACACAAGTATTGTAAACGGTGAATTTTGCAGTGAAAAGTGATGTGCCCTGAATTATTGTTAGTTTTTTCCCCCTATGTGTGGAAGGGGCTTTCTAAATCCCATCCCCGTCCATTGTACTGTATATTGTTTCATACTTATACAGCATAATCTAAAAATCAATGCATTATTTATGCGAGAGCTGGAGATACACAGGCGATGTGCTTGGGTATCTCTGGCGCTATGTCCATAGACAATGCATGGAGCGCCTGTGCTGACCCACTGGTCCATGCAGCAGGAAGAACTGGGGCCCCGTTCTGAAAATCCCTGAGGTTGGACCCCACATGATCAGACATTTATCCCCTATTCTGTGGATAGGGGATATGTTTTACAGGACTGCAATAGCCCTGTAATAATACAAAATTACATATAACAATGTCCTCTAGTTTTATATCTAATAGAAACATACCAAACTTTTTTGTTGCTTCAACTTTTACAGAGTAATAAAATTCTATTTCCAAAATCTTGAGATTTGTAAATGAGGATAATGCAGAAGCTAGAAAAAAACGAAGAAAACATTATGAGATAAAAGGTAATGTTTATGATATAATCTATCTATCTACAGTATGATATAATCTATATATTTAAAACTTAATGGGATAAAGATGATCCTGACAATTTTTTGTAGGGTTTTTGAACCCAAATGCACCCAAATGTTCCATGCGACACAATTTGCAACCCAAAAAACCAAAACCCTCCATTTTACAAGAAAAACCCGAAAAGAGGGCATGGCCATGAGAGAAAGTGGGCGTGTTCCTGACAAAAGGGGCATGTATCCAACAGTTTAGAAAAATCCCAACATATTTACAGAAAATGTGGTGGATTTGAGCTGAGGAAAACACGACAGATCAGAACAGTTGTAAAAAAGCAAAACATGGGGAAAAGTGCAAAATGTAGGAAAACATTAGTAAATACCTTGGGAAAATACCTGTTGGAAATCAAAACCCAAAAAGAAAACTACACTCCACTCTTAGTAAATAAACCCCAATGTGTGTATGTATGTATGTGTGTATGTTCCAGCATCACGTCCAAATGGCTAAAGATATTAACATGAAACTTAGCACACATGTTACTTATATGTCAACAACAAACATAGGATAGGTAATTTAAACCTTACTCACCCATATTTGCTAGGGGCGGGGTTTTTTGTTTAAAGTCCCATACAAGTCTATAGGAAATATATGTTACTGCATAACTTCCAAACAGCTGGAGATATTTTTATAATACTTGGTCACATGTTACTTATATGTCCACTTAAAATATAGGATAGTTAATTTAACCCTTTACTACCCCCCCCCCCCCCACCCCACCCCCATTTGTGAGGGTCTGGGTTTTTGTTTAAAGTCCCATGCAAATCAATAGGAAATGTATGTTCCCACAAAACTTCCGTATGGCTGGAGATATTTCAATAATACCTGGTACACATATTACTTATATGTCAAACAAAAATATATGATAGTTAAATTAACCCTTACCTACACCCTTATATAAAAGATGGGTTTTTGTTTCAAGTCCCATGCAAGTATATGTGACTTCCAGTACCTTGCTCCACAAGCTCCGCTCTGCATCTCCAGGTGAATGCGTCGGGCCGGCTAGCAAGCCACACCCCATCTCACAAAGACACGCCCACATTTAAACCCCACCATTTTATTATCTACCCTTTTTGTGAATCAGTCTGGCTTGCAAATCACGCCCAGTCCCACAAAGCCAAGTCTCCTTCTATTTTCAGCTTACAATATCTTCATCACAAATCAGTCCCATCTGAGGACAGGATATGAGGATGGGACATAAGGACAGTATATGAGGTCAGGATATGAGGATGGGATATAAGGATGGTATATGAGGTCGGGATATGAAGACGGGATGTGAGGACGGGATATGAGGTCGGCATATGAGGACGGGATATGAGGTCAAGACAAGAGGACAGGAAATGAGGTTGAGATAGGAGGTCAGGATATGAGAACGGGATATGAGGTTGAGATATGAGGACGGAATATGGGGACAGAATATGAGGACAGGATAGGAGGTCGGGATAGGAGGTCGAGATATGAGGATGGGATATGAGGACAGGATATGAGGTCGAGATAGGAGGTCGAGATATCAGGTCAGGATATGAGGACAGGATATGAGGACAGGATATGAGGTTGAGATAAGAATGCGGGATAGGAGGTTGGTATATGAGGTAGAGATAGGAGGTAAGGATATGAGGTTGAGATATGATGACAGGATATGAGGTCGGGATATGAGGACAGGATATGAGGTTGAGATAGGAGGACGGGATATGGGGTTGGGATATGACAACAATATATGAGGACGGGACATGAAGTCAAAAGCTTCCGCCTTTGTTGATTTTCCTCCCCAACAAGGATTAGGAAGGAAAAAACGGGCAACACCGGGTACTCAGCTAGTATATAATAATAAGGAATAACAGGAATATTATCTGTCACTAATTTTATAGTTGTGTGACCATATAAAAGCAAAGGGCCAAAGGAGGCATATTATCCCTTATAATACACAATTCACCAGCAGAATCGAATTGTATTGTGGCAGTCATTGCCCGAATACAATGACTTTCCAAACAAACAGGTGTCACATGGAAAGTATGGAGCCCCCTACAGACATTAGGGCCTAGAATACAAATTTGTCATCTGCAAGTTAAAAAGTGATGGCACAGTGTTGGACATGGGCCAGATTTTTCTCCTGTGTACAGGCCTTAGTGACGGCTCCTAAGGCTGGGTTCAGGCTGTGGAATCTCTGGACGGAGACCGCAATATATTCCATGTGGTACTCTGCTGAAAAAATTAGCCAGATCATTATTTCAGTGGTGACAGCTCCAGCGCAGAAATTCCATAGTGTGTACTGTGCACCATTGGGAATGGGACAGCTGTACATGAACTTCCGAGCGTAATTTCTAAGCAGAACTACGCTTGAAAATCTGTAGTCTGAACTTAGCCTTAGGGTCAAAAAGCACAGTTACGCTAAAAACAAATTTTACACAAATATTGTAAGATATACTGCTGTATGCTTATTTCCAGTAAGTAACATATGAACCAAATCCTACCCAGATGGATAATTTCCAAGTCATAAAGTGCAAGTTCCAGAAATCTCAGCTCCTGCATTTTTCCACATCGAGATAATGAATCAACAATATTCTTCAACCCGGGACAGAATTTACATTTCAATGTAAAAGAGATCAGATTACGAAAATTCTCAATAAAATTGGCTGCAATGTTAAATGGCAAAAATGATTAACAATAGTTTCACACATTAAAATACAACTTTACAAGTATAGAAACAAAGGAATATATCTTTAAGGGTGCATTCTCACATGCCTTTTAATGCAGTTTTTCATTTTGCCTTTGAAACCAAAAAAGAAGAGAATCAAGTAGTAGAATCCTTCCTATATTGTTCCTTTTACTGTATCATCCACTTCTGGATATTGGCTTTTATAAATTAATTTGAATACTGCATCCAAATGTCACATGTGAAAGTATCCTAACAAACAGTTTTAGTCTGGCCCGCTAGTTATTAGAATTTTAGGTTTTCAATGTAATTGCATATCCTATATGTTATAATTATTTTCAACAGTAATAAAATGTATAGTAGGCCATGCTTTTCTACACAAAGGCATTACATAAATAAATATATGCTGCAAAGTATACCTTTCTTTTCTTATATTTTTTTATATGGGAGCCTATGGATAGTGTAAGCAACTTTACCTATACTGGGATGTGCATCACAGGCTTGCATTGATAGTATATGTGCTGGCCTAGTACAGGATGATGTTTCCCCAAACCTTCTCCTGTCCTGTCAGGCACAGTCCCTTTATGTCCCCAGGGCCCCCTGCAGTATTATCCCCTATGTACATATGTTATATATTAAAAGTATAATGTTTCTTTAATTACTGTGACCATATCCTTGTTACCCAGGAGCCACTAGTGACCAGGTGACCCCTCAAGTGACCTATGGGCTCTTTGCTAGACACCCCTATAAAAACCAGGGGTGGAGCTACAATCTCTCTATTCCAGCATTCTTGCTCCTGCTGAGGTCCAGTGCAGTCATCTCAGTGTGTGTGTCCAGAGCATTGGAGGCCTCAAGCCTAAAGTCTGCAGCCACAAAGTCAGCTTTAGTAAGCTCAAAGTCCTCTTCATATCAATTGTCAAGTCAAGTATTCTATATAGTCACTGTGGCCTGCACTAAAGTGTCTCTACATACTGCAAGTCCCAGCAAGCCTGCGACCTGTGTCACTGGTCACCTGGGGATATCCTTGGGATATTGATTGTACTGCATAGACTATCACCTGTTGTCCATTGTCCGTAACTTGGCGTCGGTGTCTTCACTGCCCCCAAGTCTAGCCCAGGATTAGCGGTATTACCTTCAGTTGGTTAAAGCTAAACCATGCCCTGGCGTTAGAACAAGAAGGGGTTAAAGGGGTAGTCCAGTGTGAAAAACATATCCCCTATCCTAAGGATAGGGGATAAGTTTGAGATCGCTGGGGGTTCGACCGCTGGGGCCCCCTGCGATCTCTCTGTACAGGGCCCCGGCTCTCGGCCCAGATAGCGGGTGTCGACCCCCGCACGAAGCGGCAGCCGACACGCCCCCTCAATACATCTCAATGGCAGAGCCGGAGATTGCCGAAGGCAGCGCTTCGGCTCTGCCATAGAGTTGTATTGAGGGGGCGTGTCGGCCGCCGCCTCGTGCGGAGGTCGACACGCCCCCTTCCCGAGGGCTGGCGGGGCTCCGTACAGGAGATCACAGGGGGCCCCAGCGGTCGGACCCCCCGCGATCTGCAACTTATCCCCTATCCTTAGGATAGTGGATAAGTTGCTCACCACTGAGTCACCACTGGATATCTCCTTTAATAACATCTGCCCCCAGGGTTACAACATATGCCCTACATGCCACATATATGTCTGGAAATCCTTTGGACAAATAGAAGGCTTAAGGGGTACTCCGCCCCTAGACATCTTATCCCCTATTCAAAGGATAGGAGATAAGACGTCTCATTGCGGGGGGGGGGGGGGGGTCTGGCTGCTGGGACCCCCACGATCTCCAGCCTGGCACCCCGGAGTTCTGAACATTTATGTTCAGAACACTGGCTTTGGACAGGCAAGGTCGTGACGTCCTTTGGATAGGAGATAAGATGTCTAATTGTGGATACCCCTTTAAATCTAATGTAAATAGAGCATAATATATTAGTCCAGGAGATATTTATATTCCTACACAATGATCATCCATAACATTAAAACCTTTAAAAGCCTTTTTGGCATTCCTCAACTCTAGTAATGAGCGGCATATTCCATATTCGAATTTGTGATATTTTGCGAATATATAGACGAATATTCATCCTATATTCACATATTCGATATGTTCGTGGTTATTTTTACATGCGCGTTTGCTGATAACTATCTACCTATCTATCTACAGTCATGGTTGTAAATGTTGGCACCCCTGAAATTTTTCAAGAAAATGAAGTATTTCTCACAGAAAAGGATTGCAGTAACACGTTTTGAAACAATCTTATTTTTCCACAATTTTGAAAGGGTGCCAATAATTTTGTCCAGACCATTTTTGGAGTTTGGTGTGACATTATGTCCAATTAGCTTTTTTCCCTCCCTTTTTTGGTTTAGCAATACACACAAAGGGAAAAACATGTGTTACTGCAATCCTTTTCTGTGAGAAATACTCAATTTTCTTGAAAAATTTCAGGGGTGCCAACATTTATGGCTATGACTGTATATTATCTATCTAACTATTTATCTATCTATCCATCTATCTTCTAATATTCTTTAGTAACGATATTCACGAATATGAGGATATTTGCAACTATTCGCATATTTGCAAAGATTCGCTCTCCAGTCTAATACAGTAAATAGTATAGCAGTCTTCTTTAGAACACAAGCTGGAAGCAGGGAGGGATGAGATCACTGTTATGAGTTCTGTGGGGAAAAAGAAATAACGAATATTCGTAATTGCGAATATATAGTGCTGTATTTGCCATATTCACGAATATGAGAAATTTGCAATAAATATTCGAATTGCAAATATTCGCGCTCAACACTGCTCAACACTACTCAACATCACTTTTATGAAAATAACTAGTCATTGCCTTAATTTACTTTACTGTTCGCTTTTGGTTATTGTGCACCTTTTGAAAATGTTATATCAAACAGGAGACTCATATTATGCATTAATCTTTCTTTACTACTCTCCAGTAGCAAAATAGTTAACAGGGTATAATGTGAAGCACAAAAATGTTTCAAATGCAATCAAACATGCAAATGTGTAATATGATCCACCAATCAGGATGCAACCCAAGTAATATTATGTGACAGTTCCTTAATATCCTCCTCTTTTTTTGCTGCTCCATGACAAAAGGTATGTGGTGCTGTTCTTAGGATTTATCTTATACTTAAAATCCTGAATGGTTTATCCGGTATTATATGAACTCAGAGACTCTGTACCCAGGAACTGCCTATCTTACCATTCGGTGCTTTACAGTCTGTTCCCTGGGACCCACGATGTGGAGGCCATCCAGGAGGCCTGGTGCCTTATGAACTGTTTTAAGGATGCAGTGTTGCTTGCCAGGAACCACCTCGTGATCAACAGGGAGAACTTGTCCGTCCGGGACTGCTGCAGGTTCAACAAGAGCCTGCTCAAAGACTATTCCATCTTGGACAGCCCGGCCGTCGATGAAGAAGAAGAGTGAAGACTCCTCCCCTTCCCCATGTCACCCTGAAGATATAGCCCAGTAGTTTCGGCACTATGATCCGCCCCTTTCCTACCCCCACACAGTCGCCATTCCCCCACGCACCCCAGCCCCTCCCCATAGCCCATGTCCCTACCCCGATCACAGATTGTATTGTTTTGTTATTCGACTTCTTGTGCTTTTCTATTACAGGATTGAGCGGAGTGTTAGAGTAGCATGATGTGCAATGTATAGCTTAGGGAACCTTTGCTGTGTATTGTACTGTCATGCTTTGTGTGATTGTAATTTATCGTATGACTTGTAATGACTGAACAGACAATAAAGCTCTTTCAATAAAAACTTGTGGCTCCCTCATATCTCTACAATTTTCTTTATATCTTTTTCTTTTTGCCTCAGTTTTAAATTTTTTACTTCACAATTTCTCCCTTTGTTCTTTTATTTGGGACATTAATTTAATTGGTATAAGTATAATTATAGGCATAATAATATCATTTATTGTATTTATATTTAGTTTCATTTTTGTCCTAACATGGCTAATGAAGAGATTATAAATTCTCTTTCAGGTGATGATCTACATTTAATCAAAAGATTTTGAATTTGTTACCACCAACCATATCCAGTATCTGGTGGACCAGTCGGTAACCAGGTCGGTCCAATCAGCCATACGGACTGGGGGTGGCTTCCATTGCTATTTTTCAGGGTCATGCGCAAAAATCACCTTAGTATCTGTAATGTCTGTTTATTGGTTTTTGTATTTTTCTGTTTAGGTGTGTATTTACACACTAGTATGTTCAGAGTAGTTTTCTATTCTCCCTCAATAGGGAATGGTTAATGCTCTGAACGAATGAGAACCCGGGTGGGGTTATTTAACCAGAGTTCTCCTGCATTCTCTGCTGGTTACTTTGTGCAATAATACTACTATGATGTCTTCTTGTGCCATATACTCTGACAGTGTCTGAATGTGCATGCACTTTGTATTTAACTTGTTATATTATCTGAGTTTTATCCATGGTTAAATAGTCTTGTTTATTGTAAATTTTAGTCCATGTTATTTGTCGGTCTTTAGGATGTATGTCTGTTCTGCTTAATCTGTGTTCACACAGAGAGAATCCTGTCCTGTTCCTCCACATAGTGGAGCTTGGTTTTGAATTTATCCTGTCCTGTATCTTGAAATATATCCTGTTTTGTATCTTGAGAAATATCCTGTCTAGTATCCTGACCATTGTTCCCCTACGTTGTAGAGTTTGGTTTTCTTGAATCCGTTTTTATGAAGATCATGTTGCCTGATCAATTTAGTGTTTTAGCTTTCAGTTCTTCCGTCCATACCCTGCTTCTATTGGATTCTGCTGTATTCTTGTTGCACACCTAGTCTTGTTCATTTTATCATGTCTGCCGTTTATCTGATGTTGTTTTTATGAACTGTTTGTTTATACACTATTTTCTACCCTGTTAGTATTTGTATGCTGTCTGGTATATCTGGTTGTCTGGTAGTTTTCCATTTGTGTTTCTGGCCTGTGACCGACTATGAATATTATTTGTTTTTACGCCACTGCACTGTAGCGCAGGGAGGGACCAGCTCCAAGTTGACGATTCACTGTTTAGGGTGTTTGGGCAAGTAGGCAGGGAGAGTGTTACTAGGAACAGCTTAGGGCTCACTTTCCCTGTTCCTCCCTTTGGTCATGACAGCATTGTCCCTTGACCCCTCAGACCAATTTTGGTCAGCTGAGGATTCAACTACTAATTTGCCCAAAGGCTTTAAAAGACCCGGAAAGTTCAACCGGAAGAGATATTTTTGTACGGATATACATGAATCTCCTAAAAATTAAAAAAATTCTATGAGATCATGTAATTGTGGATGGCTCGCAAACATCAGGCAGCCATGTTAGAAGTGTCTCCAAGTAAACTGTAGACCCTCCGCCCAAGAGGAAGTATATTTAAAAGAGGCACTTAAGGCCTCTAAGAGAACCAAAACTGATTCCTACATTGATTCCTCTACTCAACCTTTTTCAGGAGATTCGGATCTCTCGGATCCCCAAGAATTCTATAGTGGTGAGGATAACTTTGAAGAACAGGACCGTGATATTCCCATAGCTGACAATGTAGATACGGTGGTCCTTGATAGTCAGGAAATACCATTTTCTGATCCTGCCCAGATCAAACATCCAAGGTCTGCTGATTGGGTCCCTCGCCCTCAAATTGCCAAATGTATGTCGGTTAAGATTGGGAAGCCTTTAGATAAGGCTAGTAGAAATAAATTAAGAGCTGTATTCCCGAGGCTGACTCTACCCTTTAAAGCAGCCTGTTCCCCTCGATTTGAACCCTATTTTAACTAAATACCAACTTAAATCAGGGAAACATCCCAAGAAAGGTATAGACAGGTTATTTAGTTCCTGTCAAGACAAATGTCTTGATCTCTTGGGTCCGCTTACAAAGATTCTAGACATATCCGAACAGGCTATTTCTTTGTTGGCCATTTCTTAAGATAAGGCACAAACTTCTTTAAAGAAAGTTTTTTCTCATAAGGTTTTTGGCACGGCTGGCAGAGGAAAGGCTCACTTTCCTACAGAGGCCCCACACAACCAGATAGATCCTCATTTGCATTGACTTCAGTCCAACCTACCCCTTTTTTCCCCATCTTGGGGACAGCCATGGCAATCCAGAGGACAACACGGTTTCCCTAGATCAAAACCTTCTTCAGGTAAGTCTGATAGTTCTACCTGTTTCCCACATTCCAATAAACACTGTTTCAGGATACCGGTTAGATTTTGTGTCTCCTCCAATCGAAACACACCTCCCTTATCCAGTCCAATTCTCCTCACTAGACAAAGGTTTGACCTTGGAGATCAAACTTTATTACAAAAAGGCAATTGTTCCGATTGCTTCTCATACCCCAGGTTTTCTGAGCAACTTATCCTTAGTAAAAAAAAAAAAAGAAGGATGGCGGTCACAGGCCTGTCATAAACCTAAAAATCCTCAACAATTTCATAACATACAAACATTTTAAAATAGAAGGGATTCATCTTTTAAAGGAAAACGGTCACCAGTTCACCCGCACTATAACCCAATACACCAGGTTATAGTGCGGGTGAACAGGAGACCGATGCGGGGTCTCGGACTGCTATCCCTACCTGCAGTCCAGAGCCCTGATCCCCCAAAGGTACCCCTCTTCCAGCACTGACTTGCACTTTGAGGCGGGCCCGCTGGCTAGATATAAATATTCATAAGCGTTGGTCACTTGAGCGCTCAGTAGGCATGAGCACTCACATGACCAGCGCTTATGAATATTTAAATCCAGCCAGTGGGCCCACCTCAAAGCGCAAGTCAGCAAGAGGGGGACCTTCGGGGGATCGGGCTCCGGACTGCAGGTAGGTATAGCAGTGCAAGACCCCGCATCGGTCTCCTGTTCACCCGCACTATAATCCAGTGACCGTTTTCCTTTAACCCTTAACGATGAGCGCCGTAAATGTACGTCCTAGTGAGGTGGTACTTAACGCACCAGGACGTACATTTACGTCATAAGCATAACCGCGAGCATCGGAGCGATGCCCGGATCATGCGCGGCAGGTCCCGGCTGCTGATCGCAGTCAGGGTCCTGCCCGTAATGGCAGATATCCGCGATCCCACGGATGTCCGCCATTAACCCCTCAGATGCCGTGATCAATACAGATCACGGCATCTGCAGCATCGTGGTCACTAAAATGGATGATCGGATCGCCCGCAGCGCTGCCACAGCGATCCCATCATCCAGCACGTCAGACAGAGTTCCCCTCACCTGGCTCTGCTGCCTTCCCGGCATCTTCTGCTCTGATCTGCCTTCCCGCAGACCAGAGCAGAAGATGACCAATAATGCTGATCAGTGCTGTGTCCTATACATAGCACTGAACAGTATTAGCAATCGAGTGATTGCTATAAATAGTCCCCTATGGGGACTATTAAAGTGTAAAAATAAAAGTAAAAAAATAAAGTAAATAAATGTGAAAAAAACCCTCCCCCAATAAAAACGTAAATTGTCCCATTTTTCCTATTTCACCCCCAAAAAGTGTTAAAAAATATTTTATATACATATTTGGTATCGCCACGTGCGTATATATCTGAACTATTAAAATAAAATGTTAATGATACCGTACGGTGAACGGTGTGAACGTAAAAATAAGTCCAAAATAGATGCTTTTTTATAATATTTTATTCCCAAAATTTTTTATAAAAAATGGATTAAAAGTTCTATATAAGCAAATATGGTATCAATAAAAAGTACAGATCACAGCGCAAAAAATGAGCCCTCATACCGCCGCTTATACGGAAAAATGAAAAAGTTATAGGTCTTCAAAATAGGGGGATTTTAAACATACTGTCAGGATCTGGACTGGTATGCGGAGAGGACACTGGTGGTGGATCCTCTGTGTCAGTGAGGTGATGGCGTGGGCCTTACCAGGGGAACGGAATCTAAGGGGTTACTGGTTTTCACCAGAGCCCGCCGCAAAGCGGGATGGACTTGCAGCGGCAGGTAACCCCCAGGTCGTTCCACCCGATAGCGACTCAACCTAACTGACAGCTGAGACAGGCGCGGTACACAAGGACAAGGCAAGAGCAATGTCGGACGTAGCAGAAGGTCTAGGCAGGCAGCAATGGTTCGTAGTCAGGGGCAACGGCAAGGGTCTGGGTGCACTGGCAATGGAACACACAGAAACGCTTTCTCAGGGCACAAGGCAACAAGATCCGGCAAGGACAGGAAGGGGAAGTGGGTTTTTATATGTTTTGAAGGTGTAGGTAGTGATTGGGCTAGGCACCAATTAATGGTGCACTGGCCCTTTAAATTTCAGAGAGCCGGCGCGCGCGCACCTTAGAGAGCGGGGCTGCGCACGCCGGGACAGAACAGCAGGAGGACGGAGCAGGTGAGGTGATTGGGATCCGACCCGTGGGCGGGCGCTTCCCGCTACGCGGATCGCATCCCCGTCAGTGATAACAGAGCAGCGCTCCCGGTCAGCGGGTCTGACCGAGGCGCAGCACACAGAAGAACGCCGCGAGCGGTCTGGGAGGAGCAGGGACCCAGAGCGCTCGGTGTAACAGTATCCCCCCCCCCCCTTTGGTCTCCCCCTCTTTTTGGAGCCCAGGAATCTGCGGACAAGCTCCTTGTCCAAAATGTTGGCCTCAGGTTCCCAGGACCTCTCTTCAGAGCCCAATCAATTAAATAAAATCTTTTACCTCGGACGATCTTGGAGGCAAGGATCTCTTTGACAGCGAAGACATCAGAGGAGCCAGAAACAGGAGCAGGAACAGTAACCTTGGGAGAAAAGCGGTTAAGAACAAGAGGTTTGAGAAGAGACACATGGAAAGTTAGGAATGCGAAGAGAAGAGGGAAGATGAAGCTTGTAAGAGACAGAATGAATCTGATTCTTGATTTTAAAAGGGCCGAGGTAGCGAGGACCCAACTTGTAGCTAGGGACACGAAAGCGTATGTATTTGGCAGAGAGCCGCACTTTGTCCCCAGGGAGAAAGACAGGAGGAGTTCTTCTCTTTTTATCTGCATGTCTCTTCATTCGAGACGAGGCCAGTAGGAGCGACTTTTGAGTCTCCTTCCAGATAGCGGAGAAGTCCCGGGTTACTTCATCCACGGCAGGAACTCCAGAAGAAGTGGGAATGGGGAGGGGGGCAGAGGGTGACGGCCGTACACCACAAAAAATGGGGATTTGGCGCAAGACTCAGAATTTTTGAAATTGTACGAGAATTCAGCCCAGGGCAGAAGGTCGACCCAATCATCTTGGCAGGAGGAGACAAAATGTCGCAAGTAGTCACCAAGAATCTGGTTTACTCTTTCCACTTGTCCATTGGATTGGGGGTGATAGGAGGACGAGAAATTTAATTTGATCTTTAATTGATTACAGACAGCTCTCCAAAATTTTGACACAAATTAAACACCTCTATCCGAGACGATATGCGTGGGAAGCCCGTGAAGACTAAAAATCTGCTGAAAAAATTGCTTCACCAACTGTGGCACAGAAGGAAGGCCTGGAAGCGGAATAAAGTGAGCCATTTTGGAAAAACGATCAACGACCACCCAGATGACAGTGTTGCCATGGGATACAGGAAGATCCGTGATGAAGTCCATGGCTATGTGAGACCAAGGCTGTTCAGGCACCGGCAGCGGATGAAGAAGACCTGAAGGCTTTTGACAAGGGGTCTTGTCACGTGCACATACTGTACAGGCTCGTACGAAATCGGTCACATCCTTTTCCAAGGAGGACCACCAATAGTGTCTGGCAATCAATTGTAAGGTCTTTTTGATTCCAGCGTGACCAGCCAGAAGGGAGGAATGGCCCCATTTGAGGATCTGGAGGCGAAGACGGGGAGGAACATAAGTCTTTCCTGGAGGGACAGGTACCAGAGAAGCAGGAGCAGAAGAGATCAGGCACTCAGGGGGAATGATGTTCTGAGGAAGGGTCTTGGCTTCAGAGGCATCGGTGGTACGAGATAGAGCATCAGCTCTGATATTCTTGTCTGCAGGACGAAAATGGATCAGAAAGTTGAAACGGGCAAAAAACAACGACCACCTAGCCTGGCGAGGATTTAGCCGCTGGGCGGATTGGAGATAAGACAAATTTTTGTGATCTGTATAAATGGTGATGAGGTGTAGGGATCCTTCCAAAAGATTTCTCCACTCCTCAAGGGCCAACTTCATCGCCAACAGTTCACGGTCTCCGATGGAATAATTTTTTTCTGGAGGTGAAAAGGTTTTGGAGAAAAATCTGCAGGTGACATTTTTTTCTTTAGCGGATTTTTGTAGGAGAACAGCTCCGGCTCCAACAGAGGAGGCGTCAACCTCGAGGAAGAAGGGCTTCTGAGGATCAGGTCTAGACAAGACTGGAGCAGAGGAGAAGGCGGCTTTGAGGTGGTTAAAGGCTTCCTCCGCCTGTGACGGCCAGGATTTGGGATTAGCATTTTTCTTAGTCAGTGCTACAATAGGAGCAACGATAGTGGAGAAGTGGGGAATGAATTGGCGGTAGTAATTTGCAAATCCGAGAAATCTTTGGATTGCTCGCAGGCCAGTAGGATGAGGCCAATCCATTACCGCAGAAAGTTTAACCGGGTCCATTTGAAGACCTTGTCCGGACACAATGTAACCCAAGAAGGGAAGACTGCTGCGTTCAAAAAGACACTTCTCGATTTTGGCGTAAAGTTGATTTTGGCGAAGTCGCAGAAGCACTTGACGATCATGAAGGCGATGTTCCTCTAGGTTGGAGGAAAAAATTAGATGTTGTCAAGATAGACTACCACACAAGAGTACAGCATATCTCGAAAAATTTCATTAACAAAGTCCTGAAAGACTGCTGGGGCGTTGCATAGACCAAATGGCATAACTAGGTATTCAAAGCGACCATCTCTGGTATTGAAGGTGGTCTTCCATTCATCCCCTGTTCAAATACGGATGAGGTTATATGCGCCCCTAAGATCTAGTTTGGTGAAAATCTTAGCACCTCGCAGTCGGTCGAAGAGTTTGAAGATGAGAGGCAGAGGATAGCGATTTTTTACGGTAACTTTATTGAGTCCGCGGTAATCAATACAAGGGCGGAGAGATCCATTTTTTTTAGCAACAAAGAAAAATCCAGCTCCAGCCGGGGAAGAAGATTTCTGGATAAAACCTCTTTTGAGGTTTTCTTGTATGTACTCAGACATAGCTTGGGTTTCTGGGGCAGAAAGTGGATAAATCCTACCCCGGGGCCGTGTGGTACCAGGGAGCAGGTCAATAGGACAGTCATAGGGTCTATGTGGTGGTAAGACCTCTGCCTGCTTTTTACAAAAGATGTCCGAAAAGTCCTGATAGGCCTTAGGAAGACCTGGCAAAGGAGTAACCATGGAGACTTGGCAGGAAGAAACTGGGTGAAGACATCGCTTGTGGCAAGAAGATCCCCAGCTCTTAATGTCCCCGGTGACCCAGTCAAGGTTAGGCTAATGACGTTGGAGCCAGGGCAAGCCCAGAGGAATTTCAGAAGTGCAGTGCGGTAGCACAAAAAATTCAATATGTTCATGATGGTGAACTCCTACAGTCATGAGTAGCGATTGAGTGCAGTAACGCACGGTACAGACCAGTCTCTCTCCATTGACGGATGAAATGAAGAGAGGCTTGACGAGACGGGTAACTGGAATGTTGAATCTGTTTACTAGGGAGGCTTCAATGAAACTTCCTGCTGAACCCAAGTCCAAGAAGGCCACAGCGGAGATGGAAGTAGAATTAGCGGGTATAGCAATCCGCACAGGTAAAGTCAATCGTGGAGAGGTAGAATTCACTCCTAGCAATGACTCTCCTACGTTGACAATATTTAGACAATATTTTCATTATGGCCCAATCTCTTTCTCTCATTCACTGCCATATGCAATGGACTCTTTACTCCCCAAACTTGGATTTTTGATCAATCTCAAAAAATCTGTACTTATTCCTTTAAGAGAGGTAGAATTTTTGGGCTCGATTGTTAACACCCAATGAGCAATCTTAAGCCTACCTACCAGGAAGTTAAAAGAGATTCAAAAAGAGATTTGTTCTGTTCTAAACAAACTATTAAAGAAGTAATCCAGTCCTGAAAAACGTATCCCCTATCCTAAGGATAGGGCATAAGTTTCAGATCGCGGGGGGTCTGACCGCTGGGGCCCCCCACGATCTCCTGTATGGGACCCCGGCAGCTGCGGGCTGCTGGGGCCCCGTACAGGAGATCGTGGGGGGGCCCCAGCGGTCGGACTCCCTGCTATCTGAAACTTATCCCCTATCCTTAGGATAGGGGATACGTTTTTCAGGACTGGACTACCCCTTTAATCTCTTTGCGAACAGTAACTTGCATTGTAGGGTTGCTGTCAGCTTCAATCCTAGCTATTTTCCATTCATTACAGGGCTCTTCATCATCTCAAAACCAAATATCTAAGACTGTTTTGGATATTTGGACAAGATTGCCCTCACATTGGATTCTAAAGAAGAACTTCTTTGGTGGCTCCATCATATTCAAGCTTGTAAAGGGAAAACCATTTTCAATTCCAAACCATATCTTGTAATAGAATCCGATGCAAGTCTTCTCAGATGGGGTGCTCGTTGCGGTTCCTTTTCCACAGGAGGGAAGTGGTCTGAATCAAAATCTCGCCTGCATATCAATTGTTTAGAAGTATTAGCGGGTTGCTGTTCTCTCAAGAGCTCTGTGAAAAATAGATCACATTGCTATACATTGCTATGGATAACATCTCAGCAGTCCAATATATCAATCTCTTAGGCGGCACAAGATCAAAGATCTTGGATGATATTGAGAGGGACGTCTGGCATTTTTGTCTAGACAGGAATATTGTTTTGAAAGCAGAATATTGTTTCCTGGCATCACCAATTCCATAGCGGATTGGAATTCCTGTTTTCTAGTCAATGCCAGCAATTGGAAACTGGATCTCACAATTTTTCATGAGATAGATTGTCTTCGGGGTCCCATTCATCTAGATCTTTTCACATGTCGACTGAATCGACAATTTCCCTTTTTCTTCAGTTGACGCCCAGATCCCGAAGCTTTGAGCGCTGACGCTTTTCTCCAGGATTGGCCCCCAGTAGTGTTGAGCGGCATAGGCCATATTCGAATTTGCGATATTTTGTGAATATATGGACGAATATTTGTCATATTCGCATATTCGTAATATTAGCGTTTTATTTTCGCACATGCGAAAATTAGCATTTGCGCAAATTAGCATATACTAAAATTCGCACGCCAGTCTCACACAGTAGTATTGGAGCCTTCTTTACACCACACAAGCTGGAAGCAGAGAGGGATGATCACTGTGATGTGTACTGTGAAAAAATAAATAAAAAAACGAATATTCGTAATTGCGAATATATAGTACTATACTCGCAAATATTCGCGAATATGCGATATTTGTGAAGAAAATTTGCATTGAGAATATTCGCGAGCAACACTAGCCTCCAGTAACTCTTTATGCCTTTCCTCTATTTGCTCTTATACCCAAGGTTCTCCTACAAATTATGACCCAAAAGTCAATGACAGTAATCATGACTCCATGGTGACTGACTCAGACTTGGTTTTCTTAAATTCTCGGGATGACAATGGATCTCCTGAGGATCCTCCCATTTTCTCAATTTTCTCCAAGATCCTGCCCGGAATCCTCACCCTCTCATTCTTTCGGGACTATTGTGCCTGGATGCCTGGCTAATCTCGCGTCAACAGAATTTGATCCTATATTTTCAGAAGTGACTAGAGACATTCTTTCTGAAGCGTGGGCACCAGGTACCAGAACAGCTTACCGATCAGCCTGGAAACTATGGACTCACTGGTGCACACAACAAAATTTGGATCCAGTACATGCACCTGTCACCCGTATCTTGAATTTTCTCTCTGCTTCTTTTGAATCTGGTAAAACTTATCAGACGATAAACCTTTATTGGTCTGCTATTTCTTCCGAACATATACTGATTGATTCTATTCCCATTAGAAAACACCCTATTGCTCCTCTTACCTTCTTTCTTTTTCTCCTACTGGAACTATTCTCCCTCCCCTGTTTCATTCCTTGTGCTGTTTCCCCTTGTGTGTCTGTCTTTGTATGGTTTAAAACCCGGTGTCACCGGGCTAATTTGTCTGATCATGTACTAGTTGATTCAGGTAGCTTTGGCTCCTTCCAAAGGCTCATCTTGTGTCTCTTGTTCAAGCGGAGGAGCCTTCATAGGAATCCCTTAATGGGAAGCCACAACTGATTGGTGACTTTGCGATCCGAACCTATCGGACTTAAGCCTAATATATTGCTAATTACTTGTTGCAGTTTATAATTCTTTACAGTTGGGGGCGTGGCCTGGCTGCTGTGGTGTATGGTCGCAAGATAGTGGAGCTCCGTTCACCGGCCTAAACAAGCGACGAATTACCTAGCTTTTCACCAACCCACCTGGCTCCAAAACATCTCATCTTGTCCCTCTACTCCCCCGCTATGCCTGCGAAAAAGAAGAAGCCTCTGCGACATCGCTCCCTGGCGAAATTCAGCTTCACTCCCCGGGAGTCCTCGGGCCAAGATGGCGCCGCTGGAGAGCGCGTAAGGTCTCGCTCACCAGCACAGTCGCAGGGCGGACACCGCTCCCCGGCCTCCATCTCCCCTCTGCGGCGCAGATCTTCCTCCGACACGGCGCTGCACGCCACCTCTGCCGCTTCACCGGAGACAGAGAGGGGGGTGAGACTTACCTCCGGCACAGCCTCTGGAGCCGTTCAACATCCGGGCAGACGCAGCAACTCACCGGACCCACTACGGCAGGTTAGTTCTCCTACCCCCTTTCCTCAGCATAGCCCAAGCGCACCTGAATCGCAGCTGCTTCCTCGGATCGCAACACCGGAGGGGAATGGAGGGAAGTCTTGGGCAGATGCAGTAACTGAGACAACAGACCTCTTGGCTGCCATGTCTGTGCTTAACCAAACTCTCACAGACACTGCAATGAGAGACATGCTTCTCCTGCTGCGTACTACCTTCCTAAAGGACATACATAAGCTAGTTCATCCATTGCAAGCTGAGGTCCAAGATATTGGGGGTAGAGTGGACCACCTAGAAAACAAGCTTGGTGAGTTTGCAGACTCCCACAATTCACTTATTGACATGCACAATGAAGTTGAGGATGATATAACTCTGCTGAAAGCTAAGGTGGCAGACCTGGAAGATCGCAGCCGCCGAAACAATATCAAATTACGCGGTGTGCCTGAAACGGTCGCCCCGGCGGAGATTCCTGCATATGTACGTTCGCTTCTGAAACACGTATTGCCGGACTGCAACCCACAAGACCTAACTATTGACAGGGCGCATAGAATCCCCCGGCCGAAGCATCTTGAGGACTCTGTCCCGCGGGATATTTTAGCCCGTGTACATTTCTTTCACATCAAGGAAAGACTTATGGAACTGGCGCGGCGCAACAATGGCTTACCAGCGCCGTATCATCATGTCCTCCTTTATGCGGATCTCTCGGCGGCGACACTCCAGGCTCGCCGAGCACTATTGCCCATTACATCTGCCCTTCGTGCAGCTGACGTGCCATATCGCTGGGGGTTCCCGACCCACCTTTTGATCAAGAGAAACAACTCTGTTCATGCTGTCCGCACGCTACTGGAGGGAGAATCCCTCTTGTCCTCCTGGAACATTGCTTCAGCTCCGTCTAAAGCACCTCGCTCCGGCCCGAAGGCACCTCTTGTAAACAAGGACTGGGACACTGCTTGAGGATGGTGAAAACTTCTTTCTGCTGGCATTACCTGGCCTGGGTGAACTCCTATACACCACGGTTTTCAGAGTGGACTCTGACCCCCACTCCTTTGTGGACGGTACTGGGCGGAAACCGTCCGTTTTTGTGTGTCACGTTGTTCTGTTTATGTTGTTAGTGTCCTGTTTGTTTGTTATATGTCACAATAACGATCTCTCATGTTTTGGTCTGTTCAATATGTACTGCCTAGTGATGACAGGCACACGCTGGCTGGGAGGTGTGTCCTGTCCGAGTAATTCTTTGTCTTTGCTACCACTTGGAGCGAATTTTTTTGCCTCTACAGTATAGTTGTTAAGTTTGCTAGCATCAATGTGAATGGGCTCAACGCTCCGCATAAGAGGTCGCATTTGTGGAAGGAGGCGAGGGATCTCAAATGCGACGTCCTGTGCATACAAGAAACTCACTTATTGGTTAAGGATGCTCCCAGATTGACTAACTCTCTGTTCCCACATATCTTTCACTCCCATTATAGCACCAAATCAAGAGGAGTGGCGATCGCAATCAAACACACGGTGGCTTTCACAATGAGAGAGGTGGTCTCCGACCCGCAGGGAAGGTACATCATACTACGTTGTGTCATCAATGCCGCACCGCTCACCATTGTGGCTCTCTATGCCCCCAACGTAGGTCCCCTGAGATTCCTCAGAAAACTCTTGAAGGAGGTTCGTACTAAACCTTGGGGGTCTCTGCTTATGTGTGGGGACTTTAACACTGTCACTGATCTTCAACTAGACTCTACTTCTATCTCTCGCTCCACTTCCACCACCCTATCTTCCTTTCTCCTTGAGGAAGACCTGTTCGACATATGGAGAGCGCAGCATGCCACAGAAAGGGACTATACGTTCCTATCTACTGTCCATAATTCCTATTCCAGAATAGATATGTTCATACTGGACAGGTCACTTCTCTCCACCTCTATTGCATCATCTATTGAATCCATTAAGTGGTCTGACCACACGGCCATTACCTTGGACCTGGCAGACGCAGTCTCCTCCCCCATAACCTATACTTGGAGGTGCAATCCTTTTATTTGGTCTCATGCAAAATATGGGGAATGCTTAAATAAGGATATAGTAGATTATTTTTCCCACAATGCAGGTTCGGTGGCTGATCCGTTCATTGTCTGGAACTGTCACAAAGCTGTGATTCGCGGTTCCTTTATCAAATATGGGTCCCTTATTAAAAAACAGCGTGAGCAGCAGCTGGAGGACATATTACACCGCTTGCAATTAGCAGAGCAGGCCAACAAAACTTCACCCTCGGCGGCTGAAACTACTAACCTGCGGCATGAGCTCCGCTGTGTTTTGTTAACGGCCTATGAAAAATCCTTTAGAAAATTAAAAGCCACCTATTACTCTCAAAATGATAAAGCAGGTAAACTCTTAGCTAATAGACTTAAAAGGCGACAGGTTAGATCCCGAATCCCACATCTCCTGCACCCTACCTCTGGGGCTAAATTGTATACTCCCACAGATATAGCAAATGGTTTTCTCTCCTTTTATGACAAACTTTATAATTTAGGTGACAACGCAACATCCTTGATAGATGTCCCTGCTCTGACCTCAAACTTTTTAAACTCATTACGCCTCCCATCCCTAACTAAAGAACAGCTTTCTGACCTCAACGCTGAGGTGTCTACTGCCGAAGTACAACACACAATTAAATCTCTTCCCTCTGAAAAAGCCCTGGGCCCTGACGGGTATATAAATGCGTATTATAAGAAATTTAACACGTTACTTTCCCCATACCTGGCCAATTTCTGTAATAGTGCAATGTCCACAGGTTGTGTCCCAGAGGAAAATTTACGGGCCACCATTACTGCATTACCGAAGCCCGGAAAGTCCCCGGACCATCCCCAAAACTTTAGGCCCATCTCGCTCCTTAATCAGGACATTAAAATTTACGCCAAGATATTGGCCTCCCGGATTTCACAAGTACTTCCACACCTAATATCCACGGATCAATCTGGCTTTGTGGCGGGCCGTCAGGCCTCTGACAATACCAGAAGATTACTCAATGTATTGGACCACTTGGAGCGTTCTGGGACACCGGCGGTACTCCTGGCGCTGGACGCTGAGAAGGCGTTTGACCGCCTTCGGTGGTCTTATGCCTTCGCGGCCCTAGCGCAGATGGGATTCGAGGGTGGGATAGTGTCGGCACTTAAATCCCTTTATTCCTGTCCCTCTGCCAAGGTGGCAGCTAATGGCGCACTATCTGATGTCTTTTATATCACAAACGGATCTAGGCAGGGGTGTCCGTTGTCGCCACTTATATACATTTTATCCATGGAGCCGCTGGCACAGGCCATCCGCCAGCATCCAGACATATCTGGGATTGCGGTTGGAGGCAGACAACATGTAATCTCGCTATATGCGGACGATATTATCCTAATTCTCACAAACCCCAGTGTCTCAATGCCAGCGGTCATGGATACAAACTCTACATTTGGCGATTTCTCATATTATCTTCTTAATGCTAATAAAACCCAAGCCTTGGCAGTCAACGTGCCTCCAACGCTCCTACTACCTCTCAAAGCTAGATATTTGTTCGACTGGAAAGAATCCTCCCTTAGCTATTTAGGCATACAACTCTCTTTCCCACACAAGTCTTTATATGCCAATAATTATGCCCCATTGTTGACCCGCATTAGGGATGACGCAGAAACTCTATCGAAAACAGAGGTCTCCTGGGTGGGCAGGGTCGCAGCTTTTAAAATGTTTCTCCTGCCTAAATTTCTTTACCTATTCCGAACTCTGCCTATTGCTTTACCTTTATCTTTCTTTACTCAAGCCCAAAAAATACTAACTTACTACATATGGGCGGGCGGACGCCCAAGGCTCTCCGTGAATATTCTCACCAGGACTAAGAGGTCAGGAGGCCTAGGCTCTCCTAACCTGCATTATTACTATATAGCCACTCTGGTATCAGCGTTGCGGCAGTAGCGGCGTGACCCTGCGGATTCTCCGTGGGTGGATCTGGAAAATCAATCGATGCTTCCCTTCCGGGTGGAAGACCTCCTACACCTTCCTTATTGGGAAGTGCCCTCCCCTCCTATGTCAAACCACTTGGTGAAAGCTTCATACGCAGCGTGGGTCCAATACATCACACGGTCCCCGTCGACCAGTGGTATGTCATGCAGAGATTTACCTCTTACATTTGTACAAAGTTGCATTCCAGACTTAGATTTGACAGGTTGGTTAGCCAGGGGGATAACACATGTACACCATTTATTTGTAGACAACTCTCTGGCCCCCTTTCGAACCCTTACAACCACCTTCCATTTACCTCAACAAGATTTTTATAAATACTTGCAAATCCGGTATTTCCTGCAGGGCCTGACTAGAACAGGGACCCCTCGGGATGCCTCGGCTCTCAAGTTACTAGCCTCCCCACTTAAGGGATTAAAGTTATACTATCTCCAACTACTACAGGATAATACATTTATAAAATCTCATCCCTTACGGCTTTGGGAGAGGGAATTAGGGTTCACAAGCACCTCAGAGGAGTGGCGTACAGCACTTACTCTTTTGGGAAGGTCCTTTCAATGCTCATCCCATTTGGAGTCGGCCTATAAAACTATATTACGCTGGTATTTCACGCCTGACAGATTATGTGTAATGTACCCAGAAGCCTCTGATCGTTGCTGGAGGGATTGCGGTTCCAGGGGCTCGCTGTCCCACATTTTATGGTCCTGCCCTTTAATACAGCCTTTTTGGTCTACTTGCAAACGACTTCTACAAGACCTTTTTGGTAGACATATTCCCTGGTCTCCCCAATCAATCCTGCTTTTTCTCAATCTAGATGGTTTGCCGAGGGATTCTCAGGAATTGTTCTGTATAATATGTATATTGGCTAAGATTGTGATAGTAAGTAACTGGAAATCTCCGACTCTTCCTAACGCAGACACATTACTGCAGAAAATACATACGACCTTTGCATATGAACAAATCATAGCCAGAGGGGCGAACAAAATGCCTAAATTTACCGCTAGATGGAGGCAGTGGTCCTTATCAACACATTGCATTGATAGTTCTTAACGAGACCATCACATCCCTATAGTTAAATGACCTCCTGTATTCTCTGACATAACCCCACTCACTAGAGTTATATTACAATACTGAGTTACTCAATTTAGTTGCTTGATGACAGTCGGGCAGTACATTGGACTGTTTAAGAACACGATATTGATTGTATATTGAAAGACCGAATTAGCTATTGCATTTATATGATGTGAATACTATTGTAGTGACATGGTTTTTTTTTGGTTTTTTTATGTTCAAGGTTTGGACTTGTTGTCCACTCATTGTTGTATTATTTGAAAATGTTCAATAAATACTATTTACAACAAAAAAAAAAAAATAATAATTCTTTACAGTTGTATGCTTATTCATTTTTGATCACCTTAATAATAATAAAAACATTGAAACAAAAAACACCCTTTAGTTTGTAAACTATTGAAGGGTATCCATTTTAAGAGACCTCCTTTATCTAAATATACTTGGTATGTTACTGAACTCCTTAAAAGGGTTTTTCCACTTCCCCAGCGTTCAGAACAATTTGTTCTGAACGCTGGATGTGGGCTGCGGGGTTAGTGATGTCATGACCATGTCCCTTACCATACCTGGTCGAGACCAGTATATGGAGGGTTAATTCAATGTATGTCCTATAGATTCCCCTAGGGTTAATCCAAATGTAGGGGTACTCAGTGCTATTGTTTTTAAAGAGTGTGTAGTTTCCAATACTAATAAAGCTTATGGGATTTTTAATTAAGTATATGGGAAAATAGGGTACATTTGGATTACCCCTAGGGGAATCTATAGTACGACCATGCCCCTTGTGACATCAAGCCACGCCCCCTCAATGCAAGTCTATGGGAGGGTGGATGGGGCAGTGGAGTACCCCTTTAATGATTCACTATCGTTAAAATTTTTATCTTTCAAACTTACGGTTTTATTATGCCTTATCTCAATTAAAAGAGTTTTCAATGTTAAGCTTTGGATATCTCTCATAGACAATACTCCCCACACAGTGTTCATTTTACAATTTATAGAGGCACAAAGGCTAATTTACATGCAGTTTTTTACGAGCAAAAGAATGGACTTTTAAGAATCCCATCTTCTTCTCAATTACTCATTTCTTATTGTAAACCTCTTCCACTACTTTGGCTAGGTGGGTCAAACAATCAGGGTCTGGCTGGTACTGACATTTCTAGATTTAATGCTTATTCCATCAGAGGGGCTATGTCTACCAAAATGGTACAAGCGGGAGGTTCACTTTCAGATATCCTTAAAGCGGTCAATTGGTCTTCATAATCCACTTTTAAAACGTTTTATTTTAGACCCGAATCTCATGTTTCCAAGCTTATTCTTTAACATTATAACGTATAAGTTATTGTTATTATTTCTGTATTAGCCTTAAAAATGCATAATATAAGTTTCCTGTCTGATATAAAATTTGAGATTTTCCTGGCTTTAGTAAAGGAAAATATGGTTTTTATTAAAGACAGGAAGCAAATATTATTCCACCTGTTTAACCTATCCCTTTACATCTATTTTTCTGTCTTTTACAGTGTTATAGACGTTCAGTGGTGATTTTCATCTTTCATGTCATCTCCGTTGATTCTTCAAATTTGGAAGAAATTTTACTTTGGTTACAATTACTTCACATTATATCACTTGGGTTGCATCCTGGGATCATACTACACATTTGCATGTTTGGTTGCATTTGAGAGTTTTTTGCTTCACACTTCACTCTGTTAACAATTTTGCTGCTGCAGAGTAGCAAAGAAAGATAAATGCATAATCATTGCCTCCTGTCTTTAATAAAATATTTTCCGTTACAAAAGCTAGAAAAATCTCTAATTATGGGTGCATTTAACCCATTAAGGACCTAGGGTGTACAGGTACGCCCTGGCTCCCTGGGACTTAAGGACCCAGGGCGTACCTGTACACCCTTGGAAATTTCAGTCTCCCCCATGCACTGGGTGGGGACCGGAACGGGATGCCTGCTGAAATCATTCAGCAAGCATCACGTGCAAATGCCTGGGGGGGTCCTGAGACCCCCACGTTGTCGATCGCCACAAATCGCCGATCAATTCAGATCAGCGATTTGCGGCAATTCCAGGCTGATTTGGTCTTTGGTACCAAATCACTCGGAAAATAGGGATAATCAGAGCTGTCAGAGACATCTCTGACAATCCTGAAGGATAGGAGCGAGGTGGCAGGGGTGCCACCTCCTCCTATCCACTGCGATTGGCCGGTCAGGACTGACCGACGAATTGCAGGGCAGGTGCAGGGGTGACAATTAATTTCCCCTTCTATGCCCACCCCTGGAAACCCGGGCAGAGCAGGGGAAGATGGCAGCGACAGCTGCGGGAGCCAGCGTGGCGGGGGGTGGGGGGGCATCGCTAGTTTCCTGATCACAGTTGGCAGGCAGCGGGGGATTGGGCAGGCAAGTGGATGCAGCGGCGGTGTCAGATGCAGCAGTGAAGATGGCTGTAAAGAGATCTTCACTCCTGCTTCTAGGTGTTTCAAATCTACAACTCCAAGCATGCAGTGGTCTCCAAACTGTGCCCTTCTGGATGTTGCAAAACTACAATTCTCAGCATGCCCTGACAGTCTAGGCATGCTGGGAGTTGTAGTTCTGTAACATGTGGCCCTTCAGATGTTGCAGAACTACAACTCCCAGCATGTCTGGACAGTCTCGGCATGCTGGGAGCTGTAGTTTTGCAACATCTGGAGGGCTACAGTTTGGGGACTACTATACAGTGGTGTCCAAACTGTAGCCCTCCAGATGTTGCAAAATTACAATTCAAAGCATGCCGAGACTGTCCAGGCATACTGAGAGTTATAGTTCATCAACATCTGGCCCTTCAGATGTTGCTGAATTACAACTCCCAGCATGCCTGGGCAGTCTGGACATGCTTGGAGTTGAAGTTTTGCAACATCTGGAGGGCTACAGTTTGGACACCACTATAAAGTGGTCTCCAAACTGCTCTCCTCCAGTTGTTGCATAACTACAACTCCAAACATGCTCTTTGGCTGTCTGGGCATGCTGGGAGTTGTAGTTTTGCAACAACTGGAGGCACATTGGTTGGGAAACATTGTCTGTTACCTATCTCAGTGTTTCGCAACCAGTGTGCCTCCAGCTGTTGCAAACTACAACTCCCAGCATGCACTGACAGACTGTACAAGCTGGGAGTTGTAGTTTTGCAACAGCTGGAGGCAAACTGGTTGCGAAACACAGAGTTAAGTAACAAACTCTCAGTGTTTTGCAACCAGTGTTCCTCCAGCTGTTGTATAACTACAACTCCCAGCATGCACGAACAGTCAAAGGGCATATTTGGAGCTGTAGTATTGCGACAGCTGGAGGTTTGCCCCCTCCACCATCCCCCCCACCCCCTATGTGAATGAACAGAAACTCGCTGTAAACCGGCGCCCGTGTGAATGTACCCAAGAAACACTACACTGCATTACACTAACAGAAAATAAAAAGTAAAACACTACATATATAGATACCCCTACACAGTTACCTCCCCTCCCCCAATAAAAAAAAAACGTATGGTATGGCACTGTTTCCAAAACGGAGCCTCCAGCTGTTGCAAAATAACTACTCCCAGTATTGCCGGACAGCCATTGACTGTCCAAGCATGCTGGGAGTTTTGCAACAGCTGGAGGCACCCTGTTTGGGAAACACTGCCTTAGATTAATTTTGGTATCAGAGGCAAGTCTAATTCTTGTTAACCAAAACATCACCAAAGAGGTGATCCACTAATCCCCTATATTTCCCATATATTAAAATACTATAATCTTTATTGAACACAAAAACACCAAAAAACTAATGGGTTAAAAGTATCAGCGTATTTCTCTTCCCATAGTATTAGTTGTTAGAGTGCCATTCTGGCGTCACTGTATCTCCATCTGTCCGTGCGCGTCTGCAGTATGCGCACTATAAGGGAAGAGTGTGCACTGTATTTAAAACCTACTTGCGGCCCCCCTCGACATGTTTCGCCGTACTATACGGCGCACAGTGCCCTAAAACCTCTTGACAAAGCCGTATAGTAAGGCATTATTTTGGGAACTGACGGTAAGGAAAAGGTTGGGAATGTTCTGCAAAAAAGCAGCGCCTAATGTGTTGTTCTGGATGATTCTGTGGAGATAAATCATAATTGGAAGTCTTTATGGACGTCTGTGCTAAATAGAAAAGAAAGGGAAAGAAAACAATTCTAAGGAGATGCTAGATGTAACTTCATTTTAACTAATCTATGACTATTTTTTCCCAGGGCCCACCAGAGCCTTGAATCGGCCCTGCCACCACTGGTGAATTCGTGGGATTTATGTTATGTGTCTGTTTGCTGAATACTTTGCATCACTGTCACCATTGGGGGCTATTTTGTTTTACAAACTGATATGATTAGAAGCAGAAATAAATCAATAACATTAATATAAACATACAAACTTACCTAATCTGTCTGCCTGTCTTTCCATCCTAATATTCTTAAACACAATTTTTTCCATATTGTGTAGGCTTTTAAATTCATCTGATAAAACATCAATGATTTCCCACTTATTGTCATCTATGGGACAGTCCACCACTAGTTCTTTCAGCTCTTTGAAAGAGTGTATGTTTGAAAGTACAAATTCTGTAAAAAAAAAAAAAAAAAGTAATAATAAATAATTATGGTATATTATGGTTTATCTTGGATGGAGCAAATATCTGCTTCAACCTTGTTTACTCCTACTGTGAACATCAGGGCATTGGTGCAATATGGAATGTGTAATGTACCCTTGGGCCCCATGAAAATATTGTTTGGGTACTAAGTATACAAAAAAGAAAGAAGCCGTCTGATTGGTTGCTATGGGCAACTCAGCAACTTTTCCTCTGGACATTTTTTTTTTTATAAATCTCCCCTTTTATCCTTTCTAACCTCAGGAGATGTTTTTGCCCCCAGGGATGGTGAGCATATGAACTTATAAAATCTGCCTGGCCACCCCATGAGTAGTCCCCTGGGAGGGGAGCTGTACATACCAGGTCCCGTTGCTCAGGCTCTAGTGACGCCCCCTCAGCTTGATTGATGGCACACGTTATTGCTCTGCTTCGTCTGCTTAGGGAGCAGGCGGTGATGCGGGCCGTCAATCTAGTCGAGATGGGCATCACTACACCCGATTGACAGGATCTGGTCAGTATAACTACTAGCTCAGGGTACTGCTTATAAGGCGGCCGGGGAGACTTTATATTTTATATCCTCACCATCTCTGGGGCAAAAATGTAACCCGAGGATGGTGAGGAACATTACTTCTGTTCTCCAAGTAAAGAGAAGCATAGTTACCATTTTCTAATTACCCCAGTCTCTGGCTAGTCATTTTGTGAATCACCATCAAGGTCACCCCAACCTATATGAGTCAGGAGACATACATACACAGGGAGTGCTCGGTGTACTGTGTCTCTGTGACAAATGTACAGTATCGTTGTGTTACAGATCTCAATGTGGCCATGGAGACTTAAAGTAGGGGAGGACCAATCTGAAGAAACAGACAGTAATACAGATTTACCTATAAGATGTAATTATCTTTATCAATTACCTGGTGGTGGCATTAAAACTATTTTCAGACTTTGCAATGCAGTCAGAAGTGTGACCAATTCTTGATCCTCCATGAACAGCTTTGTTTGTCGAATACTGAGGCTTTTAATAGAACTTTTGTATAGATCTATGCATGGCCACATACTTTCAAGAAATCCTGGGCAATTGAACAAGTCCAGACCAACTTGAATGGAAATACTGCAGAAAAACATAATATTAACTAGGATATTGTCGCTCTCAACAGGACAACCATGCACTTTGACAGTTAGCAAAGGGATTCTATGAATGTCTGGACTGAAGCCAAGGGTTGATAGATCATAAATGTTTGTGCCCAAATAATCCAGGAATGGCATGCGTGCCTTTTGTTGCAGGTCAGACGCGAGCTTGAATGCATTGGAGTAGTCTGCATCAACTTCGGGCACAGACCCAATAGGTCTAAAAATCTCAGTATTGATGTTAATACTTATATTAGCTGGAGGTACAACAATCTCCAATCTCTCCAATAACCATAGTCCTTCTGGATATCTATAAAGAAATCTAAGCAGTCTCCTATTTGGCCATGACAAAACAATGGATATTGTTTTTCCTTTGAGAAAGTTCAATATGATGGGTACACAGTGAGACAGATAGCTACTCTCTTCAGCTATTTTAATAGCCATATCAAGTATGCTATCAATCCTATCTCGATTATTAGTCCCCATGTCAAACAATGGCATGAGGCTTTGTAGATTTAATAAACCTTCCATGAAATCCAGTTCAGGGTGATGTTGAAGGTGAATCTTTTCGTCACTTTGACAATGAAATGCTTCCCTGCTGTCCAGCAAACTGAAAACATGGGAGAGAACAATCACAGAAGTTTCAGGAGAATGCATACATGTATACTTTAAGAAATAGAAGAAACGTCCAGTGACTTTTGAGATGGTATTAATGTTTTGGAGGAATGACAAGCCTCTCTGGTTCTCTTTTACATCTCCAGACTGCAAAAGTTCATTCATTCGTTTCCCAGCTAAAAACTCTTGAAAAGAAGGGTGAAAGAACTTGAAAACAGGATGGAGTCTCTGTGATGTGAACATGCTCAATAGCCTAAATCTGAGAGCCTCATTGACGTTCACAGAATATTCTCTTAGATCCTCATGTGTGAATTTGAAACGCAACTTAAAAAGGCTTTCAATTGCAAGTTCCTCACATGAAGACACAACTGCATTTACTGTCTCTACTTCAGTGGGGTGTCTCAGCATGACATGCATCAGATAGGACTTCCATACCAATGTGTCCCCTGATGCATTTATAGCTGGGTCTTGTACCCATAAAACACATAGGCAGAAGGTAAGAAGAGGTGACCTTAAAACCAATTGCAACGTGACAGTAGTTGTCAGCTCCATACAAATTTTGTTCACAATTGTTAAATCATGTGAAAAAATATTTTTAAAAATAAAAATGGAGCTATAGATGGGAAAGTCTTGGATGCCCAGTATGACCCTTGCATATTGGCGAAGATTCCGACCCTTATGAGGGTTCACTGTGACTGCCAGGGTCAATCTGTTCCAGTGGTTCATCTTTATTAACTCCTCTATAGACCCTGGAAGTGAGTCCATCACACCATAGTCATCCAGGAGGAAGAGAACCCTGTTCTTCAACTGCTTTATAATTTCTCCCAGACTCTTCTCTGTTATAGATGTTGAGGATCCGATCAGTTGTTGGCAGATGATGTCACTAAGAGTTTGCTTATTCCCAATAGAAGGAAGGGAAATATAAAACACCAGACTAAATCTGCTGAGTATAGGGCAGGACCCTGATGCCCACAGGACGGCAATCTTTTTAAGAAGAGCAGTTTTCCCACTGCCAGTTTCGCCTTCTATCATGGTGATGTCAGTCAGCTCAGACAGGATATCTGGTAATGTCAGGACACCAAGCGCCCTGTTTGTGATGGTCTTAGACTCAACAGAGATATCTGCAAAGTGTGAGTTCAAATCAATGGAAACATGAGACGAGCCTGGAAATGGTAATAACTTTCTGAATTTAAAATCAGTGTACAATTCTATCAAAGATTTTCTTAATTCCATAGCTTCCACAGGGCAGAATTCATCATGGACGATATAACCTGTAAAGACACAAGATTATTAACATTACAGAGAAAACAGTATTACTGTGGCAGAGAAGTAGCTAAGCTTTGGTTCACTCAGAGCAGAGATTCCCTATGCCCTCAATACAAATGTTCTGGCCAAGGCACCATGGCTTGTTGGGAACCCTCTTAGTACCCCGGACCTAGGAATGGTAAGACGGTGATAATACAGATCATAATAACCCCCATACAGACAAATATATTCAAGAGCAGGACTGTATGGAAGGAATAAGAGCCTGGAGTAGAAAAGAAAGACAAAGAGAAGAATTGGGCTAGGAGAGGACAAGTGGGGCAGTTTCATAGAAAAGAAGGGGGGGGGGGGGGCTAAAAAATATTTACATTCTAAAGAAAGTAGAACCCTGAGGCCTCCAAACATAAGATGACAAACTTTAAAAAGTAGACGTATTTAACAGAAAATTTTATTTGTAAATCATTATACGAAATTCTCACCATAGCTTAGGTCTGAAACGATAATTATTACATCAGAGATAATGGAGCACATTTAAAAAAAAAAAAAAAAAAAGAAGCTGAACCAAAATTGGCTTATTTGCCTATAGAAACCAATTAAAGTTCCACTTTCAATACACCTGAGCAATTTAAGAAATGAAAGCTGATCAGTGATTGAATGCTATGGAAAATAAAGACAGTTTTTGGGTCAAATCTGCTCAGATGATTTTATTAGAATTAGCGTTAGCATTAACAGTATGGTATTATATTTTAATATCCAATGAAATATATACTCACTACTGACTTTCTTGTGGACCCCTTCTTTGTTTTCTTTAATTTGCTGGACAGAATTGTATAAATAATAATATTACAATTTAGTTGATACAATAGTAATGTCATACTATGAGGTATTTCTAGTTAAATAGTAAGGATGGGAAAAAAAGTTAATGTGTCCATAAAAGAGGACCTGAGGCCCAAAAAAAGCTTAGGATGCCCAGATAACAAACCTTTTTACAGTTTCTGGATACGCCCTTCCATTCTTGAGATATGAGGGTTTATAGTTTGTCTAATAATTCAGGGAATCAGTCAGATGGGTGTAAACTTAATTTTAATAACTGGAGTGAATATCAGGTGATAGATGGGATTATACAGTCAGGGGGTGTGTATTAGGCATATACACCCCTCAATGTAAAACATTCACACCCCGATTGTATAATCCTGCTAATCAACCATAAAAACGTCTGTAATCTGGGCATCGTAAGCAGTTTATGATTGCAAAATCTCATTTTTTTGGTTGTTGGCTACAGTTCCTCTTTAAATTTAAGAGATTATGTGGATGAAGGGGGGCAGGGTAAATTTAAGAATTTTGTTTTCCCCTTTACATGCAGAACAGTGTGGGGGAGACTCTTCAGGGCCTGAATGCTGTTGCCGTGTGGACTGGATTTCTCCATCATAGACAGATAACTGTGCATGCTCCACAATAAAGAAAAGTAAGCAATTAAAAATGATGTATGAGAACTGGAACTAGGTTGGGGACCATGCTGACAGAGAGGACTGAACTTCCTGATAGATCATCACTTTTAGTTCCTTTAATATGTCCTTTTGGACCCTTTTCACTATTTTAGTTGCACAAGGTTTACACAGGGTTTTAAACATAAAGCATTTTTTTATGACATGTTTTTCTCACCCTATCACATGAGCAGTTAGTTGCTTAACAATAACATGAAATTATACATGTAACACATTAATACTAGAGTAATCCTAGATTGTGGTTCATCAATAATATGTAAGTGGGACCCTCAGGATAGGGACAGGTCACTCAGATTTGAGTGAGTGACAGACTGGATCTTGAGAGAAGACATTCTGCACATTCATTGCTCAGAAAGGCTGATTTGCATGTTTTTATTATAGCAAAACAGAAGTGCGGATTTTAGGTAAACTGCATCTAAATCAGCATCACCCGCACTATAAGATCATGGTCACACATCGGAATTTCCGTGCCTGATTCCGCATGGAAATTCCAAATTCCGTGCCCACAGAAAAAATGAACATGTTCATTCTTTCTGCGGACTCTGCAAGGAATGCATAGCCATCCATAAGATGGCGCATTCCCATACGGTAGTGTTACACGTGCCCTATTGTGCTGCATATTTGCTGCTGCAAATTTTCTTCCCATTGAAGTCAATGGGTAGCAAAATCAGCTGCAGAAAATATGGCACGTGTGACCCTATCCTTACTCTGTATAGTCAGGTTTGTGTGGGTAATGCTTCTGTCAGGTTCATTTGACCTATGCTGTGGCATCCAAAACATGATGACCCATTGGGATAGGAGCAGTGGCTTTACATAATGTATATCTAAAGTAAATATTGATATAAATACAAAAATATTATAGTAAACATTAGGGATCGACCGATTATCGGTTTGGCCGATATAATCGGCCGATATTCACGATTTCGGGCGTTATCGTATCGGCAATTACCTTGCCGATAATCCGATAATGCCACGCCCCCCGCACCGTGACCGCCCCCCCCCACGCCCTACCCCACCGCGTCGCACCCCCCACCGCAACGCCCCGGCCCCATTGCCTCCCCTACCCCCAGTTTTATAATTACCTGTTCCCGGGGGCCAGGGTCCACACTACTTCGGGCTCCTGCTGCGTCCTGCGTTACGCTGTGGGCAATGACGAGTGACGTGACGTCACTGTCAGTGCGCACAGAGACAGCTCAGGAGGACGCCACCGGAGCCAGATGTAGAGCGGACCCCGGGAACAGGTAATTATAAAACCGGGGATGGGGGAGGCAATGGGGCCGGGGCGGGGCGGTGCGGTGGGGGGTGCGACGCGGCACGGGCGGTAGGGGGCGCGGAGCGGTGCGGCGGTGGGGGCGGTCGCGGTGGCGGTGATAGGACTCGGGAGGACCCCCGGACAGGCAGGGGGAGAGAAGCGGGTGGCGGCGACGGCCTATGGCACCGCAAAAGCCGCTGCAGTTCATTGATTTATAGCGCCCGCTTTAAATCAATAATCTGCAGTGGTGTCGCGGGGGGGGGATAAATAGCCGATAACTTATACCGGAATATCGGTATAAATTATCAGCTATCGGCCCTAACCTCCACAGATTATCGGTATCGGCCCTAAAAAAAACGATATCGGTCGATCCCTAGTAAACAGTGACAGCAGGAGAATCATGACAGCTTTCTTCCAATTACAGCACAAATAATGTCTATGGATTGTGTCTAGTGATGACACTTTATTCCATTGAAGTGAATATGGCTAAACTGCAATAACATACATAACTGTAGACACTGCTATTTCAAGCAAAAGGTTTTTCTAATATTTGTAATGGTTATGTTTGTTGCTTACAGTTTCAAGATCTTTGGATTCTGTCTGTTTCTTCACCAAAAATTGACAACTGCAAAACAAGCAAAGATTATGAAAAATAAATGAGCACCCAAAAATTTACTTTACACATCACAATGGACAAACACATATCCATCTTTCAGAGACATGCTATACTCTTTGGTTTGTATCTTTTGGGAGACAGATTTATACTACAGTGGAATATTGACCTAAAACACTTAAAAAAGAAACTGACAGCTCGTTTACCCAAATTTAACCTGACATACTGGGTCATAGTGTGGGTGAATTGCTGTAAAAAGAGGGGTTACTCACATATCTAAGAAAAGTACTAGTTTTAGCCATTGCTATGTTGTTGCTATTGCTGTCCTTTGCACTATTGAGGCGGGGAGCCGACTCACCCAGCTCCCCTCCCTCATCAATATTCACTCCCTAGCCCAGGTCACCTGCCTTATCAATATTCACTCCCCGGCCCAGTAGGCCATGGAGTGAATATCGATGAGGCAGGGGAGCTGTGTGAGCCAGCTCCCGCCTCCTTTGCACATAGGAGCACAATGGCAATGGCATAGTAACAAGCAGAACTCAGGAAATACTTTACCTCAATATGTGAGTAACCCCTCTTTTTACAGCTATTCACCCCCACTATCTGAAATACAAGGTTTGCTGACCATCTAGTACTGTGACCATCACAATCACCCAACCGACAAGCATTCAGCAACTTTCCATGACACTGCACAACCTTGGTTGGCCATGATGCTCAAGTACTGTTACTTAAGAACATACCATATACTAGGAAAGTCTTAACAGAATTTTTTAATTTTTAACATATAACATCTAAACAAGGTTGGGGTATTATGTGACAAGATCCACTGATTCCAGTACCTTATATGTTGCACATACCACTATATACTTACACATGGTTTTCAATGGATAGCATAAATAGATGTTCTGAAGAATTCACAGATGAACTGCATAGATAGCATCTCACTTCGCCTGATTTTCCTAAAATTTTGCACACACTGTATTAAACCCACTTTTCATAGAGTAAAATATATGCATTGTCCAACTTTACAGATACAATCTTAGTCTAATCATAGTTTTTGGCTGGAAAACTCCTTAACCCCTTAAGGACCAAGACCATTTTCACCTTAAAGGGGTACTCCCATGGAAAACTTATTTTTTTAAATCAACTGGTGCCAGAAAGTTAAACAGATTTGTAAATCACTTCTATAAAAAATATCTTAATCCTTCCAGTACTTTTTAGGGGCTGTATACTAAAGAGAAATCAAAAAAAGAAATGCATTTCCTCTGATGTCATGACCACAGTGCTCTCTGCTGACCTCTGCTGTCCATTTTAGGAACTGTCCAGAGTAGGAGAAAATCCCCATAGCAAACATATGCTGCTCTGGACAGTTCCTAAAATGGACATCAGAGGTCAGCAGAGAGCACTGTGGTCATGACATCAGAGGAAATGCATTTCTTTTTTGGATTTCTCTTTAGTATACAGCCCCTAAAAAGTACTGGAAGGATTAAGATTTTTTTAATAGAAGTGATTTACAAATCTGTATAACTTTCTGGCACCAGTTGATTTAAAAAAAAAAAAAGTTTTCCACGGGAGTACCCCTTTAAGGACCAGAGCGTTTTTTGCACATATGACCACTGTCACTTTAAGCATTAATAACTCTGGGATGCTTTTACTTTTCATTCTGATTCAGAGTTTTTTCTTGACATATTCTACTTTATGTTAGTGGTAAATTTTCATTATTACTTGCATCATTTCATAGTGAAAAATTCCAAAATTTTATGAAAAAATTGTAAATGTTGCATTTTTCTAACTTTGAAGCTCTCTGCTTATGAGGGAAATAGACATACCAAATAAATTACATATTGATTCACATATACAATATGTTTACTTTATGTTTGCATCATAAAGTTGACATGTTTTTACTTCAAAGTATAGCAGCAATTTTCTAATTTTTCATGAAATTTTAAAAATCTGAATTTTTCAGGGACCAGTTCACTTTTGAAGTGGATTTGAAGGGCCTTGATATTAGAAATACCCCCTAAATTACCCCAATATAGAAACTGCACCCCTCAAAGTATTCAAAATCACATTCAGTAAGTGTGTTAACCCTTTAGGTGTTTCACAGGAATAGCAGCAAAGTGAAGGAGAAAATTCAAAATCTTCATTTTTTACACTCGCATGTTCTTGTAGACCCAGTTTTTGAATTTTTAGCGGGCACAATAGAGGGCTCAGAAGCAGTAGAGGGCTCAGAAGGGAAGGAAAGACAATGGGATTTTGGAGAGTGAATTTTGCTAACATGGTTTTGGGGGGCATGTCGCATTTAGGAAGCCCCTATTGTTCCAGAACAGCAAAAAAAAAAAACACATGGCACACTATTTTGGAAACTACACACCTCAAGGCACGTAACAAGGGGTCCAGTTCAGGCTGACCACAATAAAGTGATGTGAATACAGGCACAAGGAGTATCATGTGTAGGTGGCATAATATTGTAAGGGGGCATTATTACTTTGTAGGAAGCACAAAGAGGACATTATTACAGTGTGTGGCATTAAGGGGAGACCTATTACTGTGTGAGGCCTAAATAGGGTACTATTACTGATTGTGGGCACTGAGGAAATCATACAGGAATAGTGCCCACACACTACAACAGTGAAGTAGAAAAAAGGTGACACTATTAGACTCTAGGGTGACTGTGACCATGATCACTTAGTTGCGCTCCCATGCTGGGAATTATTACATTTGTCAGGTCACTGTGGCAGCCATTTGCGGTTTGCCATGCAGCTCTAAGCAGCAGCCTAAGCAGTGAAACAAACTAAGCTATTGATTAGTTAATTGTCAGAAAATCCGATCTAACCTGTGTAGAAAAATCCTGCTCTGGCGAAAGCAGCAGGATCTCCTTTGGAATCTGTAGGCCATTTTTTAAACGACTCCAGCCGAACATTCTCATCTTCGAAGATGTTCATCCTGGTATTACCTTGGGAATTATTTTGACATTTGGTTTATATTTAAATATTTTTACATAAGATATGCTGTATATTTTTAGTTGAAAATATTTAATGGCCCTGTCTACCTTCCCAACCATATTTTATTACCATAATGCATCTAAATAGAAATAATTTTGTATTCCCGCTGTTCTGTGCTCTCTGACTATCACAGAGTCAGTGTATAATTTCTAATGTAATTTATAACACAAATAAGAGGTAGGCTTAAATTAAGGATTAGATACTGTACTACTAAACTAGTGAATGTAATAGCCCATAATAGACCTGGTGCCATGATAACACAGTTTTGTTCTGCCTAAACTAACTTATCCCCTATATACAGGACAGGGAATAAGTAGCTGATCGCTGTAAATCTGACCACTGGAACCTCCCCCGTAATCTCCAGAACGGGACCCCAGCTCTCAGTGAGGAGCACAAGCGGTAGACTGCATGTGCTCCATTCGAGTGTGCTGGAGATGCTCGAGTGCTGTACTCGTGTCTCTTGGAACACATGCCGTCTACCCCACACACTCCTCATTGAAAGCCGGGGGCTCGTTCAGGAGATTGCAGAGCGTCCCAGCGGTCAGACCCCCCATGCGATCAGCTACTTATCCCCTATCCTGTGGAATGGAAATAAGTTAGTTAGTTTTGGCTGGACAACCCCTTTAAATCACTTAAGTGCTATGGTTGCAGTAGACAGTGGGTTGTCAGCTGTACACATTAGCTCACACAGCATTTGGTGGCATCAGTGCTACCATCCAATGTTCTAGCATTTCTTCTTAAGTCACAATATACTACAATTATATAAAAAAAAATATAACCTTAATCACTTACCTAATTGACAGGACTGCACATTATCAATGACATCAGGAAGGAAATGCTTTCCCTAAAATATAAGGTATTACATTATACTCCTCATTCCCATACTTTTACAAAATATGTCATTAATAATTAATTATTATTATTATTATTATTAATAATAATAATAATAACTAACTAAAATTAGTGATTAAGACCATTTTCAAACAATGTGAACATGTCAGCAATCCAAATGGACATTCACAGACCCCATTGACTATGCGGGTTGGGTGTTCAGCATACCAGAAAACTTCAACTTAACAGAAACATTAACAAAACCCTCAGTTATATAAGTAAACAAAGCCTATAAAGCAAACAATGGTCTCTGTTCACACTGGCATTGTGACTACTGTTTTACAGGCTCAATGGCAACTTTGATTTGTCATGAATTTTTACATGTTTGAAGGGTCCACTACATAGTCAATCATAGTCCTAAGTGCACACATGGTTTGAGGAAATTGGTGTTTTAGGAGCATGTTAATTATTTTCAGCTGCTTGTGAGTAAAAATGGCTAAAATGGAAAAAAAAAGACTGTAAAATGTTATAAAAATAGCTAATTTTTTAACTAATTTCTATAGCATTGTATTTTTACACAAATGGGTGATTTTTGGATAGCAACAAAAAACAGCCGAATAAAAGAGTGTGTGAAGATAGGCTTAAGATCATGAGTATACAGTAATTTATTCTTTCACTTCCTATAGACCTATAATGGGTCCACCAGCACCAGTGCTCTCTGATGACACGTGTCTCTGGAACTGTCCAGAGTAGAAGCAAATCCCCATAGCAAACCTCTTCTACTCTGTGCAGTTCCCGAGACAAGCAGAGATGTCAGCAAAGAGCACTGTTGCCAGACAGAAAAGAACAACTCAACTTCAGTAGTAATTTACAAATCTGTTTAACTTTCTGGAGCCGGCATACATATATATATATATATATATATATATATATATATATATATATATGTCCTGGAATACACCTTTAAAGAGAATTTGCCATCTAGATATTTTTTTTTTCTGATTAGAGCCAGATACTGAAAATTATCTTTTCTAATCTTTTTCTAATTTCTGATTGTAATTTTCATATTTATACATATACTAGCTGAGTACCCAGCGTTGCCCGGTTTTTCCTTTCTAATCCTTGTTGTGGAGGAAAATCAACAGAGGAAGCTTTTGACTTCATATCCCAACCCCATATCCCAACCTCCTATCCCGACCTCCTATCCCGGCCTCCTATCCCGGCCTCCTATCTCAACCTCCTATCCTGACCTCCTATCCCGTCCTCCTATCTCGACCTCCTATAGCGACCTCCAATATCGTCCTCCTATCTTGACCTCCTATCCCGACCTCCTATCCCATTCTTCTATCTAGACCTCCTATCCTGTCCTCCTATCCCGTCCTCCTATCTCGACCTCCTATCCCGACCTCCTATTCCATCCTCCTATCTTGACCTCCTATCTTGACCTCCTATCTCAACCTCCTCTCCTGTCCATCTATCCCGACTTCCTATCTTGACCTCTTATCCCGACCTTCTATCCCGTCCTCCTATCCCGACCTCCTATCCCGAGCTTCGTTTCTATGCACGGCGCGGCGCTCTGACGTCATGCGCCGCGCCGTTCAGCGCATAGCAACGACGGAGGCCTGGAGCAGCGGAGCAGCACCGACCCGACTCAGGTAATTATGCCACCGGGGATGGGGGGAGGCAACGGGGCAGCGGCGCCGGCAATGGGTGCCGCTGCCCCTTCTCTCCTCCTGGCTGTCGGCGCCGCTTCTCTCCCCCTGGCTATCGGCGCCGGCACCGATAGTCAGGGGGACAGAACGGGCAGCGGCGCCGATAACCAGGGGGTGAAAAGGGCCGACAGCAGCGCTCTAGACCCCAGGAAAGGCAGGGGGAGAGAAGCGGGCAGCGACGGCCTCTCTCCCCCTGCCTTTCCTGGGGGGGTATCGGCGTATAACACGCACACAGACTTTAGGCTAAAAATTTTAGCCTGAAAAGTGCATGTTATACGCCGATAAATACGGTATATATATATATATTTTTTTTTAAGTCATTTTAGTTGATTTTTTTTTTGTATATTATCACAGGGCAGCCATCTTGCCTAATCTGTTTTTGATAGCAGTTAGTAATATGCTTTACAGCGGGACCCATGGCAACAATGGACAGGACCATTGACAACAATGGACAGGACCTGCTCCATTCACATGAATTGGAGAATTTATTGAGCAGTCTTTGTGCCCTTTTCAGAGGTCATTTTACAATGAGGGGTGGGGGATGCTGATCTCTGCTGTGAATGGTGGTGGACCCAGTGTTATCTCTACTGGTGTCACCTTTTACACCTCTCTGCTCTTAAAAGAACAGCATTTCTGTGAAGTGATCTGTTCAGAACAGGAAGTCTCAGCTTAGTTTTAGGCCTAGTGGTTAGAATGGAAACAGCAAGATTTCATGATTATGTTAAAAGATAGATCATAGATGGCAAATTATAAAAAACAAAAAAACATCACCAGAAAACTCTTAAAAAATATGTATAACATAAAAACTTGATTTAAACAATAGGTCGCTTTTTCATTAAATATTCCTTCATTCCTTAAAAAAAAAAAAAAAAAACTGAAACCTGATGGACCCATAAGTCAAGCAGTACTAGGGATCAGAAGGTTATGGTCTGCGCATACGATGGCTGCGCATTGTACTCAAAATTAACGTGGATTTCAGCAAAGCAACCTGTATGAACAGGGTCAAAGAGATTATAATGATCTGACATATCATGGATCCTCTAAAACAGAAGCCATGACATCAGTGTGAACAAAACTACACAGATAAAAAATGATAATTTTATACCACAAACGAGTACAGTATGTTACATGACCCACACTTGGAAAACACAAAACAGCAGTATGCTAGGAACTTACTTGGATTCCATGATATCCATTATATGAATTATTGAGCACTTTAATTTCATCGGGAGTTTTTTTACTTGTGAGGAATTCGCACCTAAGGTATAAGAAAAACAGTCTATAAATTGCAGTTCACCTGCCCAGATGTAATCTGAGAAAATAGCTTCCATACAAATAGTTAAGATACAGGTAAGATACTGTAGGGGGAATGTAAGATAAACTGGTATACAACCTTTATAAACCCCCTTATATATCTATAGGATGTGTAAGGAAAGGCACACAGCACAAAAAAAGATCATGATCCAACATTTAAGTTATATTTAGAGATGAGCGAACTTACAGTAAATTCGATTCGTCACGAACTTCTCAGCTCGGCAGTTGATGACTTTTCCTGCATAAATTAGTTCAGCTTTCAGGTGCTCCGGTGGGCTGAAAAAGGTGGATACAGTCCTAGGACACTCTTTCCTAGGAATACCGAGCCGAGAAGTTCGTGACGATTCGAATTTACTGTAAATTCGCTCATCTCTAGTTATATTCATAGGAACCTAATCTGCTACAGATTTAGCCAATATAAATAAATAGCTGAAATCTACAGCATCAAATCTGCAGCAGATTAAGTACTTGTGAACATGGCTTTACACATGAGATATCTGTTTTCCCCAATGAAGAGAGGGGAATCAACCACAGGGACATGAAATGGAACATTTAGAAATTTCAACATGCCCAATTCCTCTTTCCTGCAACATTAGCTGTTGGTAGAGACTTTCTAGACATCCATACACATATGATGTTTTTTTTTCCTCCTTTATCTTCATCACCCTAATTCCTTAAAAGTAATCAGAATTGCATTTAGCTATGTGCATGGACTCTGTACCACAACACTAGTAGCCTCTTGGCCCTTTGTTTTTTCTCCTTGGGAAGAATGCCTCTGTAATATGGCAGATAATGCCTTTGACTTTTAACCTAAAAAACATACAATGCCTTTGGAAAGTCTTCAAAACGTTTCACTTTTTACACATTTTGTTATGTGTAGAATGGAAATCATGTTTCTATTCTGTACTCAATACTCCATAATGACAAAGTGAAAAACTAAAATATTCCATTGACATGAGTATTGAGATCCTTTACTAAGTACTCTTGGGGATGATACTACATGGTTTGTATACCAGGATTAGGGGATTTTTGGCAGATCCTCTTAAACTTAGGTCAAACTGTCAGGTTTGATGGGAACATAGATGTTTGACTGGGTTCAAGTGAGGGCTGGGCTGCTCAAGGACATTAACAGAGATAGCCTTAGCCACTGCTGTGTTGTCTTGTCTGTGTGCTGAAAGGGGTACTTCGCCCCTAGACATCTTATCCCCTATGCAAAGGAGCGGCAGGAGCCCCGGGATCTCGGCTGCGGCACCCCAGACATCCGGTGCACAGAGCGAACTTCCCTCCTTGCCGGATGACTGGCGATGCGGGGCGGAGGCTTGTGATGTCATGGCAACACCCCCCAATGCAAGTCTCCTATAGGCTTGTATTGAGGGAGCATGGCCGTGACATCACGAGCAGGGCATGGCTGTGGCATCACGAGCCCCCGGCGCTGGACCAGACGCTCTAAACAAATGCTGGGTGCAGTAGGGAGATTGCGGGGTCCCACCTTTGGATAGGGGATAAGATGTTTAGGGGTGGAGTACCCCTTCAAGGTCATTGTAATGTTGGAAGGTGAATCATGGGCCCAGGCTGAGGTCTAGAGTGTTATGGATAAGGATTTCATTAAAAATATCTTAGTACTTTGCTCCTTTTAGCTTTACCTCAACCCTGACCAGTCTTTCTGTCCCAGCCGCTGAAAAACACCCACAGTGCCTGGTTTCCTCCAGAGATATTGCTTAGAATTGAGTCCAGAAAGTTCCATTGTGGTTTGATCAGACTAGAGAATTTAGTTTCATACAGTCTGAGAGTCCTTTATAGGGGCTTTGCTTACTGAAGAGAGACTTCTTTCTGGCCTCTCTGCAATAAAGCCCAGATTGTGGAGAGTTGCTGGGATAGTTGGCCTTCTGGAAGTTTTTCCCATCTGCATCTTCCTGCATCAGTTTTTGGAGCTCAGTCAGAGTGACTATTGGATTTTTGGTCACTTCTGTTACCATAGAAACATAGATTGTGTCAGCAGATAAGAACCATTTGGCCCATCTAGTCTGCCCAATAAGGCCCTTATCCCTCAATTACTTAGTTTGATGGGGCAGCTAGTTCTACGATTAGTCCTGGTTGTTCCAAACTTCTTCCATTTCAGGATAGAGGTCACTGTGCTCTTTCAATGCAGCAGATTTTATGCACCCTTCAATAAATATGTGGTGCCATACAATTCTATCTCTGAGCTTTACAGACAGATCTTTCCACCTCATGGCTTAGTTTTGCTCTGATATGCATTTTTAGATCTTATATAGAAAGGGCTGTGTCTCTCTAAATCCTGTCCAATCAACTAAATTTACCACAGGTGATTCCAATCAAGGTGTAGAAACATCTCAGAGATAATAAAGAGATAATATATAGGTGCCATTGGAAACATTCTGTATAGTTCTGTCCATGCAAAAAAAAAAAAAAAAAAAATGTAACCTTTTATTTTTAAATAAATTTGCAAACATTTCTTAAATTCTGTGTTCACTTTGTCAGTATGGGGTATTGAATGCAGAATAATGGGAGGAAACCTGATTTTTTTTTATTTTAGCACAAGGCTGAAATATTTAAAAAAAGGAAAAAAAAAAGGAAAAAAAAAAGCAAAAGGGTGTAAAGATTTTCCAAATGCATTGTATAGTGCTGTATGCCACATATCATTGAGAGTAAAAACATTATTGACAATGTAATGGGGATATCTCTAATATGCATCCCAAGTACAGCTATGTCCAAAACATCTTATTCACATTTGTTTTATTGTAAATGGCCATGGGTTTTGCCATGTGGATACTAACAATCTAGGATCCCAGCCTAACACTTATTTATTAATGTATTGTAAAAGACAATCATCAAATTGTCATATGGACAATGGGCCAATTTTGAATCCAATTTCCAATGGAATTTTCTAAGTACTGCCTGAATATATAATCTCATATCTACATAGATTTGGATGCCAGATCCCTTTCGTACAACAAAAAGTGCAGGTGTTATTAGCTGGCTAAAAAATATCATAAATCAAATATTTTCTAAATTTTTGGCTACCAGGTTTACATTTATTTGTGGGAGCACTTGTATTGAAAGGCTGACTACATGTTTCACTTCAGTGAAAAAGAAGATAAACCAATGTATAGCGCCAAATGTATGCCAAAAGGATAGTCATTCACCCTAGATACTGAACAGACACCACAGGCATAGTCTTATGTTCCTCAGATAAGATGTAATGGGACTCACTCAGGGAACCACTTGGCATGTTCTTTCCAGGGGTCATCATTTTCCTCCCAGTGTCCCAGGCAGCCATCACAGGAGAAGCACTGGACAATATCTCTTCTTCCTAAAGGCAAAAACCAAAAACTATTTAATGTCCATGGCATAAAAGTCAAGAGGTTGTAACTGGATAACATCAAAATTGCATGCTTTTTAATTATTATTCTCTGTAACTCATCAAAAATAAATATTATGATTTCTGTTTCTTTCTAGATTTGGCAGTATCATGCTACATCCATTATGGGGCAGATTTACTAAAACTGTCTAATTCTTACACAGGGTAAACTCAGAGTAGATATATCTCTAAGAATACTAAGACAAAAATATCTCTGTACTGTGCTCTATTCAGCTTTCCTTTAGCCCTGACCAGTCTCCCTGTCCCCAAAAATCCAGGCAGCTTTTAAGTGTCTTTATTGAGGTGAAGCTTCTCTCTGCTCACTCTGCCATAAAGCTCTAAATGTAAAGTTCTGCACTCATGGAAGTTTTTCCCATCTGCACACAGGATCTTTGGGGCTCAGTCAGTGACCATTGGGTTCTTGGCCACCTCTCTTGCCTAAGTCCACCCCCCATTACTTAGTTTTATTGTTTAAATCTTCCATGAAGAATTATGGAGGCCATTGTGCTCATGTGAACTTTCAGTGCGGCAGAATTTTTTTTGGCTTCCTACTCCAGATCTGTGTATCTACACAATTCTACTTCTGATCTCTACAGGCAGTTCTTTCCACCCCATGGTTTGGTTTTTGCTCTGATATGCATTGTCAGCTGTGAGACCTTATGTCTTTCCATTTCACCTTAATTTACCACAGGTGACTCAAATCAAGGTGTAGGAACATCTCCAAGATAATCAGGACATAATAGGAGGAACCAGAACTGTATTGCAAGTGTCATAGCAGGGTCTGAATACTTATGCCTATGCAAAAACTTTAATTTTGCCTTTTAAATACATTTGAAAACATTTCTGTTTTCACAAGTCTCGCATTTTTTATTTTAACCCCTTGCTAACCCATTTCGTGGGTCAGGTGAGTGGATATGACCCGGGCCTGCAGGTCGGGTCCATGTCGTAACCGGGAGATGCTTGCTGCTATCAGTAGATGCCAGTATCTGCCATCTAAAAATGTTTCTTAAATACATATTTGTTATTGTCCTGTGGATGACACAGCAGTGTGACGTGCGTCAGGGGAGCCAGGGAGAATAGCGGGAGAAAAATACTGTTTGCTCCGTATTTTTCTCCTGCTATTACTGTCAAAAACAATGGTGCCTGAGAAACCCCATAGTAGTAAATGGGAGCCGCCAAGACCCGTTGTTGCCCCGTCACAAGAACGGCCGTTAAAGGCACACAAAACAAAAGAGACTTTAAATGACCTTTCTTATCAGGGCACAACAGCAGTGTGAAAGAGGCCTTATAGAGGTTAGAAAATGGCATTGAACAAACTTTTTTTTCTTTTTTCTTTTTCTATTGTGAAAAAATAATTAGTCCCAAAAATTGCGCATTTCCATATTTTTTTTTTAATTTTGCCTTACATATAGTTTTTTTCTGGCTCTGTAATACATTAAATGATAAAATAGGGTGTGGCAATAAAAAGTATACCTTGTGCCGCAAAAAAAAAAAAAAAAAAAGCCCTATTACAACTTTGTCAGTGGAAATATAAAAAAGTTATGGGTCTTAGAATGTGAGAAGGAAAAAAAAACATGAGCCAAAAAAATTTGTTGGGTCATGAAGGGGTTGATACACGGCCTCAACTTAACAAAATGTGAAATAAATGAAATTATGTGAAAATTGTATATAATAGTTTTTCATTTCTAGAACTACATCTACATATATACATTTTAGAGCTTACCCGTAAAATAAAATCCTGCACGTGCAAGTAGAACAGGTTGAATCCTTGAATAAAATGGCCAGTTGGTAAAAGAGCTTAATCTAGCCTCCTCTGTTGAGTATGCTTGTAGACACTCTTGGCCAGTCTCTGAAGTTTGGACCCGAACCTCATACTTAGAAACGTTTCCCACATCTTTGCCTTGAATGAAGCCACAGGAGGGGCTGAAATGTAAATGCTCTTCATGGGGATGTAACTTCAAACTGGTACAACAAAGAACAATTCCACAACAGAAGCATTGCATGCTATTATCAACCCCGGTGAAATATAGCCCAGCACTGGCCATCTCTGTTGGTGCCCAAGATGACAATTTATGACCAGGAATAAAAGACTTCAATCTCCTGGCCTCCAATCTCATCTTAACATTATAAGCTATTCCTAGATGTTGACGTATGGAAACATGTCTGGCATTGCTGTCAGCAACAAATTTTGGAAAATTAAGATATATTATAGGGAACTTTGAATATAGATCTTCTAAGTTCTTTATGTCAAGCTCTTTAAAATAAATGAGATTCTCATTCTCCTTTTCCTCTTCATTTGGGTTTGCAGAAGCCATTGCCTTTGAAAAAAGTACATTTGAAAAGTGAATCCAGTTCATGAAACTCCATTTTACATGTATCCTATGTAGCAGCCCATAAAACCTGTTCTTAAAGGTGTTATCCACCAAACAGGATTTTAGTACTTACCTGCCAGACAGTAATGACATGCTTCGGAAAGAGCAGTGTGAGGTCACTTTTCTCCCTGCCACACATCAGCCACCCCACCCATTGAAGCACATCTGGGACAATTCCCGACAGCCCAGTGGAGAATGATCCCCCCCCACCTTCCCCACCAAACAGTTGCTCTACCCATTGAAGCAGACAGGCTCCCTTTGACACCTAACTAGTCATGTAATGTCTCGGACTACAATGCTACCTGGGAAAACCTGATACACCATTTATTATGTAGAAAATCCAAGAACATAGAAGATACCATACAAATGTGCACACCCAAAATTAGATAAGATGAATGAAATAATTTTATTGCAGAACAATTACAAAAAGACACAGACATTAAAAAAAAACCTTAAAAGGCTCAACACAGAGCCACCCTACTAGACAGGGGGTAGCCAATATGGCCCCCTCCTGGACTACTGTACTGTATACAATGAAAAAGATGACCCACTCTCAAAACAAGGAACCACTAAGATGAATAAAGTGCCTATACACACATATGGTGCACAATACAAAATAATACAGAAATTACTGTGTGACAGGCAAATCAAACCATATCAAAGTGGCATAAGGTAAAAATTATATACATGAAGTGAGATAAAGTACTTCTGCCCTTAAGCAGCAGATACCAGCAATAGAAGAGAGGGTTAGGTCTAATATCAAGATGGTGGTCAGTGTACAGTGTCCACTAAGTCCCAACGCGTTCCATTGCCTACATGGCAACTTCCTCAGGGGCACAGTGGGTTATCATGAATATGGGCTGTCTTTTATATGGTGGGTGCCTGTAATCATTCTTGCCAGATGGGAATGGGGGATGGAAGGTCTCAGAGAGCTTGTGATGCAACTTCCTGTAATGATGTAACAACCCTAGGCCACATGTTTGAATCAGTTGACCTTCAATACATGCGATCATGTGACCAAGTCACCTGATCCATTCACTCTCATAGTATCAATGTCTGCCAGTAAAGCTAATGGGCATCCCCACAGTGGGTCATGTGACCTAGTCACATGACTCTCGGTTCATACAGTAGGTATATTACATATTATCCAATAAAAGTAAATATATATATGATCTGCTAATTCGAATATGCATTCTCTGATTTATATATCTTGATTTAGATCTCATAACAAAACTTAGGTATATATGCAGATGCTCAACGTAAATAAAAGTACGGGTCAAGCTAGTCATATGCCAAATATCGCACAGTAGAATGATCATAACACCACATGATAGTTTTAGCATATCCCAAGATAAACCATTAGAACATTAAAAATGTCCACTGGTACAAGCCATGAATTATATTTGAATACAGAATGCATACCTGGTTAGCCCTATCAATAATATCTAAACCACATATACATTCTGTATAGATCCCACACTTTGCTCCCAAATAAGAAAAATAATATTTATTATAGGCAACATGGAAAAAATACGTACCCATAATAGTAAATGGAAGCAGTCAGGACTCGTTGTTGCCCCGTCACAAGAACGGCCTTTTAAGGCATACACAAAAAAGAAAGGACTTTGCTTTGCTGCCAAATAAGAAAAATAATATTTATTATAGGCAACATGGAAAAAAATACGTACCCAAATCGGCAAATAAAGTACTTGCACCATGATCCACTTCACATGTGCAAAATACTACAAAGCGGGAAATTATATCCACAGATACAAAATAACCATGGTGCGGTAGGATATAAAGTATATGGCAATACTGATGGTCCGATATTAAAATGCTGATAGTCCAATCCTACACGAATCTTTGTAAAATACCAGTCATGCGTACTAACATATATGCATCCTACCCACATCCATGCAGTGCAGTAGTGCACACGTACTTTGAAATACAGGGAATCGAAAACCACGCACAATATATACCTAAGATGTTATTAAGGTTAAAGACCATAGATAAACCATATTGGCAGAATAAAGAAAACCTAAATAAGGTATAAGCGGATGATGAGCATTACACAGAGATCTATTGTATTTAAAGAAATGGCTTGAAGCAGAGAATTAGTATTATTCTCTCCACTACCCCCCCCCCCCCCCCAGCAGGCATAGTCAGATAAATTAGTACAAACAAGTCACTACAGCAGGGGTGGGCAATTATTTTTCCCATGGGGCCACATGAGAAACTAAAAATATTGTGGAGAGCCGGGTAGTTTTTCCCCCAGATTAGGAGCATAGTTGTCCCCCAGATTAGGAGCACAATTGTCGCCACGCCCCCTGCCATAGACTTGCATTAAGGGGACAGGCCGTGATGTCAAGAAGGGCGGAGCCATGACGTCACGCTGCTCCGTCCCCTGTATCGCCCGTCATTACGCACAGAGCAAACTCGCTCTGTGCTGTAATGATAGCGGGGTGCCTCAGCGGCGATCCCCAGGGGTCCCCAGCTTTGGATAGGGGATAAGATGTCCAGGGGCGGAGTACACCTTTAATGGGTGTACACATATTCACATGCACATTTTAGGACACATACAGTCTCACATTCAATCATTCATTTATATATTCATACCACCATCAGGGATTCACATTAATACACATGTTTTTCATGCATGGCACTTTATTGACGCATAGACATTTATACACATTGGCCCTCATTTACTTAGAAATTCGGGTTGTAAGTCTATCTTGCTTTCTTACCCGACTGCTTTTTTCCCCTGGTATTTATTATGTTGCATCGTGTTTCTCGCACGTGGGTTTTGTTGGTTTTGGTTTCCAACTCCTCTGAGTTGTCGGGAAAAATCCACAACAATTCAACAAATTCGGGTTGGAAACCTTTATAAATACGTGGGAAAGCTCAGAAATGTCGGGTTACGCCCCTTTTTCGGGTTTGGGAGAATCCACATCGGGTCCGTCGGGAAAAAATGTCGCATAGTGTCGCAGACTGGCGCACGATGTCTGCGACATGTCACAGACAAAGATGCGCCAAAAAAAAACGACAAAACAAGTCGGGTTTAGAATAGTAAATGAGGGCCATTATCCTACTTCTCACACATTTGATTTTTATCTTATTGATACACACATAGACATTTATACACATTGAGGGAGATTTATCAAAACCTGTCCAGAGGAAAAGTTTCTGAGTTGCCCATAGCAACCAATCAGATTGCTTCCTTCATTTTTCAGAGGCCTTTTCAAAAATGAAAGAAGCAATCTGATTGGTTGCTATGGGCAACTGCACAACTCTTTCTCTACACTGGTTTTGATGAATCTCCCCCATTATGAATCATGCTTTTCACACAATGATTTTTACATGAGTTTATTCACTTTGTTGCAGTGGGTTGTTGTGTTTTTTCTTTCCTCCCCGTTTGCCCGTATGTAATAACAATGATTATAATAACTTTTACCTCTCATGCTGCACTAGGTCATGTTCAAGGGAACCATGTAATCTATGCCCAAATATAAACTCTTTTGAAATTTGGGAATCTAGTGACATCAAGTAATTCAAGATCGCCTCCTGTATTATGGAATGTTGCAAGCAGTGTCACCCCCTATATCTAAAGGACATTTTATAACCCAGATGACAATCTGCCCAGCGCAACATACAATGTGAAGCGAGACTGAATCTAACTGATGGCTTATTTGTGTGTTATTTGTGTGAGCCAGGTCTGGTGTTGGATGACTTTAGAACATTCCAAAATGTGGATGATCAGCTACTCAGCATAATATACACTATGGAGTTACATGAATTTTGATTGATGATGATTTACTTGTGCTATCTATGCCTGGTGCCTGTAGTGACTTGTTTGTACTAATTTATCTGAGTATGCCTGCTGGGGGGGTTAGTGGAGAGAATAATACTAATTCTCTGCTTCAAGCCATTTCTTTATATACAATAGATCTCTGTGTAATGCTCATCATCCGCTTATACCTTATTTAGGGTTTCCTTATTCTGCCAATATGGTTTATCTATGGTCTTTAACCTTAATAACATCTTAGGTATATATTGTGCGTTATTTTCTATTTTCTGTATTTCAAAGTACGTGTGCACTACTGCACTGCATGGATGTGGGTAGGATGCATATATGTTAGTACGCATGACTGGTATTTTACAAAGATTCGTGCAGGATTGGACTATGAGCATTTTAATATCGGACCATCAGTATTGCCATATATTTTATATCTTACCACACTAGGGATCGACCGATTATCGGTTTGGCCGATATTATCGGCCGATAATCACGATTTTGGGCATTATCGTATCGGCAATTACCTTGCCCATATGCCGATAATGCCCCGCACCGCAACGGCCCCCCCACCGCATCGTACCTCCCACCGCACTGCCCCATTGCCTCCCCCATCCCCGGTTTTATAATTACCTGTTCCCGGGGCCCGGGGTCAAAGCTACTTCTGGCTCCTGCTGCGTCCTGCGTTACGCTGTACGCAATGACGAGTGACGTGACTGCGACAGCGACAGCTCAGGACGACGCCACTGGAGCCAGATGTAGAGTGGACCTCGGTAATTATAAAACCGGGGATGGTGGAGGCAATGGGGCGGGGCTGTGCGGTGGGGGATGCTGCGCGGTGCGGCGGTGGGGGTCGTGGTGTGGCGGTGGGGGTCGTGTCGGTGATAGGACTCAGGACCCCCGGACAGGCAGGGGGAGAGAAGCGGGTGGCGGCGGCGGTCTATGGCATCGCAAAAGCCGCTGCAGTTCATTGATTTAAAGCGCCCTCTTTAAATCAATGATCTGCAGCGGTGTGGGGGGGGTAAATAGCCGATAACCGGAATATCGGTATAAGTTATCGGCTATCGCCCTAACCTCCACAGATTATCGTCGATCCCTATACCACACCTTGGTTATTTTGTATCTGTGGATATAATTTCCCACTTTGTAGTATTTTGCACATGTTAAGTGGATCTTGGTACAAGTACTTAATATTTATTAAAGATAGGCAACATGGAAAAAATACGTACCCGAATCGCCAAATAAATCCTATTTTTCTTACAGAATGTATATGTGGTATAGATATTGATTGTTGATGGGACTAACCAGGTATGCATTCTACACTGCTCAAAAAAATTAAGGGAACACTTAAACACCACAATGTAACTCCAAGTCAATCACACTTCTGTGAAATCACACTGTCCACTCAGGAAGCAACACTGATTGACAATCAGTTTCACATGCTGTTGTGCAAATGGAACAAACAGGTGGAAATTACAGGCAATTAGCAAGACCCCCCCCCCAATAAAGGAGTGGTTCTGCATTTGGTGACCACAGACCACTTCTCAGTTCCTATGCTTCCTGGCTGATGTTTTGTTCACTTTTGAATGCTGGCGGTGCTTTCACTCTAGTGGTAGCATGATACGGAGTCTACAACCCACACAAGTGGCTCAGGTAGTGCAGCTCATTCAGGATGGCACATCAATGTGAGCTGTGGCAAGAAGGTTTGCTGTGTCTGTCAGCGTAGTGTCCAGAGAATGGAGGCGCTACCTGCATAATGGCCAGTACATCAGGAGACGTGGAGGAGGCCAACAACCCAGCAGCAGGACCGCTACCTCTGCCTTTGTGCAAGGAGGAGCACTGCCAGAGCCCTGCAAAATGACATCCAGCAGGCCACAAATGTGCATGTGTCCAGTCAAATGGTCAGAAATCGACTCCATGAGGGTGGTATGAAGGCCCGCCGTCCACAGGTGGGGGTTGTGCTTACAGCCCAACACCGTGCAGGACGTTTGGCATTTACCAGAGATCACCAAGATTGGCAAATTCGCCACTGGCCCCCTGTGCTCTTCACAGATGAAAGCAGGTTCACACTGAGCACATGTGACCGACGTGACAGAGTCTGGAGACGCTGTGGAGAATGTACTGCTGCCTGCAACATCCTCCAGTATAACCGGTTTGGCGATGGGTCAGTAATGGTGTGGGGTGGCATTTCTTTGGGGGGCCGCACAGCCCTCCATGTGTGAGTGTAACTCCATATCCAGACCTCCATGGGTTGATGAATTTGATTTCCACTGATAATTTTTTGTGATTTTGTTGTCAGCACATTTAACTATGTAAAGACAAAAGTATTTCATACGATTAGTTCATTCATTCAGATCTAGGATGTGTTATCTTAGTGTTCTCTTTATTTTTTTGAGCAGTGTATATTCGTATATCATTCATGGCTTGTACCAGTGGACATTTTTAATGTTCTCATGGTTTATCTTGGGATATGCTAAAACTACAAAGCGGTGTTATGATCATTCTACTGTGCGATATTGGCATATGACTAGCTTGCCCTGTACTTTTATGTACGTAGAGCATCTGGCAGACATTGATACTATGGGAGTGAATGGATCACATGATCGCATGTATTGATGGTCAGCTGATTCAAACATGTGACCTAGGGTTGTTACATCATTACAGGAAGTTGCATCACACACTCTCTGAGACCTTGTTGGTTCCCTGCCCCCATTCCCAGCTGGCAAGGATGATTACAGGCACGCACCATATAAAAAACAGCCCATATTCATGATACACTACTGTTCCCCTGAGGAAGTTGCCATGTAGGCAATGGAACATGTGGGAACTAGTGTTGAGAGCGAATATTCAAAAGGCTAATTTTTACCGGTAATATTGGCACTTCACTATTACGCGAATATTTAGAATATAGTGATATATATTCGTAATGACGATTTTTTTTTTTTTTTTATGCGAATTTATGCAAATTTTTATGCAATTATTGGCACTTCCAGACTGGACACTGATCCCTCCCTTTTTTTAGGTGAAAGATATAATTGCACATGCGCACTATGCGAATTTCATAACAAATTTTTCCATTGGAAAAAAAAAGGGAACAAAAACATAGCGAATATGCGAATTTCGCGAACATAGGAAGAATATTCGTACATACATTCGTGAAATATTGCGAATTCGAGTATGGCCCCTGCTGCTCATTACTAGTGGGGACTTAGTGGACACCGTACCTCTGACCACCATCTTGATATTTGATCTAACCCTCTCTTCTATTGCTGGTATCTGCTACTTAAGGGCAGCATTACTTTATCTCACTTCGTGCATATACTTTTTTCCTTATTATGTCACTTTGATATGGTTTGATTTGCTTGTCACACAGTCATTTCTGTATTATTTTGTATTGTGTATCATATGTGTGTATAGGCACTTTATTCATCTTAGTGGTTCCTTGTTTTGAGGATGGGTCATCTTTTTCATTGTATACAGCACAGTAGTCCAGGAGGGGGCCATATTGGCTTCCCCCTGTCTTGTAGGGTGGCTCTGTGTTGAGTCTTTTAAGTGTTTTTAAGTGTCTATCTTTTTGTAATTGTTCTGCAATAAAATTATAGGATTTATCTCATTTTGGGTGTGCACATTTGTATGGTATCTTCTTTGTTCTTGGATTTTCTGTAGTATGTTTTGTATACCATTGTTGCACCCCGCTTTACATATTAGGCTGAGCCCCCCTTTTTCCTTGTTGTACCATTAATTTTGTATGCTGTTAAAAATAAACATCGGGGCAAAGAACACATAAGAATTGGAAGACCAGACATCAAACACAGGTACAGACACTATATTATGAACTACAGTGGTCCATCAACATACGTGCAATGTTAAATATAGGAAGGTATACTCACCTGTCCCCGCCACTCCGGACCATCACAGCTGCCCTGGATGTCACCTCCCATCGCTGTCGCCGCGTCCCCGTGGTGTCCCTGCCGCTCCAGACTGTCTCCGCTGCCCGGGATTGTCGTTCCTTATCGCCGTCATCACGCTGTTCCGCACGCCACTCCTATTGGATGACGGGACGGCGTGCGCAGCGATGTAATGATGACTATAGAGAGCAACGGCGATGCAGGGGATCCTGAAGAGGACGGTCCGGAGCGCACCGGACCACACGGGGCACCTTAAACGGCTATCCGGCAGCAGCTGAAGCAGTCTGCACTGCCGGATAGCCGTTTATGCGATGGCCCCGACATACAAAAGCATCATATGTTGATGCTGCCTGCAACATGTGATGGCCTCTGAGAGGCCATTGTATGTTGAAATTATCGTATGTCAGGGCCATCGTAGGTCGGGGGGTCACTGTATACTAACTTTACAGCCCTTGAAGCATAGTCAGAAGCAGTAGCCAAAAAAAAACAGAGGCACCAACTTCTAGTGATGTGTAAATTGTCTGTGAAGGACAGGTCTGTTATGAAGACCTCTGAAGAGGAGTCTGCTATTTGAGAGACTTTCAGACAGATTCTCTTAATAACAATTTGATAGGCAGCAGATGTTCATACAGTAGCTGTCACATTACAATAGATTGTGGTGGATGGGACAGGGTAGGACATAACAAGGAATATTGTTCCTCTAGCGTAGCATTTCCCAAACAGGGTGCCTCCAGCTGTAGCAAAACTCCAACTCCCAGAATGTTGGGAATTGTAATTTTACCACAACTGGAGGCACCATGGTTGGGAGACACTGCTCCAGCACATACACCTTATAACAGTTGCATGGTTTATTACCATTATTGAATAGGTACCACAAACTGGCCAGTGAAATATGTAAAGACTAATCACTGTACAATGTTTTCTTAAAAGGCTTGTCTAGTGAAAGACAACCTATTCAGGATAGGGAATAGGTGTCTGATCGTGGAGGGGGGGGGGGTTTCGAGAGCTGTACTCAGGTATCTTTGGCGCTCCCATAAAAATGAATAGAGCGGATGGTGTCTGCAGCACATGCTCTCTTTGACTGCTGGGGCCCTTCTTGAGATCAAGGGAGAGCACGGCGGTTGGACACCCTGTGATCAGTCACTTATCCTATATCCTTTAAAAAATAATTTTCAAATAATGCATTATCATTAGGTTACGGATAAGTTTAAGTTTCGATAGCTTGTATTCCATATAATGAGGTGTGATCAGTGATTGCCTCTCTTACCAATTTATGTATTCATTTAAAGTTCATTAACACTGCGTCATCATATATGCCTACAAACATATACAAGTATATACAATATATGCACATACAAGAAAATATACAGTACCTCTCACTGCTGGAACTCTCTGAACAAGACTATAAGGAAATATGTATAGAGCTAAAGTGACCAGTTCCTCCTCCAACATTACTCAGCAAAACACACAAATGCATGGGAAATTCCCATCCAAGCAAGGAGGTCTGTAAACATTTGAGCTGCCACTTACCAAGTCTGTATAAGCTTAACAGGTGACCCTTCTGTTGCCTAAAATTGAAATGAAAAATGGCCTAAAACCCATACTGAAAGGTTAGAAGGAAGGAATTTAACAGCTGCTAGGACAAGTGTTTTAGATAGAAGGTTTTCTTGAATACTACTGTTATACTTTTTAGGGTAGGGTCACAGGTAGCATATACGAAGCTTATTTCACTCTGCGCATAATCCACTACACAGTGGCAAATATGCTGCGTATTGCCCTATGAGCAGACACACAGGGCAGCAGCCATGTGTGCGCAGTGAGGTTTGGAGGGGCCGCACATCAGTGACTCACGAGTGCCGGCCCTGCTTCCAAACCTCATTGCACACACAGGGAAGTTGCGGGTAGCCATGAGTGTCTGCTCATAGGGGCATATGCAGCGTATTACCCGCTGCGCAGAGTGAAATAGGCTGCGTATACACTGTGTGTGACCCTACCCTTAAATTTCTCTTCTTCACAACTTTAAAGCGGTACTCCACTAGCCAGCTTTCAGAACATTTAGTTCCGAACGATGTGTGCGCGTTGCGAGGGTCGGTCCCACCCACTCAATGTAAGTCTATGGGAGGGGGCGTGACGGCCGTCACGCCCCCTCCTATAGACTTGCATTGAGGGGGTGTGGTGTGATTTCCCAAGGGGGCATGGCCGACCTCCGCAGCGCACACACAGCATTTGGAACTAAATGTTCCGAATGCTGGCCAGTGAAGTACCCCTTTAAGTACTTACTGATAGTTATCATAGTATATTAACATGCCCTCTGCCAACAAAAAATGTATAACCACAGGGCTAAACTGAAAGTATTTCACACATTGTCAGACATACATTTTGTGCATAGAGCGATTGTCACAAATCAGTCTCCTCTCACCTGCTGTACCTGTCTGCACACTTTTAACCGAATAAAGAAGACGGTGAACAAAAAGCTTGTGGTGAGTGCTGCGTTATTTCTTCCTTCTACTGTTTATTGGATTACTGCATAGAACGCATTGCACCACTGAAACTCACACAGCAAGACAGGTACTAGAACACCTCCCATATAGCTGCATTAACCCTGAGCCTGACACTGGTGCCGGTGTATCTTTATCAATATGGAAATACAAATTAAATCAGTGCAAAGAATGTGTATCTACTAAGCTATCAGCCAAAATTCCACTAGCCTGTTATGCCCTTCATGCTGCGGGTATAGTGTGTGGCCACAGCCAGACTTTCAGTACACCCTGGCTAAGGATCGTAATACATTTTGAACTTGGAGATGTAGCGGCTGATATTAAAACCTAACGCTGCCTACTGTTGCTTTCTCAAGGAGATCAAACTGATAGCAATGAGTGTCCCATCAAACTGACCCTATTTCTATGTATAGGTATGATGTCATCCAGATGCGCTGCCAGTCAGAATGCATAATGGAATAAACCAATTATATGTAGCCAAAACCAGCCAATCTCTTACTTGATGACTGCCTAAACCAATCAGTTTGAACATATTGATGTTGAAAGATCACCTGACATATTATCATATCCTGTTTGTACCAATGAAATCGAGTTCCGTCATAAACTCTACTATAAACCACCCATGGTGTACGGTAATTAAAGAAAATCTAAAGAACCAATGTGACTGGTTAAAATATAAAAGTGTGAAAATAAGAAGGGGGACTGGCTATTAAGGCTAGATCAACAAATTGGACATAAGATACATAATAGGCTTCAATCAATCTAAAAAATTGAATGCAATAATACAAGGCCACATTCAGCAAAACTAACTCTCATAAATTCCGCAACACTCATCTAGAGTATTCTACTGTATAAATATGTAAATATTCAAAACATAACATGAGCTGATTATATTGGGCTGGACATCAGTAGGAATCTATATTTATAGAAAGACTGTAAAGGTGAAGCCTTTATTTAGGCCATTAGGATGTGCCTTGAGGAGCATCTTGTCAAGGCCCCCCTCCTCTAGGTCCCAACTTGATCTGGTGTACATGCCAGAAGTGTAGGTTCTTTGGGTCAACCCCCGTGGACCATTCGAATGTGTCTACTAATTGGTGTATCAGCTCCTGTAGTGATACACTTTATATATGTACGTATGCATTGACAATGCCTTTACCTCTACAATTCACAAAATCAAACAACTTCTAGATTCTACCGTCACTGGGGTTAGTAAACTTTTTCTGTCTTAACAAAGGAACAAAAATTACACTGCCCACAGGGGCATGTGCCAATGTTTCGAATTGGTTAAAGGGGTACTCCGGTGAAAACCTTTTTTCTTTTAAATCAACAGGTGGCAGAAAGTTAAACATATTTGTAAATTACTTCTATTAAAAAATCTTAATCCTTCCTGTACTTATTAGCTGCTGAATACTACAGGGGAAATTCTTTTCTTTTTGGAATGCTCTCTGATGACATCACGACCACAGTTCTCTCTGCTGACGTTATTATAATAATAATAACGCTTTATTTATTGTTGTCCTTAATGGGATTTGAACCCAAGTCCCAGCACTGCAAGGCTGCAGTGCTAACCACTGAGCCACCATGCTGCCCTTAGCATACATCTGCTATGCATGGTTGCTAAAATGGACAGAGATGTCAGCAGAGAGCACTGTGTTTGTGATGTCATCAGTGTTCCAAAAAGAAAGGAATTTCCTCTGTAGCATTCAGCAGCTAATAAGTACTGGAAGGATTAAGATTTTTTAATAGAAGTAATTTACAAATCTGTTTAACTTTCTGCTACCAGTTGATTTAAAAGAAAAAAGGTTTTCACCGGAGTACCCCTTTAACCAAGCGGTTCTCTGCTCTGTATTGAAGTGGCTATGCACAAGAAGGGCTCTCAAATTCGAGCAACATTTATATGTGATAATTGGGTATTGGGCCAGCATCGTCTCAAAACCTCATCTGATCGATCATCAAAGATACCTATACATCTCACAATATCCTTGTCCAACCTTGCACCTGCTATAGCTTTATCTTCTAGTTGTGTCCTAGGAATAATTTTCCCTCTGATTAGCTTTCTTTCTGCAATTCTTTGGGTAACCTCTGGCATTGAATTACATAGTTAATTTTGAGCATTCATTTTTTAAAATCCTGTCCTGAGAGTAATTTTGTGATGAAGAAATTTGCCAACCAGGATCCCACGTTTCAGAGAAGTTGGGTGCCAGCTGTCCCAATCAGGGCCGGTGCAAGGATTTTTGTCTACTAAGGCGAAGGTGCTTTTTGGTGACCCCCCATTACTGATATAGCGTGGGTTGGAAGAAGCCCCTGGGCAAGGCAGAATATTGTGGGACAAGTAATTGCACTGCACCATGACCATGATTATATGTAGGTCCATACAATTAAAATGATACCCTACTTATATAGGTTTGATTTTGTTGTATCTACATAACTAAATTTATACGTTTAAAATTGTCATCTTCTGACAATCATCATCATCTTTCCGTGTACGGGGCAATATGAGGGCTCATTTTTTTGCGTCGTGATCTGAAGTTTTTAGCTGTACCATTTTTGTGTTGATTGGACGTTTTGATCGCATTTTATTAATTTTTTCATGATATAAAAAGTGACCTAAAATACGCTATTTTGGACTTAGGAATTTTTTTGCGCGTACGCCATTGACCGTGCGACTTAATTAACTATATATTTTTTATAGTGCGAACATTTCTGCACGTGGCTATACCACATGTTTGTTTTTATTTAAACAGTTTTTTGTTTTTAAATGGGAAAAGGGGGGTGATTCAAAAGTAAAATGAACTTTATTAACGTTTTTTTTTTTCACTTTTTTTTGCAATGTTATAGCTCCCATAGGAAGCTATAACACTGAACACACTGATCTTTTACATTGATCATTGTTATCCCATAGGATAACATTGATCAATGATTCTGCCGCTTGACTGCACATGCCTGGCACTGAGCAATCATTCAGCGATCGGACACACAGGAGGAAGGTGGGCAACCTCATTGTGTCCTCCAGCTGTTCGGGATGCCACAATTTTGCGGTGGTCCCGAACAGCCCACTTTCACCAAAGTCAAAGGGTTTATAGTGCGCGGCACCGTGATCAGTGCCGTGTGCTATTAGTCAAGGGTCCTGGCCATTGTTAGAGGCCGTGGCCCCACGTTATAGAAAGGGAGCGGACTCAGGGTGTACAGGTGCGCCCTGGGTCCTTAAGAGATTAAACCATCTATACACAGACGAGTATCGCCAATAAAACCACTATACAAGGTACCAATAATTGCACCACATCATGACCACTACCATTACCACCATACGGTGATGAGATAATTCTGCCATACTGATATAGTGAATAAACCACTATATACAGACTAATATCCCCCATACAGTGATCATATAGTAATGACCAGGCTTTACACAGGCGCTGTTGTGACTCACAGGGGTTTCTTTGTGTAGTCGCTATCATTCCTTTTCTTCTCTGTCTTGCTTAGACCGCCATGAAGATTCTTCTAACCATGACTCTTCTCCACAGAATCTGCAAAAAAAACATGCTAGGCTCTGCACATTTCCAGCACATTTCTCCATTCTTTCCAACCCTTAGTGCCCCAAAAAGTACCGGTACTGTAGATAATGCCAATAGGAAGGTAGATAATGCCGGTAGGTAGATAGCGTTGGTAGGTATAGTGCAGGTAGGTAGATGGTGCAGGTAGGTAGTTGTAGTAAGAACAAATTTTGCCACATTTGGGTCTTCCATTTTTATGCAGTGCACTTTTCAGTACAGATGAGCGGATGCAGTACGGTTTTTAAACCAGAGACAAAATCGTGGTCAACCACGGTTTTGACTCCGGTTTAAAAACCGCACTGCAATCGCATATGTTTTTTTTTAACATGGACGTCAATGGGAAATGCACATGTATACGGTTCCATACGGGAAAAACCTATACGTTTTTACTTTGCACATGCGCATTTGAATCCTAAAGTCCCCACCCAAGATCCCTCCCATTAAAAATGGACAAAATTTTCAAAAACGTATGTTTTTTTTTTCTATTTTTTTGCATACGGTTTACTTTTTTCCATACTGTTCCATCCGTTTTTTTGCCATATGTTTTTTTTTAGAAAAATGGACTGAAAACAGTATGGCAAAAACGTGATGTGAACCCAGCCTTAGATAGTCCTTTGTTGGATTAGTACCTTATAGGTTGTGTGATCATTGAGGAGCCTTAGGGCCATGGCAACGTAGTCGTCTTTGTTCATGCGACTATGTTGCCACCCTTATCAAAAGGTTTTATTTCTATTGTGTTGTTTGGCAATCCAAGAATTTAGACGGCAATTTTTTTAAACATACTTTATAAATTGTATTGCTACAGAAGCTGATACACTAATTAGTAGACACATTCAAATGGTCCATGGGGGTGACCCAAAGGACCAACAATTCTGGAGTTTACACCAGATCAAGTTGTGACCTACCTCGACAAGATTCTCCTCAAGGAAGAAACTAAATTTTTAGTTTGAAGACAATAAATCCTAATGGCCTAAATGAAGGCTCCCCCTTTACAGCATTTCTATATAAATTCCTACTGATGTCCAGCCCAATATAATCAGCTCACGTTATGTTTTGAATATTTACATATTTATACAGTAGAGTACTCCAGATGAGTGTCGCATAATTTATGAGAGTCAGTGCTGCTGAATGTGGCCTTGTATTATTGCATAACATTTTTTAGATTGATTCAAGCCTATTATGTCCAATTTGTGGATCTGGTCTAGCCTAATAGCCCATCTACCTTCTTATTTTCACACTTTTATATTTAAACCAGTCATATTGGTTCTTTAGATTTCCTTCTATTACACCATGGATGGTTTATGGTCATTTATAACTATTATTATACTCTTCACCTTATGTAGAGTTAACCTTATAGATAGTAGTATTTATTATATTATTGATCAGATATTTCTCTTCATATTGACTTCGTATGTCCTTTTCCCAATTTTTATACTTACCTGGTATTTTATATTTTAATGGATATGTATACTGGTTTACAATTATGTGCATGCAAATTTTGATAATTACAGGAGTATTCTTACAGCCTCACTTCGCTAAATAGTTTCATTACGTATAGTATGTCGACAAGCTCAGACTGGGAGCATGGAGTGCAATGTCCATACTGCGTTATATGCGTCGACATGTGCAGAAGGACAGAATGTAGCATAATGTTTGCAGTGACACACAGGTGCGACTCCCAGCATCATGCTCATGTGCAGATTAGTCTCCATTGTACAGTAGGAACGTTACAGAAAAAGACCTCTCAGGAGAGCCGCAAGCAGTGATGTAAGTATGTTTACAATGGGGAAGTGTTGTGATTGGCAGAAGGGATGGCAGTGTCATCTGAGATGTCAGTGCTTATGATGGGGCTCGATTTCATTGGTACAGAGACACTGGCGGGACTAGTGAGATCTTACAAACAGGATATGATGACATGTCAGGGGTTGTTTGAATGTCAATATGTTCAAACTGATTGGTTTCGGCAGTCATCAAGTAAGAGATTGGCTGGTTTTGGCTACGTATAATTGGTTTATTCCATTATGCATTCTGACTGGCAGCGCATCTGGATGACATCATACATATACATATAAATAGGGTCAGTTTGATGGGACACTCATTGCTATCAGTGTGATCTCCTTGAGAAAACCACAGTAGGCAGTGTTAGGTTTTAATATCAGCCGCTACGTCTCCAAGTTCAAAATGTATTAGGATCCTTAGCCAGGGTGTACTGAAAGTCTGGCTGTGGCCACACTCTATACCCGCAGCATGATGGGCATAACAGGCTAGTGGAATTTTGGCTGATACCTTAGTAGATGCACATTCTTTGCACTGATTTAATTTGTATTTCCTATAATGTGATTGAGCATAAAACATGCAAGTTGATGATAGCTGGAAACATATACTCACTCATCAGTGCTGGGAGGAGTGTTTGTTGACTACTGTATGCACCTTAGTACTCAATACACCCTATTTTATTTGGCATATGCTAAATTTAACATATGACTAGTGCGGACCAGAATTTTTATAGATTTTTGTACTCACCAGTTATTATTTTCAATAAAGGTTTAATTTTAATGTAGACACATGATAAGAAGAATTTATTTAATCCCCAGGGATTCTTTGCTGCATATATTGATCTTCCCATGTGTCAGAGGGCGACTTACTTTTTGGCTTTCTTAAAGTGGAACTTCAGTACTAGACATCTTACCCCCTATCCACAGGATAAGGTATACGATTTCTGACCGCTGGGACTCCCGCACTCTCTGGCCCAGCCCCCTGGTATTCTGAACATTTATGTTTAGAACACCGACTGTGCTAAGTTTCAGAGCCTAGTCATGCCCGCTCCATTCAGGTCTATGGGAGGGACGGAGATATAGCATTCATGTATGTCTACAACTCCCATAAAGATATATTGAGGTGACATGTTGACCACAGCTTCAGGACATTAATCCTATACTGAGTGGAGATCGTTCGTGCATGATGATTACGGGGGTGCCTGATGTGGATAAGAGATAAGATGTCTAGTACCGGAGTTCCCCTTTTACTAGTTAAGGACGCAGGGCGTACAGTTACGCCCCCGGGTCCTTAAAGGGGATACTCCGATGGAAAACATTTTTTATATATTTTTTCAAATCAACTGATGCCAACATGGTTTGAAGCGTTCTCCGCTTGTGACAACTCTTTAAACCCCGGTAACAGGACTCAGGACGTACTGGTATGCCGAGTCCTTAGAGGGGAACTCCGATGGTAAACATTTTTTAAATCAACTGGTGCCAAAAAGTTAAACAGATTTGTAAATTACTTCCATTAAAAAATCTAAATCATTACAGTACTTAGCTGCTGAATACTACAGAGGAAATTATTTTCTGTCTGTCCACAGTGCTCTATGCCGACACCTCTGACAACTGTCCAGAGCAGCATGTGTTTGTTACGGGGATTTTCTCCTGCTCTGGATAGTTCCTGACATGGATAGAGGTGTCAGCAGAGTACTGGAATAATTAAAAATATTTAATAGAAGCTATTTTTCAAATCTGTTTAACTTTTTGGCACCAGTTGATTTAAAAAAAAAAAAAAAGTTTTCCACCGGAGTACCCCTTTAAGGACTCAGGGCGTACCTGTACGTCCTAAGTCCTGTTACCGGGGTTTAAAGAGTTCTCACACGCGGAGAACACTTCAAACCCTGTTTGTCCCGACTGCTATCAGCAGCCAGGACCCAGGCTTAAGTAGAAAGTAGTAAAAAAAAATTAGAATAAATGTGTATAAGCCCCCCTAATAAAAGTTTGAATCACTCTTCTTTTCCTATTTTTTAAATGAAATAATGTAAAAAAATATATATAAATCAATATAAGGTTAGCTAAACCGCACGGTTGATGGCGTACACATAAAAAAATACCAAAGTCCAAAATTGTGCATTTTTGGTCACTTCATATATCATAAAAATATTAATAAAAAGTGATCAAAAAGTCCCATCAAAACAAAAATGCCACAAAAATACAAAAATTAGCCCTCATATAGCCCTGTATGCGGTAAAATAAAGTTCTAGGGGTCAGAAGATGACAATTTGAAACACAAATTTTGGTGCATACGGTATTTAAAGAAAAGAACCTACCTCGGATTACCAACTCTGGTGGGGTGCCCAGCTCTAGCAAGGATTTTGGTTGTTTTAACTGAATTTACCACAGGTAGCTCTGACCAAGGTGAAAAAACATCTCCAAGATGATCAAGAGAAATGGGGGACTCTTCAAAAAGGCACAACACAACAAAATGTGCAAAAAGTAAAAGGGTCTGAAAACACTTATTTTTTTCTCCCTGCACTGTGAGATTGGCTGGTTGGTGATAGCTGGAATCAACTCATCAGTGCTGGGAGGAGTGTTGGTTGACTACTGTATGCACCTTAGTACTCAATACACCCTATTTTATTTGGCATGTTAAATTTAGCATATGACTAGTGCGGACCGGAATTTTAATAATTTTTGTACTAACCAGTTATTTATTATTTTCAACAAATGGTTTCATTTTATTGTAAACACATGATAAGAAGAATTTATTGAATCCCCAGGGCCCCTTTAACCCCTTAAGGATACAGGGCTTTTCCGCTTTTGCACTTTAATTTTTTCCTCATCACCTTCTAAAATTCATAACGCTTTCAATTTTGCACCTACAGACCCATATGAGGGCTTTTTTTTTGTGCCACCAATTGTACTTTGTAATTAAATCAATCATTTCACCACAAATTTTACGACAAAAACAGAAAAAATATATTTGTGGGGCAAAATTGGAAAAAAAAAAAAAAACACACGCTATTTTGTAACTTTTGGGGGCTTCCGATTCTATGCAGTGCACTTTTCAGTAAAATGACACCATATCTTTATTCTGAAGGTCCATACGGTTACAATGATACCAAATCTATATACGTTTTATTTTACTACTTGGGAAAAGGAGGGTTATTCACACTTTTAATATGGAAGGGGTTAATGTGTTTCCTTTTTTTTTTTTTTGTTACACTTGTAGTCCCCTTAGGGGACTTTTAGGAGGAATCAGTAGATTCCTCATACAGATCAATGTGGTTCCATAGAACCACATTGATCTGCATGCTCTGCGCTCGATTGATAAAGCCTGGTCCTGCCAGGTCCAGCAGCCAGCACAGGAGGAGAGGTAAGCCCTCCGGCTGATGGTCCTTACCTACAAGAATCAGCTGGGGGCTCGAGTCAGGAGCCCGCGTCAGAAACCGCTTGCCGTCTAACGACAAGTCGGCTGGTCCTTAGGCGGCAACCGGTTAAGAAAGGTGACAAAATAACCACATGGTCACTAGCTGCACTCCAAAGATCCTGCAGGAGATTTATCAAAACCAGAGGAAAAGTTGCAGAGATGCCCATAGCAACCTGTTTGCAGGTGGGAGAGTTCCATAAGGTCAACCATCACTGCAGATCTACCAATCTGAGCTTTATTACAGAGTGATCAGAAAGAAGCATCTCCTCAGTAAAAAACAAGAGAGCCACCTGGAGTTTGCAACAAAAAAAAAAAAAAAAAAAAAAACTTAGACTGTGAGATTCATTAGTCTAATGAAACCCAGATGAAACTTTCATGTCTGGAGGAAACCAGGCATTACCTGCCCAATACCATCCCTACAGTGTATAAAGGAGTTTTTTTTTTTTTTTTTGTAAACCTTGCCTTAAATTCCAGACAACCCGTCTAGTCCTTACAGGTTTACTGGAATTGGTGTGGAATTGGTGTGGAATCCAAGCAGAAATTTAGCAGAAGTGTGAATGGAAGTGTATAATCCCATAGAAGCGCATTGGTCTTTTGTTTGAGGAGGAAATTCTGCTGAGTGAATAGACCCTTAAACTACCTTACGGCTGGGTTCACACATAGTATACGTATACCTTCACTAGTAACCTGGCATATTCAGAGACTTTCAGGCCGAAACAATGGGAATCTGTAGCAAGATTAATTCTGCAGCGGAATCTGCCACTAGCAATGTGTGTACTGCAGCCTCTAGCAGAGCCAGCAGTATTTAGTAGTAATCCCTGCTCACAATAGTATATACATTAGGCAAGGCCATTTCATATCTTCCTATTATCATCTGGCCATAGTGTTTTTGGGGTGTTTTGGACAAAACTAATCTAAAACAAATGGTACAGAGCTAAAAGGGACAACTGCATATATATATATATAGTTTAAAAATGTATATTTATTGGTAAAAAACAAACAAACAGGGCCCTTGTGACTCATAATATATTATATATTATCTCTATATCAATATATATTATCTCTCTCTCTCTCTCTCTCTATCTATATTTCTAGCTCAACATAAAATATATTTAGAATATAAAAAAATACTCAGAGTAGTTCTGTATTGCCCATGAAAACTATATGGGCATGTTGTGACCTGTAGTCTAGATAGGAAGCAATGTCCAGATATGGCCACAAATAGTAATGTGAGCAGAACAGTTCCAAAAGATAGCTTTAGTTATGTTATCCTTTAGGTAAAATAATGCCCATTCATCCTCAATACATGTAAATATTGAAATGTAAGGTAGAGGCAGAATGGTGCACGGCACCTCTTACCATTATCAATATTTATGGATCTACAGCACTTACAAAAAGACCCAATGTGATATTTTTATCTAGTATTGTATTATCTGCTGCTGAAGAAAGGACCTAGGGCGGTCTTGAAATGCGTCCAGCCTGACTAATATACCATACAATAACACCCGCTGTTGCTTTTGCCATGATTTATGTACTTTTATCCACCGGATTCTGTTACAGGCTAAGTCCTGCCTCGCACCTAATTCGCACGAAGACACCAGGTGCAAACTTTACACCTGCCTGTGGCATACTTCACCTACGAGAATGCTGAGAAGGACCCCCAGCAAGGCATGCATTGCCGGCTGACTGATACCAACGCCAACACAGCGCTTCTATTCACTTTGGAGTTGCGCTGTCAACTCCAGGTGGTGAGAGTATTAGATTGCGAAGGCATCCTGCACCACAGATCGGAGGTAGCTGATAATGGTAAGAGGTGCCGTGCACCATTCTGCCTCTACCTTACAGTTCAATATTTACATGTATTGAGGATGCACAGGCTTCATTATACCTAAAGGATAACATAACTAAAGCTATCTATCGTAACAGTTCTGCACACATTACCATTTGTGGCCATATCGGGACATTGCTTCCTAATCAGACTACAGGTCACAGCATGCCCATATAGTTATTACGGCAATACAGAACTACTCTAAGACGCACTAGCAACTTTACTACTGTAAGGGTGTTTTATAATCTAAATATATTTTATTTATGTTGTTTTATATATATATATCATAAGACAAATTAACGCTAAGTGAGTCACAAGGGCCCTGTGACATCACAGAGGGCATTATAAATATCTGTCATTTATTTTGTTTTTTACCAATAAATATACATTTTTAGACTATATATCCAGTTATCCCTTGAGCTCCCTACCATTTGTTTTATATTCTATTATTTTCCAACACTGTGGTTATCAGTGTTATACGGATTGCTCAGTATTAGCACAGTGAGCCGCCTCCATCACATAACTCCCCTTCTTCCGCTCCCTCGTATCTCCAGGATCAGGGCGCCCCATCTCTGGCTGGTCTCCGCTGACAGTCTGCATCACTGGAGACTGCCGAAGCTGTAGATGTGACGTCACAGCGCAGCTCTAGCAGAGTGTCACATTGCAGCTCAGCCCGTGTTTTCCTAAGTGGCAGTATAAGATTCTGCGCCCCAACATCACTCTGGGCTAAGTAAAGTTTTTTTTTAATACTATGCAGTGGCCAAACGTTTGATAACCCCTTTAAGATAATCTCCAGATACTACCAAGTCCCTGTGCTATTACATGGTTGGTATCTATCAGTACCAAATACTTGCTGGAGTTGAAGCAGTGACACATATGTGGTGAAGCTTCCGTCCAATTTACAAATTTTGGCCATTAATCATATTTCTGGAATTATTTCCAATGCATCATAAGCTCTTTTCCATTTTTTTTTTCTACCGGCTTCCACAAATACAAGCGATCACAAGTTAGCTTTTTCTCATCTGTAAAAAGTATCCCTCCCCGCTGGAAAAGTTAAACATCGCCTACTCTGGAGCAGTGGTTTAAAAAAAATATCGCTCTTACACAGGATGGTGGAGCTGAAAGCTACTACCCCAACACTTCAGTAACATGTGGGAGATATTGCCGGAATTTCAGCCATCAGATTAATATTGGACCCCCACGTGCTAAATTGTAAAAGAATCCTCTTCACAGTATGCCATCCTGTCCAGTGCCCTGCACTCTTATTAGGCAGATTTAATGGGCCAAAATGTACTTATCTGCCAACAAATTCTACGTTTCTTGTAGCCTGTTCTTCACCAACAATCTGAGGACCACGGATGCTGTTACTTAGAAGCTTGGTCTATTTCTTGGTTACAGTTGTTTAGACATGTCAAGACAAATGAAGAGGTTTAGTAAAATAAGCAGAATCCACAGGAATGATTTTAATATGTAAAAAAAATAGAACAAAAATTTCTTAACAGGCTAAACATTAGACTTTTACAAGGGTTGTGTCCTAGGAGACCTGCATGAAATTTTACCTGTTAGCGGGGGAACACAATCAGTAAGCAAAACAGACTGGTCCTGGTGGAGATAGTCTTTGAAAGAAAACTGACAGATGGATTAACCCCACTAACCTGAATAATAAGTGGGATAAGTGGGGTGGTGCGAACAGGACCCAGGGGACAGTGTCAGAGGTGCAGATAGTCTTCAGACCCGCCTCCAGTGCAGTTAAGAGTTCATTAGCATATTGCAAGATTGCGCTATATCTTTGGAAAAGCTGAACAAATTGGAGTAAGGAATACAATGTTTTACTTCGGATCATCCACACTAACCACCTGTATATTCAGTTTAGTGAAGTTCATTCGTTTGTCAGTTTCCCTTTAAAATGGTTTAAAAGGAAAAAAATAAAAAATAAACTTTATTCAGCACTAGTGATGTCCTGATACTGCTGATACAAGTACTTGCACTCGTGCAAATGTTCCCCATACTCACAGATATGCTCGGAGGCCTTTTAATCATCCTCTCCATTATCCAGAGCGGTGCAGGACATGTCACACAATGAAATTATGTCATCAAGCAGTCTGCAGCAGTAGGTCCTGCACCACAAAAAAGAGCAGAGGATGCAGATGCTTCAGCACAGGAGGTTCCCTATCTACCTGACTACTGTAGGCTTCTACCTAAAAGGGGGACTCCCTACCTACCTATCTTCTGGAGGGGTTCTACCTAATAGGGTGGATTCTCTACCTACTGGGGGCTTCTACCTAATTTGGAATTCCCTACCTTCCTATCTTATAGGGCTTCTACCTAATAGGGGGGGGGAATTCCCTCCCTGTCTACTTATCTCAATTATGAATGTCAGCGAGGGCCTCCCTACTCACTCCTTAATTCACCACACGTGAGGTCTACCGCCTAGACTGCTACGTTGGGGGTCACGTCAAGTGCTCATGACTTACTGCAGACAAAAGCTGTCATTTGCCATACATGCAGGAAGAGACCACCAAGGCCGGCAGGGAAGTGGCAGCGGCACTGGGACAGTGGTGCAAATAAAAGTTTATTCTCCCCCCCCCCTCCTTTTTTTGGCTAGTTCCGGTTTGTGCTTAATGAATTGAGTAATACAGTTTTTAAAAATTCCAACAACTATTTTTGCACTTATGGAAACTTCTGACTGTTCTAACTCTATCTTTGTAAAAGTAGTGTAAGTGTGCATAAACAACCATTTCTCCTCTGGGAGGTCAGCACATTCACAGGCTGTCTTTAGGATTGGTGGACTTCCATGATCAGACCTGTATGACAATTAATTGCCTTTTTTTTTTATTACAGTACAACCCCTTTAAGGGAATGCAGTAAAATGCATGCCATCCAGAACCTATTGAATGAAACAGGTGACAAATAATAAAGCATTTCACGTTATGTGATGGGAAGATCTCTCCATTAATTCTTTTTTCATCCAACATAGTGTCCAGTGGCATTCAATATAGATCATCCATCCATAATAGTTGTTGATTTCACAGAATTCAAGTGTTTCTTTATATGTGGCTTGTGCAAAGCAACAGTGATGGAAATAGCACAAGACAAGTTCTGTTATTTCATCGAGGACAGATCTATACACAAGACTTATCCTCATGATACCATTGAGTTTGGCTGTGTATGAATGCACCCAGGACAACAATGTAAGGAGTCATGAATGAACAAGTCGCACTCCACACAGAAGACGCAGTCACATACTGTACAGATGTAAACCTGCAGAAGAATAAAAGCAAAAACACACATTTTAGTAAAGAGACCCTATACATAGAACTCAGTGATACAAATATACAGGGAAATAAATTGTCATGCATGTAACTGGGACAGTCTTTTAGTAATCCTGCAGAAAATACAAGGTTTACTTCCAGTTCCATTTTCAACTGAGGACATGACTTTGCAAATGAGGCAGGGCAAAAGTCAAAATCACAATCCACATCAAAGTGCCACTGTATAAGTAAATAAGAATATGGACATTGATGTGGTTGGTAATTTAAATCTGCTCAGTGTTCCATTTTATTGTACTTCATAAAGACTTACTTGCTGATCATTCAGTTCTCCATCACAGCCTCGACAATACCTTAGAAAAAAGTGAAAAAGAATAATAACTGCTATGCAATATGAAGAGATCTCGGCGGGTCCAAGTGCTGGGGCCCCCTGCACGGGTCCCAGCAGTAGGCTGGAAGGGGCGTGCCGACTGACACGCCCCTCCATGAACCTCATAGAGATACATGGAGGGGGTGTGGGGATCGGATGTCCTGTGGGGATCGAATGTCAGCTTCCGGCAAACTGCCGAGGCCCCGTGCAGGAGAAGTTAGGAGTACAGTGCTCATTTATATTTAAAAGGAGATAAGTTTATAGGTAGGGGGGGAGGAGGGGGTAACACTGCTGGGACCCCAACCAATCATGGACCCCACCAGAATGGAGGTCTCTTGTTGTCCTAGGTAGTGGAGCAGCAACGTGCATGCTTAGCCTCCGCTCCATTCACTCTTTATAAGACTTCCAAACATAAGAGTGTTCACTGCTTGGCTACACTTGAAGTCTAATAGTAAATGAATGGAGCAGCGGCTAAACATGCACACTGTTGCTCCATTCATTTATGGGACAATGGACCACAGAGGTTGGACTCTCACCATTCAGATAAATATACCCCTATCATAATAGATGATTACTTTTAATACTGGAATAGCCCATTTACATGTGTACCTCTTCTTCATTAACCTGTAATACAATGCTGCCCATTCTAAGAAAATATTTCCTTTATTTTCTAAAATACTATAGCACAGAATGCATAAAGTAAAGAAACAGAGACAGTAAAAGGAGCTCTGCAATACAGCGTGCAGTGTATGACTGCAAAATCATGGGATGAAGTAAATGATTATCTGGAAATTAGAAGTGATATTACAATCTCTGAAAATATGAATGTGTGTGTGAGTGTATGTACAATAGGTGATTCAAGACTTCACAAGTTTAACTAAAACATGTATGCAAAAGATAACATATGATGCATGGTGGCTGCAATCTCATATGCAAAAAGTGCTAATACAATTCATAACCATCATTACTCAGTCATAGCTTTACTGGGACAGTATCACAGTGTGAGGAGCAATGCATATGAACACAGTTCTCTGATACAAGCTTATCAGTGATATCATAATCGAAAAATTTTGAATAAAGCTACGATTGAGTCGACATGAAGAATCGTGATTAGTAGCATTAATTGCATATTGTATAAATGAAGCATTGTATAGTTTGTTTGGATAAGAATTAGAAAGCTGGTGGGCTTTAGTAACAAACTGGCTGGAGGTCATGGTGCACTACTGCTGCCATCAGCTGTGCTTTATCCGTCACTATGGACACAGTGGGGGGAGATTCATCAAGTTGCACAGTTGCCCATAGCAACCAATCAGACTACTTCTATCATTTTCCAGAGGCCCTTCCAATACTGAAAGAAGCAATCTGATTGGTTGCTATGGGGAAATCGGCAACTTTTCCTCTGCACAGGTTTTGATTAATCTCCCCCAGTCTGTTCTGACAAACATGCTGGGGGCGGGATTTATCTAAACCTGTGCAGAGGAAAAGTTGTCGAGTTGCCCGTAGCAACCAATCAGATGGCTTCTTTCATTTTTGAAAAAGCCTCTGAAAAACAATAGAAGCAATCAGATTGGTTGCTATGGGCAACTCAGAAACTTTTATGTGGTACATATACTACTACATCAAATACATATAAGAATGATTTCGGAGATTAAGAAAACAAATTACCTCTCCCCTTCATATTCTGCTAGGGTAACTTCTTTAAAAGCATCCAAAGGAAACAAGTGATGATATGAACGAGCCAGGTGAGGAGCAGACACTAATGTAAGGCCTACAAAAGAAACAATGCATAGGTAACTGGCCAAAACATCCATGACACAACAATCAGATATTTTGGATTTTCAGTGTGAATGCTGCAGTACATTCAGTTCCGAAAGCTGTGTGCGCGCTGCGGGGGTTGGCCACGCCCCATTGTGACATCAGGTCACACCCCCTCAATACAAGTCTATGGGAGGGGGGGCGTGATGGCTGCCACGTCCCCTCCCATAGACTTGTATTGATGGGGCGTGGCCTAACAGGACGAGGGGCGTGACCGACCTACGCAGCGCACACAGCGTTCAGAACTAAATGTTCCAAATGCAGCTGGAAGGCTGGCCAGTGGAGTACCCCTTTATAGTGTCCATCACATGACCAGCACAGGGTTTTACCCACTTGAAGTAAATAATGAAGGTTCCTACTGAAAGACTGCAAGTAGAGATCATGAAAACTGGAAGAATCGGATTTGTTTAGAAAAATTGTTTATCATTGTGAATAATTTTAAAAAGTTAATTCACATCTTATAAAGGGATAGCATATGGTTAGCCATCACTGTATGATCAGTAGGAGTCCAAACTCTAGTCCTAAGAATGAAGGGTATTTTAGGATTCTATGCTGGTAGAGTGATGGTACCCCTTCAGTGTTTAGCCCAGCAGCCCTAATCAACTGAATGGGGCCATTCACAGATGGGGGGCTGCAAGTGCTCCTGTATAAGGAAAAACTCACAAGGATGCAGCACTACAACAGTGTTTCCCAACCAGGGTGCCTCCAGCTGTTGCAAAACTACAACTCCCAGCATGCCCGGACAGCCAACGGCTGTCCGGGCAAGCTGGGAGTTGTAGTTTTGCAACAGCTGGAGGTACCCTGGTTGGGAAACACTGCACTCCAAGAAGTGCTATGTCTCCTTCACTCTCACAGTGGCAAGACCCCACTCATTATAATGTAACGGCATATCCTAGTGGTATGGTATCACTTTATGAGACCTGAATACCCCCTTTTACAAACCTCTAACTCTTAAATTATTGTACTAAATTGTAGGGGTAGAGGGAACTGCTCTACGCCTACATATTATTAAAGGGTACCTCTCATCAAATAAACTTTTGATATATTTTAGATTAATGAATGTTGAATAACTTTCCAATAGCATTTTAATGAAAAATATGCTTCTTTTTATTGTATTTTTCCCGATCAGTCCTGTCAGCAAGCATTTCTGACTCATGCTGGAGTCCTAAACACTCAGAGCTGCCAGCCTGCTTTGTTCACAGCCAAACAGGCTGTGAACAAAGCAGGCTGGCAGCTCTGAGTGTTCTCCTTTGTGAACAAAGCAGAATGGCAGCTCGTAGTGTTTAGGACTCCAGCATGAGTCTGAAATGCTTGCTGCCAGGACTGGTAGGGAGACCCCTAGTGGTCATTTCTTCAAAGTGGAAAATTAAATAGAAAGAAGCATATTTTTTAATAACATGCAATTGTGAAGTTATTCTGCATACATTAATCTATAATATATCAAAAGTTTTTTTGATGAGAGGTACCCTAGCTCCAAGGAAGTGATGCCGTGTTTGAACTGGTAATTCTCTTCGCTGAAAAAGAAAAATGAATCAAATAAAGGTATACTTACGGCAAACTTTGCATTCCACAGGAAGTTCAGAGTATTTGGCTTTGCACTGAGGGCAGAAATAGCCACCAAGGGTGAGGCCTGGTTCACTGTTACTATCCAGGTGCCTAGACCAAAGCATTTTAAAATATATTCATCTATAAATATGCATCATTTACTATAAAGAACCAGAGAAGATCACAGCACAGTCTTGGCGGCTGAATATGGGGTTGGTAGTTGTATATATTGAGCCCAGCATTTTGTTACCTACAAAAAGATGCTTTGCTGAGTATCTGACGTCCTGTTATAGCATGTTTCAAGCAAAGTGTCAGGTAAATTTTACACAATTTCTAAAAAAATACACTGTGGGTGCATCAACAAATAAGTATATTAATGGCCCATACAAAAAATATGGAGAAAAACTGTTCCATGTTAACCCCCCCCCCTCCCCCCCAAAGGACGAGGGGGCACTCCCTCCGTCTGGAGAAGAAAAATTTTTGTCCCAAGGGGCGACACGCCTTCTTTACCGTGAGATCTGTGAACTTATGGAACAGTCTACCTCAGGAACTGGTCACAGCAGGAACAATTAACAGCTTTAAAACAGGATTAGATACATTCCTGGAACAAAATAACATTAATGCTTATAAAGAAATATAAAATCCCATCCCTTCCCCAATATCGCGCCACACCCCTACCCTTCAATTCCATGGTTGAACTTGATGGACATATGTCTTTTTTTGACCGTACTAACTATGTAACTATGTAACAACAGAGAGAAATTCTGAGTAAATTAATTTATTCTTACTTTTTCTTTTTTAAAAGGGGTATACCGGTGGAAAACATATATATATTTTTTAAATCAACTGGTACCAGAACGTTAAACAGATTTGTAAATTACTTCTATTAAAAAATCTTCACCTTTCCAGTACTTTTAACCCCTTCAGGACGGAGCCCATTTTGGCCTTAAGGACCGGAGCGTTTTTTGCACATCTGACCACTGTCACTTTAAACATTAATAACTCTGGAATGCTTTTAGTTATCATTCTGATTCCAAGATTGTTTTTTCGTGACATATTCTACTTTAACATAGTGGTAAATTTTTGTCGATACTTGCATCCTTTCTTGGTGAAAAACCCGTAAATTTTATGAAAAATTTGAAAATTTTGCATTTTTCTAACTTTGAAGCTCTCTGCTTGTAAGGAAAATGGATATTACGAATACATTTTTTTTTGGTTCACATATACAATATGTCTACTTTATGTTTGCATCATAAAATTGACGTGTTTTTACTTTTGGAAGGCACCAGAGGGCTTCAACGGTCAGCAGCAATTTTCCGATTTTTCACAAAATTTTCAAACTCAGTATTTTTCAGGGACCAGTTCAGGTTTGAAGTGGATTTGAAGGGTCTTCATATTAGAAATACCCCATAAATGACCCCATTATAAAAACTACACCCCCAAAAGTATTCAAAATGACATTCAGTCAGCGTTTTAACCCTTTAGGTGTTTCACAGGAATAGAAGCAAAGTGAAGGAGAAAATTCACAATCTTCATTTTTTACACTCACATGTTCTTGCAGACCCAATTTTTGAATTTTTACAAGGGGTAAAAGGACAAAATGTTTACTTGTATTTGTAGCCCAATTTCTCTCGACTAAGCACATACCTCATATGTCTATGTAAAGTGTTCGGCGGGCGCAGTAGAGGGCTCAGAAGGGAAGGAGCGACAAGGGGATTTTGGAGAGTACGTTTTTCTGAAATGGTTTTTGGGGGGCATGTTACCTTTAGGAAGCCCTTATGGTGCCAGAACAGCAAAAAAAAAACACATGGCATACCATTTTGGAAACTAGACCCCTCGGGGAATGTAACATGGGATAAAGTGAACCTTAATACCCCACAGGTGTTTCACGACTTTTGCAAATGTAAAAAAAAAAAAAAAAAATTTACCTAAAATGCTTGTTTTCCCCAAAAAATTTTATTTTTAAAAAGGGTAATAGCAGAAAATACCCCTAAAAATTTGAAGCCCAATTTCTCCCGATTCAGAAAACACCCCATATGGGGGTGAAAAGTGCTCTGCTAGCGCACTACAGGTCTCGGAAGAGAAGGAGTCACATTTGGCTTTTTGAACGCAAATTTTTCTCTGGGGGCATGCCGCATTTAGGAAGCCCCTATGGTGCCAGGACAGCAAAAAAAAACCCACATGGCATACCATTTTGGAAACTAGACCCCTCGGGGAACGTAACAAGGGGTTAAGTGAACCTTTATACCCCACAGGTGTTTCACGACTTTTGCATATGTAAAAAAAAAAAAATTACCTAAATTTTACCTAAAATGCTTGTTTTCCCAAAAATTTTACATTTTTAAAAAGGGTAAAAGCAGAAAATACCCCCCAAAATTTGTAACACAATTTCTCCCGAGTACGGCGATACCCCATATGTGACCTTAAACTGTTGCCTTGAAATACGACAGGGCTCCAAAGTGAGAGCGCCATGCGCATTTGAGGCCTAAATTAGGGATTGCATAGGGGTGGACATAGGGGTATTCTACACCAGTGATTCCCAAACAGGGTGCCTCCAGCTGTTGCAAAACTCCCAGCATGCCTGGACAGTCAACGGCTGTCCGACAATACTGGGAGTTGTTTTGCAACAGCTGGAGGCTCCGTTCTGGAAACAGTGGCGTACCAGACGTTTTTCATTTTTATTGGGGAGGGGAGGGGGGCTGTGTAGGGGTATGTGTATACGTAGTGTTTTTTACTTTTTATTTTATTTTTTGTGTTAGTGTAGTGTAGTGTTTTTAGGGTACAGTCACACGGACGGGGGTTCACAGTAGTTTCTCGCTGGCAATTTGAGCTGCAGCAGAAAGTTTGCGGCAGCTCAAACTTGCAGCCAGATACTTACTGTAATCCTCCGCCCATGTGAGTGTACTCTGTACGTTCACATTGGGGGGGGGACATCCAGCTGTTGCATAACTACAACTCCCAGCATGCCCGTTGGCTGTCTGTGACTGCTGAGAGTTGCAGTTTTGCAACAGCTGTAGGCACACTGGTTATGTATCACTGAGTTTGTGACCTAACTCAGTGTTTCACAACCAGTGTGCCTCCAGCTGTTGCAAAACTACAACTCCCAGCATGTACGGTGCATGGTGTACGGTGACTGCTGAGAGTTGTAGTTTGCAACAGCTGGAGGCACACCGGTCGTGAAACACTGAGTTAGGTAAAAAAAAACTCTAAGTTTCACAACCAGTGTGCCTTCAGCTGTTGCAAAACTACAACTCTCAGCAGTCACCGACAGCCAACGGGCATGCTGGGAGTTGTAGTTATGCAACCAGCAGATGCACCACTACAACTCCCAGCATGCACTTTAGCTGTTTGTGCAAGCTGGGAGTTGTAGTTATACAACAGCTGAAGGTACACTTTTCCATAGAAAGAATGTGCCTCCAGCTGTTGCAAAACCATAAGTCCCAGCATGCCCATAAGGGAATGCTGGGAGTTGTGGTGGTCTGCCTCCTGCTGTTGCATAACTACAGCTCCCAGCATGCCCTTTTTGCATGCTGGGAGCTGTTGCTAAGCAACAGCAGGAGGCTGTCACTCACCTCCAACGATCCTCGCCGCACAGGTCAGTCCCTCGTCGTCTCCGCCGCCGCAGCTGCTCCTGGGGCCCCGATCCCAACAGGGGCGCCGGGGATCGGGGTCCCCAGCACCCGGGGTGCACGTCCCGCACCCGCTCACGTCCTCCGGAAGAGGGGCGGAGCGGGTGCGGGAGTGACACCCGCAGCAGGCGCCCTGATTGGTCGGCCGGTAATCCGGCCGACGAATCAGGGTGATCGTGAGGTGGCACCAGTGCCACCTCACCCCTGCAGGCTCTGGCTGTTCGGGGCCGTCAGAGACGGCCCCGAACAGCCAGTAATTCCGGGTCACCGGGTCACTGGAGACCCGATTGACCCGGAATCGCCGCAGATCGCTGGACTGAATTGTCCAGCGATCTGCGGTGATCGCCGACATGGGGGGGCATAATGACCCCCCTGGGCGATATGCCGGGATGCCTGCTGAACGATTTCAGCAGGCATCCGGCTCCGGTCCCCAACCGGCTAGCGGTGGGGGCCGGAATTCCCACGGGCGTATGGATACGCCCTCGGTCCTTAAGGACTCGGGATGCAGGGCGTATCCATAAGCCCTATGTCCTGAAGAGGTTAAGCAGATGTATGCTACAGAGGAAAATATTTATTTTTTTCATTTCTTTTTTGTCTTGTCCACAGTGCTCTCTGCTGACACCTGATGCCCGTATCAGGAACTGTCCAGAGCAGGAGAAAATCCTCACAGCAAACCTATGCTGCTTTGGACAGTTCCTGATACGGACAGAGGTGTCAGTAGAGAGCACTGTGGACAAGACAAAAAAAATTCAAAAAGAAAATAATTTCCTCTGTAGCATACAACTGCTAAAAAGTACTGGAAGGGTAAAGATTTTTTAATAGAAGTAATTTACAAATCTGTTTAACTTTCTGGCACCAGTTGACTTGTTTTCCACTGGAGTACCCCTTTAAGTAGGGTGAGGATATATACTTACGCCATGCTAAATGAAGGCTTTGCATCTTGATCAGAGAGAGAACACACTGTATGCTGAGGGAAGCCTGGTATAAAAGAAAATAATTCTATTAGATCCATGTTTAGGTACGTACTCAGAACACTGTGTTCAGTACAGTGGTGATTGTAGGACAGACATTGATAGTATACTGATAAGAATAATCTCTGTGACCTCCGCTGATGGCTAGAAAGAGGTAACAGTGTGGCTAGGAATGCACAATGCCACTTTGCCTCATAGCCCATTTTCACCTTAAGGACCAGGCCAATTTTATTTTTGCGTTTTCGTTTTTTTCTCCTCGCCTTCTAAAATCCATAACTCTTTTATATTTCCATCTACAGACCCATATAAGGGCTTGTTTTTTGCATGACCATTTGTACTTTGCAATGAAACCTCTCATTTTACCATAAAATGTACGGCCATTACATTTTACATCGCGGATGTCGGCCATTACTGGCTGGTCCCCGGCTGCTGATAGCAGCCAGAACCTGCCGTGTATGACACGAGCATCGCTCTGATGCTCGCGGCCATACACAGGACGCAAATGTACATCCTGGTGCGCGAAGTACCGCCAAACCAGGATGTACATTTACGTCCATGGTCATTAAGGGGTACTTCCCTGGAATTTTTTATTTATTATTATTATTTTTAATTTTATCAACTAGTGCCAGAAAGTTAAACAGATTTGTAAATGACTGCTATTTAAAAATCTTAATCCTTCCAGTACTTATCAGATGCTATATGCTCCAGAGGAAGCTCTTTTCTTTTTGAATTTCCTTTCTGCCTGACCACAGTGCTCTCTACTGACACTTCTGTCCATTTTAGGAACTGTCCAGAGCAAGATAGGTTTGCTATGGGGATTTGTTCCTACTCTGGACAGTTCCTAAAATGGACAGAGGTGTCAGCAAAGAGCACTGTGGTCAGACAGAAACGAAATTCCAAAAGAAAAGAACTTCAAATTCAGGAACATACAGCAGCTGATAAGTACTGGAAGGATTAAGATTTTTAAATAGAAGTAATTTAGAAATCTGTTTAACTTTCTGGCACCAGTTGATTTAAAAAATGCTTTCCAGTGGAGAACCCCTTTAAAGTCCAGCGTTAGTCTACCACCTGTTCTGCAAAGATCGGTATGGAGAGAGAAGCAGCTTTTGCTGGGGGGGGGGGGGACAGTTACCGTTGTACGTGCAAGTTCCGTGCACGGGCCCTGTTCATCAGAAAAGGGATTTTGCTAAGAATTTGTGCACAGAACTATGCCATTAATATTTAGGCAACGTGAAATTTCTATATATACTGTTACAATTTCTTTTTAGGATAATAAACCATATCTATACATTATACAGATTTAGACAGAATTAGACAGATTTCCTAATTGGTCTGGTAAGGTTATGAGGCTACCACTAGGGGGCAATCTGTAACTAGTTTTATACATACCAGTATGACTCCCCCCTAGTGCAGCGTTTCCCAACAAGGGTGCCTCAAGCAGTTGCAAAACTACAACTCTCAGCATGCCCGGACAGCCAAAGGCTGTCCGGGCATGATGAGAGTTGTAGTTTTGCAACAGCTGGAGGCACCCGGGTTGGGGACAAACTACCTCAGCGTTAATAGCTGATAGTCCAGACAAGTATGCATGTAAATGAAGAAGAAACTATAACTTATAAAATAGAAAGCTGTAATATAAAGCTCACTCCCTCTTGAGAGCTGACAACTACACAGTGAAAATGGAAGCAAGAATGACTTCTTATATACACTGATTTAGTTCATTCAATGCTTGCAGGCCAATAATATATAGTATATTGCTTAGTAAGGAGAAGTATTAGTAGACACATACCCATGCGTATAAGGGAGCACTCAGAGCCGTTACTTGCTGGAGGACTGACATGGTGCATCAGAAGCTCTTTATAGTGACTCTCATCCAAAATGACATTATAAGCTCCTGTTACATAAACCATAAAAGTTATTGTACACCTGCAGTTTCACCAATTATAATCCAGGGTGCAAATATTTGAACAGAATTAGGATAATATTACAAGTTACAGATACATAGAATGTGTCGGCCATTTGGCCCATCTAGTCTGCTCAATATGACTAGTCCCTGGCCCTATGGTTTATGAAGGATAGCCTTATGCCTTTCCCATGCATGTTCATAAACTCCTTCAATGTATTTGCAGCTACCACTTCGACAGGAAGGCTATTCCAAGTCATAAGAAGGAAATGTGACTAATAAAAAGATATATATATACATACATATACACACACACACACATTATATCCACTATGGTTGAAAATTAAAAAAGTACTCGAGGGAATGGGAATTAATGGAGAAGTTTGACAAGGTCTTAAAATAAAATTGCATGTAAAATAAATAAATCTAAAAAAAATAAAAATATATATCGTATTTATCGGGGTATACCACGCACCGGCCTATAACACGCACCCTCATTTTACCAAGGATATTTGGGTAAAAAAAGTTTTTTACCCAAATATCCATGGTAAAATGAGGGTGCGTGTGTGTGCGTGTATACCCCGATACACCCCCAGGAAAGGCAGTGGGAGAGAGGCCGTCGGTGCCCGCTTCTCTCCCCCTGCCTTTCCTGAGGTCTAGAGTCCTGCTGCCGGCCCTTCTCTCCCCCTGGCTATTGGCGCCGGCAATGGGGCGCCGGCACCGATAGTCAGGGGGACAGAACGGGCAGCGGCGCCGATAGCCAGGGGAGGGAAGGGCCGGCAGCAGCGCTCTAGACCCCAGGGCAGGCAGGGGGAGAGAAGCCGGCAGCGATGGCCTCTCTCCCCCTGCCTTTCCTGGGGGTGTATCGGCGTATAACACGCACATAGACTTTAGGCTAAAAATTTTAGCCTAAAAAGTGCGTGTTATACGCCGATAAATACGATATATATATATATATATATATATATATATATATATATATACACACACACACACACACAGACATGGCCGTAAATGTTGGCACCCCTGACATTTTTCAAGAAAATGAAGTATTTCTCACAGAAAAGGATTGCAGTAACACATGTTTTTCTATACAAATGTTTATTCCCTTTGTGTGTATTGGAACTAAACTAAAAAAAGGAAGGAAAAAAAGCAAACTGGACATAATGTCACATCAAACTCCAAAAATGGGCTGGACAAAATTATTGGCACCCTTTCAAAATTGTGGAAAAATAAGATTGTTTCAAGCATGTGATGCTCCATTAAACTCACCTGGGGCAAGTAACAGGTGTGGGCAATATAAAAATCACACCTGAAAGCAGATAAAAAGGAGAGAAGTTCACTTAGTCTTTGAATTGTGTGTCTGTGCCACACTAAGCATGGACAACAGAAAGAGGAGAAGAGAACTGTCTGAGGACTTGAGAACCAAAATTGTGGAAGAATATCATCAATCTCAAGGTTACAAGTCCATCTCCAGAGATCTAGATTTGCCTTTGTCCACAGTGCGCAACATTATCAAGAAGTTTGCAACCCATGACACTGTAGCTAATCTCCCTGGGGGTGGACGGAAGAGAAAAATTGATGAAAGGTGTCAACGCAGGATGGTGGATAAGCAGCCCCAAACAAGTTCCAAAGATACACACGCCCCCTGACGAAGCAACAGGGCGAAAACGTGCGTTTGGGGCTGAGGTGAGGTATCTCATTACAGGGTGCACAGTCTGTTATTTACTATTGTATTGCAACTTTGCCTGTATTTTGTGACCTACTAGTGCTTCTACATTCTGCATTTCTACTAACCTTATAGCCATTCCTGCTGATATGCACTATGTCCTACTAATGATTATATCTGTGCCCCATATCCATGGATAGCATCTCTTTGAGTATACCCCTAATTTTTTCTGTTCTGATATTTGCTTGCCTTTTAATACTGTATGTCTATTTTATATATATATATATATATATATATATATATATATATATATATATATATATATATATATTCAATAAAGATTGCATATGTACTTTCTATTTCATGATTACCTTGTGGCCTATTTATTTGGTGGTGATTATTGTGGTGGCCAAGGGTAACTAACTCTAGAGCCTGATTGTGTTTGGTGATTATTTAAGTTCCAAAGATATTAAAGCTGTCCTGCAGGCTCAAGGAGCATCAGTGTCAGCGCAAATTTTCCGTTGACATTTAAATGAAAATGAAACACTATGGCAGGAGACCCAGGAGGACCCCACTCCTGACACAGAGACATAAAAAAGCAAGACTACATTTTGCCAAAATGAACTTGAGTAAGCCAAAATCCTTCTGGGAAAACGTCTGGTGGACAGATGAGACAAAGATAGAGCTTTTTGGTAAAGCACATCATTCTACTGTTTACTGAAAATGGAATGAGGCCTACAAAGAAAAGAACACAGTACCTACAGTGAAATATGGTGGAGGTTCAATGATGTTTTGGGGTTGTTTTGCTGCCTCTGGCACTGGGGGCCTTGAATCTGTGCAAGGATGAGGATTACCAACGGATTTTGGGTCTCACTGTACAGCCCAGTGTCAGAAAGCTGGGTTTGTGTCTGATATCTTGGGTCTTCCAACAGGACAATAACCCCAAACATAGGTCAAAAAGCACCCAGAAATGGATGGCAACAAAGTGCTGGAGAGTTCTGTAGTGGCCAGCAATGAGTCCAGATCTAAATACCATTGAATACCTGTGGAGAGATCTTAAAATTGCTGTTGGGAAAAAGGCGCCTTCCAATAAGAGAGACCTGGAGCAGTTTACAAAGGAAGAGTGGTCCAACATTCCGGCTGAGAGGTGTAAGAAGCTTATTGATGTTTATAGGAAGCGACTGATTTCAGTTACTTTTTTCCAAAGGGTGTGCAACCAAATATTATGTTAAAGGGGTATTCCAGGAAAAAACTTTTTTATATATATCAACTGGCTCCAGAAAGTTAAAGAGATTTGTAAATTACTTCTATTAAAAAATTGTATTCCCTTCAGTACTTATGAGCTTCTGAAGTTAAGATTGTTCTTTTCTGTCTAAGTGCTCTCTGATGACACCTGTCTCGGGAAACGCCCAGTTTAGAAGAGATTTGCTATGGGGATTTGCTTTTAAACTGGGCGTTTCCCGAGACAGGTGTCATCAGAGAGGACTTAGACAGAAAAGAACAACCTTAACTTCAGAAGCTCATAAGTACTGAAAGGAGTAAGATTTTTTAACCCCTTAAGGACACATGACGTACTGGAACGTCATGTGTCCACTCCCGATCTATAACGCGGGGCCACGGCGTGGCCCCGCGTCATAGCGGGTCGGGCCCGGCCTCTAACAACGGCCGGGACCCGTGGCTAATAGCGCGCGGCATTGATCGCTGTGCCGCGCGCTATTAACCCTTTAGACGCGGCGTTCAAAGTTGAACGCCGCGTCTAAAGTGAAACCGAAAGCATCCCGGCTAGCTCAGTGGGCTGTTCGGGATAGCCGCGGTGAAATCGCGGCATCCCGAACAGCTGACAGGACAGCGGGAGGGCCCCTACCTGCCTCCTCGCTGTCCGATCGCCGAATGACTGCTCAGTGCCTGAGATCCAGGCATGAGCAGTCATCCGGCAGAATCGTTGATCACTGGTTTCTTATGAGAAACCAGTGATCAACATAGAAGATCAGTGTGTGCAGTGTTATAGGTCCCTATGGGACCTATAACACTGCAAAAAAAAAGTGAAAAAAAAAAGTGAATAAAGATCATTTAACTCCTCCCCTATTAAAAGTTTGAATCACCCCCCTTTTCCAATAAAAAAAAAAACACAGTGTAAATAAAAATAAAAATAAACATATGTGGTATCACCGCGTGCGGAAATGTCCGAATTATAAAAATATATCATTAATTAAACCGCTCGGTCAATGGCGTGCGCGCAAAAAAATTCCAAAGTCCAAAATAGTGCATTTTTGGTCACTTTTTATATCATTTAAAAATGAATAAAAAGTGATCAATAAGTCCTATCAATGCAAAAATGGTACCGTTAAAAACTTCAGATCACGGCGCAAAAAATGAGCCCTCATACCGCCCCATACACGGAAAAATAAAAAAGTTATAGGGGTCAGAAGATGACAATTTTAAACGTATTAATTTTCCTGCATGTAGTTATGATTTTTTCCAGAAGTCCGACAAAATCAAACCTATATAAGTAGGGTATCATTTTAATCGTATGGACCTACAGAATACATATCAGGTGTCATTTTTACCGAAAAATGTACTACGTAGAAACGGAAGCCCCCAAAAGTTACAAAACAGCGTTTTTTTTTTAAATTTTGTCGCACAATGATTTTTTTTCCCGCTTCACCATAGATTTTTGGGCAAAATGACTGACGTCATTACAAAGTAGAATTGGTGGCGCAAAAAATAAGCCATCATATGGATTTTTAGGTGTAAATTTGAAAGAGTTATGATTTTTTAAAGGCAAGGAGCAAAAAACGAAAATGCAAAAACGGAAAAACCTCCGGTCCTTAAGGGGTTAATAGAAGTAATTTACAAATCTGTTTAACTTTCTGGAGCCAGTTGATATATATATAAAAAAAAAGTTTTTTTCCTGGAATACCCCTTTAACCCCTTAAGGACCCAGACATTTTACACCTCAGGACCCGGCCATTTTTTGCAATTCTGACCACTGTCACTTTAAACATTAATAACTCTGGAATGCTTTTAGTTATCATTCTGATTCCGAGATTGTTTTTTCGTGACATATTCTACTTTAACATAGTGGTAAAATTTTGTGGTAACTTGCATCCTTTCTTGGTGAAAAATCCCAACATTTTATGAAAAATTTGAAAATTTTGCATTTTTTTAACTTTGAAGCTCTCTGCTTGTAAGGAAAATGGATATTCCAAATAAATTTTTTTTTTATTCACATATACAATATGTCTATTTTATGTTTGCATCATAAAATTTACGTGTTTTTACTTTTGGAAGTCACCAGAGGGCTTCAAAGTTCAGCAGCAATTTTCCAATTTTTCACAAAATTTCCAAACTCACAATTTTTCATGGACCAGTTCAGGTTTGAAGTGGATTTGAAGGGTCTTCATATTAGAAATTCCCCACAAATTACCCCATTATAAAAACTGCACCCCCCAGAGTATTCAAAATGACATTCAGTCCGCGTTTTAACCCTTTAGGTGTTTCACAGGAATAACAGCAAAGTGAAGGAGAAAATTCACAATCTCCATTTTTTACACTCGCATGTTCTTGTAGACCCAATTTTTGAATTTTTACAAGGGGAAAAAGGAGAAAATGTATACTTATATTTGTAGCCCAATTTCTCTCGAGTAAGCACATACCTCATATGTCTATGTAAAGTGTTCGGCGGGCGCAGTAGAGGGCTCAGAAGCGAAGGAGCGACAAGGGGATTTCGGAGAGTACGTTTTTTTGAAATGGTTTTGGGAGGCATGTTGCATTTAGGAAGCCCCTATGGTGCCAGAACAGCAAAAATCCCCCACATGGCATACCATTTTGGAAACTAGACCCCTTGAGGTACGTAACAAGGAATAAAGTGAGCCTTAATACCCCACAGGGGTTTCACGACTTTTGCATATGTAAAAAAATAAAAATAAAATTTCACTAAAATGTGTGTTTCCCCCCAAATTTCACATTTTTGCAAGGGTTAATAGCAGAAAATACCCCCCAAACATTGTAACCCCATCTCTTCTGAGTATGGAGGTATCCCATAAGTTGACCTGAGGTGTACTATGAGTGAACTACAATGCTCAGAAGAGAAGGAGTCATATTTGGCTTTTTGAGAGCAAATTTTGCTCGGGGGCATGTCGCATTTAGGAAGCCCCTATGGTGCCAGGACAGCAAAAAAAAAAACACATGGCATACCATTTTGGAAACTAGACCCCTTGTGGAACGTAACAAGAAATAAAGTGAGCCTTAATACCCCACAGGGGTTTCACGACTTTTGCATACGTAAAAAAAAAATAATAAAAAAAATAACTAAAATGTGTGTTTCCCCCCAAATTTCACATTTTTACAAGGGTTAATAGCAGAAAATACCCCCCAAAATTTGTAACCACATCTCTTCTGAGTATGGAGGTACCCCATAAGTTGACCTGAAGTGCACTACGGGCGAACTACAATGCTCAGAAGAGAAGGAGTCATATTTGGCTTTTTGAGAGCAAATTTTGTTCGGGGGGCATGTCGCATTTAGGAAGCCCATATGGTGCCAGGACAGCAAAATAACCCCCACATGGCATACCATTTTGGAAACTAGACCCCTTGAGGAACGTAACAAGGCATAAAATGAGCATTTACCCCCCACTGGTGTCTGTCAAATCTTTGGAACAGTGGGCTGTACAACATTTTTAATTTGCACAGCCCACTGTTCCAAAGATCTGTCAGACACCAGTGGGGTGTAAATTCTCACTGCACCCCTCATTACATTCCGTGAGTGGTCTAGTTTCCGAAATGGGGTCACATGTGGGGTTTTTTTTTTTTTTGCGTTTGTCAAAACCGCTGTAACAATCAGCCACCCCTGTGCAAATCACCTCAAATGTACATGGTGCACTCTCCCTTCTGGGCCTTGTTGTGCGCCCCCAGAGCACTTTGTGCCCACAAATGGGGTATCTCCGTAGTCGGGAGAAATTGTGTTACAAATTTTGTGGGGCTTTTTTCCCCTTTACCTCTTGTCAAAATGAAAAGTATAGGGCAACACCAGCATGTTAGTGTAAAAAGTTTATTTTTTTTACACTAACATGCTGGTGTAGACCCCAACTTCACCTTTTCATAAGGGGTGAAAGGAGAAAAAGACCCCCAAGATTTGTAAGGCAATTTCTCCCGAGTACGGCGATACCCCATATGTGGCCCTAAACTGTTGCCCTGAAATACGACAGGGCTCCAAAGTGAGAGCGCCATGTGCATTTGAGGCCTGAATTAGGGATTTGCATAGGGGTGGACATAGGGGTATTCTACGCCAGTGATTCCCAAACAGGGTGCCTCCAGCTGTTGTAAAACTCCCAGCATGCCTGGACAGTCAACGGCTGTCTGGCAATACTGGGAGTTGTTGTTTTGCAACAGCTGGAGGCTCCATTTTGGAAAGAGTGGCGTACCAGACGTTTTTCATTTTTATTGGGGAGGGAGGGGGGCTGTGTAGGGGTATGTGTATATGTAGTGTTTTTTACTTTTTATTTTATTTTTTGTTAGTGTAGTGTAGTGTTTTTAGGGTACAGTCACACGGGCGGGGGGATTACAGCGAGTTTGAGCTGCCGCGCAAAATTTGCTGCATCGCAAACTTGCAGCCCGATACTCACTGTAAGCCCCTGCCCATGTGAATGTACCCTGTACATTCACAGGGGGGGGGGACCTCCAGCTGTTGCAAAACTACAACTCCCAGCATGCCTGAGAATGTTTGGGAGTTGTGGTTTTGCAACAGCTGGAGGCACACGGGTTGGGAAACACTGAGTTAGGAAACAATGTTTCCCAACCAGTGTGCCTCCAGCTGTTGCAAAACCACAACTCCCAAACATTCTCAGGCATGCTGGGAGTAGTAGTTCGGCAACATCTTTAGAGCCAGATGTTGCCGAACTACAACTCCCAGCATGCTTGGAGTTGTAGTTTTGCAACATCTGGAGGACTACAGTTTGCAGACCACTAATACAGTGGTTCCCAATCTGTGCCCTTCCAGATGTTGCAAAACTACAACTCCCAGTATGCCAAAACTGTCCAGGCATGCTGGGAGTTGTAGTTCTGCAACATCTGAAGGGCCAGATGTTACAGAACTACAACTCCCAGCATGCCTGGACAGTAAGGGCATGCTGAGGATGTGTAGTTTTGCAACATCTGGAAGGGCACAGTGGTCTCCAAACTGTGTACCTCCAGATGTTGCAAAACTGCAACTCCCAGCATGCCCAGACGCCAAGGGCTGTCTGGGCATGCTGGGAGTTGTAGTTTACAGGGTCCTATTACAGCAATGCATGTCGCTTTACGGCGACGTGCATTGCTGTAAAGGGCCCGACCGCGGCTGAAGATCTACTCACCTGTCGCCGCCGCCGCCGCCGCCGTCTTCATCGTCTGGATCCGGGTCTTCAGGGACGAGGTAAGTACCGGGGCCGGTCCCCAGCACTCCCCCGTCCCCCGCCGCGTCCTCCGGTCTTCCTCCCGTCCTCTCCGGACTTTCAGGGGCCGGGCAGGACGGGAGGAAGTAACCGCCCCCCCTCCTGCGATTGGTCGGTTAACTAACCGACAGATCGCAGGGGATCGGAGGAGGTGGCCGGCTTGCCACCTCGCTCCGATACTCCAGCATGGTCCTGGTTGTCTGCAACAGCCGGGATCATGCGAAATTACCGGGCGGTCGGGTCCCAGAGACCCGATCAGCCCGGTATCGCCGCAGATCGCAAGGGCGATTTCCCTTGCGATTTGCGGCGATCATGGCCCCCCTCGGCGTTTGCCCTGGATGCCTGCTGAAGGATTTCAGCAGGCATCCAGTTCCGATCTCTGCCCGGCGAGCGGCAGAGACCGGAAAACGCCATGACGTATGCATACGTCATGGGTCCTTAAGACCCAGGGTGTGAAGACGTATGCATACGTCATGGGTCCTGAACAGGTTAAGGATGCCAATAATTTTGTCCAGACCATTTTTTGGAGTTTGGTGTGACATTATGTCCAATTTGCTTTTACTCCTCCCTTTTTTGGTTTCGTTCCAATACACACAAAGGGAATAAACATGTGTATAGCAAAACATGTGTTACTACAATCCTTTTCTGTGAGAAATACTTCAATTTCTAGAAAAATTTCAGGGGTGGCCAACATTTACGCCCATGACTGTGTGTGTGTGTGTGTGTGTGTGTGTGTGTATATGTATATATATATATATATATATATATATATATATATATATATATATATAATAAAAATCAAATTTTGTCTTTTGCCTCAGACGTGCCTGATCAACCCCAGTTAAAGCTAGTTCAGGTGACACATTTAAGAGGCAAGAAATCCGAAAGAAATCTGTGTCTGAAATCTATTTATTTTTTTTAACACAGATTTTGATGCAAATTTACACATTCATTTACAACGAGAACATCTGCAACGATTCCATGCACAAATGTGAAAATAAGGGACACCGAATAATTTTTTTCAGTGCTGAAAAAAAAAAGCCACAAAGCACAGATTTTTTACATTTCTCATTTAAGGCAATAAAAGATGGATTCCCATGAGGAAACACGCTGATTGGGATGTGGAAACCAGCACAGATGGCATCAAAATCTGCATGGTTTCCATCCATGTGAACATGTCCACTTATCTACTTAGTTGTCGTAGCTGATATGTAAAAAATATTTTTGACAACATATGTGGAGATTAATTCACAAGCATCTTATGACTATCTTCACTGAGGTAAGAAATACACAATAGGAATTCTCAGGATTGGTGCCTACTTAGCGGTAAACAGTGGGATATGAAGGCTACTCGGGGCAAAAGCTACATTTTCAGTTTTTGACTAATGTTTCATATTAATAAAATAAATTTACCAAATAACAGAAAAATGTACAAATATACTATTTTAGAATTAGGCAATATCTCACCTCCAGTCTCCTTAGTAAGCACAGTGCAGACTCGCACCTCTGCAGAAAGCCCGATAACAGACACCCTGATTTTGCTGGCTTTTAGGGACTGCCAGTGAAAGAAGAAAAGAAATACATGAACTAGCTGTAGTGCAGATTACTGGATCTAATATTGAATGGAATAACTCATATCACATACCTTAATAATGTCATATATATTGGATGGATCACATGTTGTCAGGCTGCTAAAAATCACCAAGATTTCACGACTTGTGTGTCCAGGCATGTGTCTGAATACAAATTTATATAAAAATTATCAAATTATTACATAGTTTTCTACAAAAATAGAAGCCAATTACAATAGCAGAATAAACAATCTATTAGAAAACAAACATCATTAAAATCAGACATAGAAGATAAGGCACCAAGGTACACATACACAAAATGGGGGTAAGGATGGTAGCTGATATATTATGGAGTACAGGATGACAATATTGATACAATGGATATACAGTGTGAACAGACGCTGATAGAAGCAGCACTCACAGGGGAAAATCCAGATAGTATCTTGCACACACTGGTAAATGATCACGATATAAAACAGAGATAGAGAAATAGGCAATACTGAGTACTAACAAAACCTCACATAGGCCACATTATAAAAGATTCCTGCCATGCATCCTGCCTGAATCCACCTCACTTCCTTACCCCAAACGTATGTTTTCGCTACTGCTTCATCAGGAGGGAGTTGTAAATGCATATCAAAAATAACCAGCAATAATCCTACAAAGTTGAAACTGCCAAGGGCTATTTCTAGTACCAGAATGCATAAAGATACATTACTCTGTTTCTGGAATCCACAAATTTCTGTTTCTGTGATCCCTCACTTACATGTACTTTTAATGAACAGCTAATTTCTTGTCTTTTTAAAATTGGCTAGTGGCAGGAAATTGCATTAAAAAACATAAATGTACTCAACACTCCCCCCAGGCAGAAGTGCTGTGATGATGTCCCCATACAATGAACAGGTGACGCCGCTGCCACCCACTGGCTTCAGAAGTCATGTGCAGTATATGCTGGAAGAAACCACTGAGGCCAGTATTTCACTGCAGCTTCACCTACATTGTACAGTACATCACTAGTGAACTTCCAGCAATTGATTCCAGGATCTGAGGAATAGTCTTTTTTTTCCACCACATTACCTACCTGCAGCTGACGTAAATGAACATCCTGGATTTGGCGGTACTTTGCGCACTAGGACGTACATTTACGTCCTGTGTATGGCCGCGAGTATCGGAGCGATGCTCGCGTCATACACGGCAAGTTCCGGCTGCTATCAGTAGCCGGGGACCTGCCGGTAATGGCCGACATCCGGTAAAGGCCAAAAATGCTGCTTTTTTATTTTATTGCCAAAAATTTTTTATAAAAAATGATCTAAAAGTTTAATATATGCAATTGTGGTAATGATAAAAAGAACAGATGACAGCGCTAAAAAATTGCCCTCATACCGCCCTATATACAGAAAAAAGTTATAGGTGGTGAAAATAGGGCGATTTTAGATTACTGATTTTGTACAAAAAGTTTTAGATTTTTTTTAAGCGGTACAAAAACATAAAAGTATCTAGCCATGGGTATCATTTTAATTGTATTGACCCACAGAATAAAGAACACATGTAATTTTTACCATAAAGTGTACAGTGTGAAAACAAAAGCCTCCAAAATGTGCAAAATTGAGATTTTTAGTAAAATTTACTCCCTAAAAAAATATATTTTTTGGGGGTTCGCCGTACATTTTATGGTAAAATGAGAGGTTTCATTACAAAGTACAATTGGTCATGCAAAAAACAAGCCCTTATATGGGTCTGTAGATGGAAATATAAAAGAGTTATGGATTTTAGAAGGTGAGGAGGAAAAAACGAACACGCAAGGTCAAAATGGGCTTGGTCCTTAAGGGGTTAATTGGGTTACAAAATGCATCCAAACAAAGACACCAGTCAATAAGGCATAAGAAGAGAAAAATAAAAAATAAATCAGAAAGACACTTGACCATTTTTGTATTGAATAGTACCTGTCCAACAAACATACCTGCCCCATCCACTTCCAGTGCAGTTATACATAGAAGTAGCATCAAAGGCAAAAGTAAGTCAATAACAAGAAAGGTTGATCTAGCTAAAGCCTGAAATGTTCAACCTTTTAACTAAGGAGAACGACTACTCCTTCCTCAGTTTGGAGACTGTCAGCGCATCTTTGTCAGCGCTATTTTCGGGGTGATATGTGGGAGATTTATCAAAACCTGTGAAGAGGAAAAGTTGCCCAGTTGCCCATAGCAGCCAATCAGATCGCTTCTTTCATTTATAAAAAAGGCCTTTGAAAAATAAAAGAAGCGATCTAATTGGTCACTATGGGCAACTGCACTGCTGTTCCTCTACACAGGTTTTGAACAGTCTCCCCCGTGTCTCTTTTTCTAGTAGCACCATTCAGCTATTTTCTTTTTTAGCTTAAAAAGTAACGGATACTGACTTTAGTGTCTGCAGCGCAAGGTTGAGAGAATTGTACAGGGAAGGCTCGCCACTGCAGGTCATGTCTACGGCTTTCTTCAGTGCTGCTATATGCTGCCTGGGGTTACCTGTGGGAATTGAAAGAAGAAAAAATGTGCAGCTTATTGAAAAGTGCAAAGAATAAGTCCAATATCAAACATAATTTCATTGTTGATGTAATGTTTGTTCCTTGGACCGCCAATATATACTTCCGAAAGAAGGCTGCAACACATCTCACTGTAAAGGAAACCGGTCCTCAGAGGGAAGCCCTAATGATGTACCTGTCCATAAAAGCAGAGTTACCAAATATGGACAGTTACATCATCAGACTTTCCCTGGGAATAACAGTGAAGGGATTTCCATGCATTTCTGCCTTAGGAAGTTTCACTATTATTGGTCACTAGCAGAGTACCCAATGTTGCCCGGTCTTTCTACCAAAACCTTGTGGGAGAGAAAAATACAACAATGACATTCTTGTCCTCATATCTCCTCCTTATATCCCATCCTCCACACTGAAAATTCTCTGCACCTGTGGCAGGATGGTTAAAAGGACAGTGAAATGACTGACGCTTCCCAAAGTATCTAAGAGATACTAGTGGGGGATTTCATACTTTATCTGGATCGGTCACTAGTATCTATATGGTTAATGATGTATCTGTTTGTTAACCTAGTTACTATGCAATTCAATACTTCATTTTTTCAGTAAACTGATGTAAACCACTTAGTAGAAGGTCACAAGTACAATCGTCTAGCCTCTGCATATTTTCTACAGTGGATTTTGCTATTCATTGAAGTCAATGGGTAGCAAAATCATAGAAAATCAGCAGCTAAATACACACGTCTGAAAATCCAACTATACATTAACCCCTTGTTGCACGGCAGGGTTATGAAGTGAGCTCAGGAGCTGAGCTCGCATCATACCTGCTATCAGCAGCCAGGACCCGTGGCTAATGCCGGACATTGGCCCTCATTTACTTAGAAAATCGGGTTGTAAGTCTATCTTGCTTTCTTACCAGACTGCTTTTTTCCCCTGGTATTTATTATTATGTCGCATCCTGTTTGTCGCACGTGGGTTTTGTTGGTTTTGGTTTCCAACTCCTCTGAGTTGTCGGGAAAAAATCCACAACAATTCAACAAATTCGGGTTGGAAACCTTTATAAATACGTGGGAAAGCTCAGAAATGTCGGGTTACGCCCCTTTTCGGGTTTGGGAGAATCCACATCGGGTCCGTCGGGTAAAAAATGTTGCATCGTGTTGCAGACTTGTGCACAATGTCTGCGACATGTCGCAGACAAAGATGCGCCAGAAAAAAACGACAAAAAAAGTCGGGTTTAGAATAGTAAATGAGGGCCTTTAACTCTGATCATTACCTTCAACTTTGATCGCCGCATCTAAAGTGAAAGTGAAAGCTTCCTGGCAGCTCAGTCAGACTGATTGGGACCACCGCCGTGAAACCGCAGTGTCCCGATCAGCTAGGACACACGAGGAGGGTCCCTTACCTGCCTCCTCCACGTCCGTTTGCTGAATGACTGCTCCGTACCAGAGATCCAGGCAGGAGCAGTCAAGCGGCGATAACACTGATCAATGCTATGCTATGTCAATTCATTGATCAGTGCCTGCAATGTGTATAATGCATGTTATAGTCCCCTATTGGGGGTATAACACTGCGAAAAAAAAAAAGTTAAAGATGATTTAACCCCTTCCCTAATAAAAGTCAGAATCACCCCCGTTTCCCATAAAAAAAAAAAAAAACAGAGTAAATAAATATAAACATATGTGGTATCGCCGCATATGTAAATGTCTGAACTATAAAAATGTCGTTAATAAAACCACATGGTCAATGGCGTAAGCGCAAAAAAAAAAATCCAAAATAGCGCATTATTTTTAAACGTATTTATTTTCGTGCATGTAGTAATGATTTTAATCATATGGGGGAGATTTATCAAAACCTGTGCAGAGGAAAAGTTGCCCAGTTGCTCATAGCAACCAATCAGATTGCTTCTTTCATTTTTCACAGGCCTTCCTAAAAATGAAAGAAGCGAGCTAATTGGTTGCTATGGGCAACTGGGCAAGTTTTCCTCTGCACAGGTTTTGATAAATCTCCCCCATGGACCTACAGAATAAAGATAAGGTGTAATTTTTACCGAAAAATGTACTGCGTAAAAACGGAAGCCCCCAAAAGTTACAAAATGACATTTTTTCTTCAATTTTGTAGCACAATGATTATTTTTTTTGCTTCGCCATAGATTTTTGGGTAAAATGACTGACGTCATTAGAAAGTAGAATTTGTGGCGCAAAAAATAAGCCATCACATGGATTTTTAGGTGCAAAATTGAAAGGGTTGATTTTTAAAAAGGTAAGGTAGAAAAAACGAAAGTGCAAGAACGGAAAAACACTGTTGGGGAGATTTATCAAAATCTGTCCAGAGGAAAAGTTGCCCAGTTGCCCATAGCAACCAATCAGATCACTTCTTTCATTTTGCAGAGGCCTTGTTAAAAATTTAAGAAGCAATCTGATTGGTTGCTATGGGCAACTGGGCAACTTTTCCTCTGCACAGGTTTTGATAAATCTCCCCTTATGTCCTTAAGGAGTTAAAAAGGTTGTCTGCTTCTAGAAAACTATTTTGCTGGAAGGCTTCCCAAGAATTAACCAATTATAGACTGTCACACTGCAGAAACTTTCAGCAATTTGCAGTAATTTGCGAGGGAACATGGTGGCAAGAGTTCAAAAATAATCATGGTTTTATTTAGGCAACCTGTCAGTATGTTATGGAACATGGAAAAAACTGGAGCACTCAGAAGAATCCCCCGCAAACATGGTGATAACATTTAGGGGTAGATTTTGCAAAACCTGTGCAGAGGAAAAGTTCACCAATCAGACTTCTTTCAATTTTAAAAAGGCTTAGCAAAATAAAAGAAGCAATCTTATTGGTTTCTATGGGCAACAGTGAACTTTTCCTCTGCACCTGTTTTGATAAATCTCCCCACAGACTCTATGCTGATGTTGGCCTTTGTTGAATTTGGACCACGATGCTGCAAAGCAAAAATGACAACCACTGAGCCACTGCTCAATTTTCCTAAACGAGCTTGGTATTGTGCTTCCTTACAGGGGTACTCCGCTGCTCAGCGTTTGGAACAAACTGTTCTGAACGCTGGAGCCGGCGGCTCGTGACATCATAGCCCTGCCCCCTCATGATGTCACGCCCCCTCCCATAAACTTGCATTTAGGGGGCAGGGCATGACATTGTGATGGGGCGGGGCTATGACGTAACGAGCTCCCGGTACCGGCTCCAGCGTTCAGAACAGTTTGTTCCAAATGCTGAGCAGCGGAGTACCCCTTTAAATCGAAGGTCTCTACATATAACATGTGATCATAGCAGGTAAAAAGGGATACGGTAATTTTTTATATATATATACACATACACACTCACACACACATATATACATACACATACTAGCTGATGCAGGTTCCAAAGTGGGGAGCAGAATGGAGGCCAGAAGAAGCGCCTCACTGGTGTGAAAAGGCTGTTGCATGTCCACGCTTCCCCTCTCGGCTTCCACGCTTCATCTATCTGATATTATTCATGTCAAGAAGACTAATAAATTAATTCCCTTAAAGACCTGGTGCATGCTTCACTGTATTCCTTTCTCCACTTCAGTATTTATTGATACCTACTATGGGCAGTTGTTCAGCACCGCTACCTATAGTGATTCCACCAAGCCTGATCCACAGGCAGTCATACTCGCAGCTCCAGAGTTGTTTTGCATGCCCTGGTTTATGCGCTGTGCCTCGGAGTTCTCTGCCTTTTTGCTGCTAATATGGTATTTGACTCTGGGTTTTCAAAATCTGACAACTCCTAAACATTTTAGCCAGCACCATAACAATCCAAGAGGATAAAATATAAATAGATCTTACCAGCAAGCTCGGTCAGCTTTTCAGCTCTTTTATTTCTAGTGACAAGAAGTCCAACCTAAATTAAATTTAAAAAAAAAAGTTAAAAACAACAAACATGAAAGCCAGGGGTCAAGTCCTGGGAAAAAAAGTGTGGGAACTCAGCCAAAATGTCCACTTAAAGGGGTACTCCGCCCCTAGACATCTTATCCCCTATCCAAAGGATAAGGGATAAGATGTTTCATTGCAGGGGGCCCGCCGATGGGGACCCCCGCATTTTCCCTGCTGCACCCGGCATTCTTTTTGAGCGTTGGGTGCAGTGCCAGAGGCTCATGACGTCACGGCCACAGCACCTCAATGCAAGTCTATGGGAGGGGGCATAACGGCCGTCATGCCCCTCCCATAGACTTGCATTGAGGGGGCATTGCCGTGATGTCACCAGCCTCTGCCCCCCTTCGCCAGTCATTCGGCATGGAGCGAAGTTCACTCAATGCACCGGATGTCTGAGGTGCCACAGCCAAGATCGCGGGGGTCCCCAGTGGCGGGATCCCCGCGATTAGACATCTTATCCCCTTTCCTTTGGATAGGGGATAAGATGTCTTGGGGCGGAGTACCCCTTTAAGGGCTGCAGGACTCCAAATGCTTTCTTTATACATGCCTGACCATTATAAGTGTTATACAAACGACATTTATTCTGTGTTAGGATTGCTGAGCAGCCACGTTAACACATTCTGGTGTGCTCACAACGCTGCACACTTCGCAGAAGGAATTACTCTTTCATAACAGATAGCATTTGCTTTTACCATCTCTTTTATACATAAAACAATTGCATATACAGTTGAAAAAAGTTCTGAAAATAAATAAATACCGTAGGTGCAAAAAAATAAAAATAAAATAAATTTATGGAATGAACCAGATAATACAGAATGGAAACCAATATAATAAATATCACATGGGAAGCTAAACAATAGAGTAATTGAATAAAGAAAAACAAAAAGGTATTGAATATATGAAGTATTCAAGTGACTGTTCTTCGTTATTAAAGGGGTATTCCAGGCCAAAACTTTTTTTTTATATATCAACTGGCTCCGGAAAGTTAAACAGATTTGAAAATTACTTCTATTAAAAAATCTTAATCCTTCCAATAGTTATTAGCTTCTGAAGTTGAGTTGTTGTTTTCTGTCTCACTGCTGTCTGATGACTCACGTCCCGGGAGCTGTGCAGTTCCTATGGGGATATTCTCCCATCATGCACAGCTCCCGGGACGTGACATCATCATTGAGCAGTTAGACACAAAACTTCAGAAGCTAATAACTACTGGAAGGATTAAGATTTTTTTAATAGAAGTAATTTACAAATCTGTTTAACTTTCCGGAGCCAGTTGATATATATATATATATATATATAAAAAAAAGGTTTCGCCAGGAATACCCTTTTAACCTTCAACAATTATGCAAAAAAAAACACCACAATTAGGTTAAGGGCATTACACACCTGACTTATAGGGTTTTGATCAAAGTATTCATCCACAAAATATTCCAGCAACTAAAAAAAAAATATAGAAATAAAGAAACTACTATATTGTAAAAACAGTATTATTATATTATTGCACAGCATGTACCATTGGTACCCAAAAGACCACCCTGACTTATAATGGGGTTGGTTGTGGGTTCAGACATATTGATGGGAAGAAGAGCATTACATATTGTTCTATTCTTCCCATTGAATTTGACAGAAGCTACAACACATACAAGTGTGAGCACAGACTTAGGCTAGGTTTCCACTTGTTTTGTTTTTTGACAAAAACGCCAATAAAAACGCCCATTCTGCCGCATGGCGTTTTATTTGTGAAAAAACGCTGAGGCCAGATGTTAGCTGCAAGTCAATAATAAACTGCAAAATGCCAAATCTACTTGGCGTTTTTCAGTTTGGCGTTTTTGAGCTCCTTGGCAGTTTTAAAAAAACGACCTCTTGTCGAGACTTTGGCGTTTTTTCGGGAAAATCTTGGCGTTTTTCTCCCATAGAAGTCTATGGGAGTGAAAAAACACCAAGAAAAACGCCATGTGGGTTTTAAATTTGGCATTTTTTCAGGCGGTTTTTATTCTCTTTTGGACTTTAGCTATTCAAAAAAGTGTTGGAGATACATTTTTTATTAAAATTTAGCAGGGTACCATTAAAAAATAATAATAAAAAAGATACAGTAGTGATGGAAAAAAATTGTATTTAACGAAATGTATCTTTTTTATAACAAAATTTTTATAAATTTTTAAACAGGGATCAATTTATGTGCACGGGTAGGGCACTAAAAATGTAGCAGACAATAATAAAAATGCAGTGTGTGTGTATGTTTCACTTTTTATTTCATTTTTACATTTTTTAGGTAGTACTACTACTCCCAGCATGGAACACACTGTTCCATGATAGGAGTAGTAGTTACCTGTACTAATTGACAGATCGCCGGGGTCCCTTGCGATCCTTCTGTATAATGTATAGATGCGGCCGGGCCACTCTTCTATGGTGCCCTGCACTGCCGTATATATATACAGTACACATATCCATATTTCCCGCAGAGAGCTGTGATTGGTCAGATGGTTCCAGCCAATCCCAACTCTGTGGGAAATAGGAATGTGTGTATATATACGGCAGTGCAGGGGACCATAGAAGAGCAGCCACCTGTATCTATACATTATACAGGAGGATCGCAGCGGGTGTCAGAAGTTACACTCGCTGCGATCTGTCTATTAATGCAGGTACTACAGCTCCCAGCATGGAGCAGAGTGTGCTCCATGTTGGGAGTAGTAGTACCTGCAGTAAGGGACAGATCACACCGGATGTCACTCCTCCTGACACCCGCTACGATCCTCCTGATGTGACTGTCGGGATCAGCTGTTCTCAGGGCTACAGAGCCAGGAGATCAGCTGATCCTGAGCAGTATATATACACACCGTATACATACTGCCCAGCAAGAATTTACAGTGAGCCTGCAATGTGTATACAGTATTCACATTGCTGGCTCACTTAACCAATTGCTGAGCTGTGCGCTAAGCCAGCCCGGCAAGGAAAGAGTTAACTTACACTGCTGGACAGTGTAGGTTAACCCTTTGGGCGGTATACACTATATACAGCTATCTATAGATAGCTGTATATAGTGTATACAGAAGATGGAGAAGTCCCCTTACCTCCATCCAGTCCCCGCATGACCGTGTAGCTCCGCCCCCTGGTGATGATGTAATTAGGGGCGGAGCTACAGACAGGATTCAGGCTAGCCTGAAGCTCTGTTCACATTGTCCGTTGTGAATAATGGGAACAGACCCTTCTGCCAGTGTCTACCCAGACAGGGAGACTCCAGCTGTTGTTACACTACAACTCCCAGCATGCCCAGACAGCCAAAGGCTGTCTGGGCATGCTGGGAGTTGTAGTTTTGCACCAATTGGAGGTTCACTGTTTAGGTAGACATTGCATTATGGGCGCTCTCCCCTGCAGAGAGCGCAAAAAATGTCCTAACCTATTTTTTTTTTGTGTTTTTTTCTTTCTTCTCGTTTCAGATCCGTGTATGCAGAGGATTACGACGGATTTGATGGATTACCACGGATGAACAGGATTTTTTATATTTTAATAAAATGGTTAACGAGGGCTGTGGGGGAGTGTTTTTTAAAATAAAATAATTTTTCCAATGTGTTGTGTTTTCTTTTTTATTGAATTTTCAGGCTTAGTTATGGAGGCTGTCTAATAGACAGAATCCATGACTAAGCTGGGGCTTAGCGCTAACCCCCAATTACCACCCTGGTACCCACCACCACAGGGGTGCCAGGAAGAGCCGGTACCAACAGGCCCGGAGCATCAAAAGTGGCACTCCTGGGCCTAGGCGGTAACAGGCTAGCATTATTTAGGCTGGGGTGGGCCAGTAACAATGGTCCTCGCCCACCCTGGTAACGTCAGGCTGTTGCTGCTTGGTTGGTATCTGGCTGATGCTGAAAATAGGGGGAACCCTATGCGTTTTTTTTTTTGTTTTGTTTTTTTATTTATGGAAAAAAAAAACGCATAGGGTTCCCTGTATATCAGTATCAGCACGATACCAACAAAGCAGCAACAGCCTGAAGTTACCAGAGTGGGCGAGGACCATTGTTACTGGCCCTCCCCAGCCTAAATAACGCCATCCTGTTACCGCCTAGGCCCAGGAGCGCCACTTTTGACACTCGGGGCCTGTTGGTACCGGCTCTTCCTGGCACCCCTGTGGCGGTGGGTACCAGGGTAATAATTGGGGGTTAGCGCCAGCTGTTTTTGGGGCTAATGCTAAGCCCTGACTTAGTAATGGATTCCGTCTATTAGACAGCCTCAATAACTAAGCCTGAATATTCAAATAAAAAAATTCACAACACATTGGAAAAATTATTTTATTTAAAAAAAACTCTCCCACAGCCCTCTTTAACCATTTTATTAAAATGTAAAAAATAAAGTTCATCTGTCGTAATCCTCTGCATAAACGGATCTGAAACAAGAAGGAAAAAAAAAAAAAAAACACAAAAAAAAATAGGTTAGGACATTTTTTGCACTCTTTGCAGGGGAGAGCGCCCATAATGCAATGTCTACCTAAACAGTGAGCCTCCAATTGGTGCAAAACTACAACTCCCAGCATGCCGAGACAGCCTTTGGCTTGGAGTTGTAGTTTAGCAACAGCTGGAGTCTCCCTGTCTGGGTAGACACTGGCAGAAGGGTCTGTTCCCATTATCCAAAACGGACAATGTGAACAGAGCTTCAGACTAGCCTGAATATGTCGTCCCAAGGGGGCGGAGCTACACAGACCGGCGGTGACAGAAACGAGGGAGGTAAGTGGACCTCCTGTTCTGTATACACTATATACAGCTATCTATAGATAGCTGTATATTCTGTATACCGCCCAAAGGGGCTATAGGAGTAGGGAGTCCTGTCAGTCTGGTGACAGGATTCCCGGCGCCTGTATAGTATATACGGGTACACTATGCCCCCTTGTATACTATACTGCCGGGGAGGTGAATAGTGATGCTGTACATCACTCCTCATCTCCTTACACTCTGTGGACCGGGCGCTCAGCATCTGACGCACAGAGTGGTACCTGAAGGCAGTGAAAAACTGCAACAAGGGACAAATTTGGCTGTTTCCACACACCAGGAAAAACGCCAGAAAAACTGCCAAAACTCAGGAGAAACCTGTGGCAGTTTTTCTGGCGTTTTTGCTGGCGTTTTTTTAGGTGTACAAAAAAAAACAAGTGGAAACCTAGCCTTAAAGGGGTATTCCAGGAATTTTTTTATTTGACTATGCTACAAGGGCTGTAAAGTTAGTGTAGTTCATAATATAGTGGCGTAACCTGTGTGTGACTGGTTTCTCACAATTCTTCTGTGATTTCCACCCCAATATTTATTTTTAAAACAGCATACAAAATTACTCATGCTGCGGGATTTCACAGGCTGCAGTGTGTCGAGATTAGGGATCGAGCGATTATCGGTATGGCCGATATTATCGGCCGATAATCACGATTTTGGGCATTATCGGTATCGGCAATTACCTTGCCGATAAGCCGATAACGCCCCGCCCCCTCCGCGACCGCCCGACCCGCCGCACCGCGAACGCCCCCCCCCCCCCAGACCCGCCGCACCGCGTCGCACCCCCCACCGTAGTGCTGGGCGGTATACAAGTATGGATTTTTGCCCATACCGCTATACCGGTCGGGCCCCTCCCCCACCCTCCGAGTCAATAAAAAAAAAAAATAATAAATAAACTTACCCGTAATGGGGGTGGTCCGGGCCATCCATCCTTCCTTCTTGTAGTGTCCGGCGCCATTCCGGGTGGAGGGTGAACCGGTCCATAGACGCTGCATAGACGCCGCTACGCCGTGACGTCAGGTGCGTCACTGCGCAGCGGCGTCTATGCTGCGCTACTAGGCCGGAGCCTGCCCGGAGTGGAGAAGATGACCCCCGGAGAAGAAAGGACAGCTCGGACCGGTGCACCCTCCACCCGGAATGGCGCCGGACACTACAGGAAGGATGGATGGATGGCCCGGACCACCCTGACAGGTAGGGGAGAGAAGCGGGTGGTGGCGCCGGCGGCCTATGGCACCGCAAAAGCCACTGCAGTGCATTGATTTAAAGCGCCCGCTTTAAATCAATGACCTGCAGCGGTGTCGAGGGGGGATAAATAGCCGATAACTTATACCGGAATATCGGTATAAGTTATCGGTTATCGGCCCTAACCTCCACCGATTATCGTTATCGGCCCTAAAAAAACGATATCGGTCGATCCCTAGTCGAGACCCGACATCACTAGTCAGGTGATCAGAGGGAGCCTGTCCTGCTTCAATTTTGCAAGAGCTGTAGGCCCCCTGGTTAGAAAACATTGTGTTTCAATGGATGGGGTGGCTGATGTGTGGGAGGAAGGAAAGTGACCTCAAACTTTCAAGCATGGAACTGCGGGATGTGTCGTTTAGAGAACAAAATCCAACAGGCGATACCCAATTCTGGCAGGTAAGTACTAAAATCCCCTTATGGTGGATAACCACTTTAATTGTTGAGCTAACCCATACAATGTATTTAGCAGATATTGAATATTTAAGTTTTTAATTTTCATAAATTTTTTTTTTTTTGCAGCTGATTTTTGTCATAATCTGCAAAAACGCACTTAAAAGGGGTACTCTGCTGGCAAACATTTTTTCTTTTTTTTTAACTAACTGGTGCCAGAACATTAAACAGATTTGTAAATTATACAAAAAAGAAGGTTGCAGCAGCACTCTTAGAGGCTCTTAGCGCACTTTTTGATCAAAAAGTGTCCCCCATCCATCACGCGGAGGTGGCCTAATTTCGGATCGGACCCTAACAATCATTTCACTCAACTCTGCTGGGCATATGGCCTCTGACTGGATGACATGCTGGGCCCTCTATCAATTTATAAACCCTCCTGTGAAACAGGGAGGGGTGCACAGCTACAGAGGGTGCCACTGCCCCTAAACTAAAATGAGGCCACCTCCGCGTGGTGCATGGGGGACACGTTTTGAGCAAAAAGTGCGCTAAGAGACTCCATTTTTTGACCAAGAGTGCTGCTGCAACCTTCTTTTTTTGTATACTCAGTATTTGCCACAGCAGCATGCACCCATGTATTAGATAGTTGTGCTGGCTATTCTTCTCGTTTTTGCTGTGCAATTTAGGGGGAGTGGCACCCTCTGTAGCCGTGCACCCCTCCCTGTTCACAGGAGGTTTTTTAAATTGATAGAGGATCCAACATGTCACCCAGTCAGAGGCTATATGCCCAGCAGAGGTGAGTGAAATGAGTGTTAGGGTCCCATCCGAAATGAGGCCACCTCCGCGTGGTGGATGGCGGACACGTTTTGATCAAAAAGTGCGCTAAGAGCCTCCATTTTTTGACCAAGAGTGCTGCTGCAACCTTCTTTTTTGTATAATTTACAAATCTCTTTAACGTTCTGGCACCAGTTGATTTAAAAATATAAATAAATAATGTTTTCCAGTGGAGTACCCCTTTTAAGTGCATTTTTGCAGATTATGTCAAAAATCGGCTGCAAAAAAAAAATAATAATAATTTGAAAATTAACTGTCAACCAGATCCATATCTCAAGTACAACAACAAGTGGACAGAATTTAGTAAGTTACCACTCTTTGGACTCCTGGTCACTCACTCTATAACCAGGAGGGTTTTGATACCAGAGGACACCCTTAGAGGGTTTGTTGTGTCCATACCTGGATGGATCAGAGCTGTTCTGGCAACACAAGACAGAGGACGTGGGATTGCAACCAAGAAAGCATGTGCTATGGTGAAAGAACCACACAAAAATTAAGTCCTCACAAGCAGTTTATTCACAAGTGCTTTACAAAGGTTGTATTGGTAAAAGTGCAAAAGTTGCACTTGTAAATAAAATGCTTGTGAGGACTTAAAAGGGGTACCCCTTTAATTTTTGTGTGGTGCTGTAACCATAACACATTCTGCCTTGGTTGCCATCCCATACCTGTCATCATAACACATTCTGCCTTGGTTGCCATCCCATACCTGTCACCATAACACATTCTGCCTTGGTTGCCATCCCATACCTGTCACCATAACACATTCTGCCTTGGTTGCCATCCCATACCTGTCACCATAACACATTCTGCCTTGGTTACCATCCCATACCTGTCACCATAACACATTCTGCCTTGGTTGCCATCCCATACCTGTCACCATAACACATTCTGCCTTGGTTGCCATCCCATACCTGTCACCATAACACATACTACCTTGGTTGCCATCCCATACCTGTCAGCATAACACATTCTGCCTTGGTTGCCATCCCATACCTGTCACCATAACACATTCTACCTTGGTTGCCATCCCATACCTGACAGCATAACACATTCTGCCTTGGTTGCCATCCCATACCTGTCACCATAACACATTCTACCTTGGTTGCCATCCCATACCTGTCACCATAACACATTCTACCTTGGTTGCCATCCCATACCTGTCACCATAACACATTCTGCCTTGGTTTATGTACATGGTGGATATAAGATGGACCAAACCCGCTCAGGAGATGAACAAATGAGACACCCTATAAAAGGTGCTGCTCTTACCTGAAAATTGTATTGCAGTGCAAAAGGGATCTATATAATTCAGGTATTTTTTGGGTTATGGCTGTCTGGTGTATATGGATGATTAATATGAAAAAATATTCATTAAGATTGCTTTCCTGATGAAAAACAGATATTGTATGCCAAAATACAATAAACAGATGTGTATGCTTACTTTTAAAGTGCTAATAAGTCTGTTGGGTTTTAGGTCTTGATCATCCATTGTTCTGGATCCGTCAATTATCACAAACATGTGACGCATCTAGCAAGAAAATCTGCATTAGAATACAAACAGTGCTTTATTTACTTAAAAGTCTGGATTCAAAATCCACCTAGTTCATGCTCACCATTCCCAGGCGGACCTGTCCATGATGTTCAAACACTCTGTAATATCAAGTACACAATGCATATTAAAATAAACACTAAACACCGCTTTTACAGTCACTGGTATAGTGCTATCATATACAGTATCACACTAATCACTGTGCCAAAAAAGGTGTATGCCATCTACTTTTCACTCTTGTACTGCAGTGGATGATGCAGATGCTCTTCATTCAAAGTAATTTAAAGGGGTAGTCCAGCATTTTTTTTCTAATTATTATGGCTGTGCGGCTGGGTCAAAATAGAAAAAAAACTATACTTACCTTGTCCCCTATTTTTTCAATTTTTAACCTGGCCCAAGCACTATATAATTATTTTTTTTTTTAAATCACCGGAAAACCCCTTTAACCCCTTTACTCAATAGCCTGTTTTGACCTTTATGACCAAGGCAAATTTTTAAAATCTGACATGCGTCCACTGATTTGGTAATAACTTTGGAATGCTTTCACTTATGAAAGCGATTCTGAGATAGTTTTTTCGTCACATTGTACTTTACATTAGTGGTAAATTTTGATTGATATATTTAGTGTTTTTAGTAAAAAAAAAAAAAATTCTAGATTTTACATTTTCTGCTTGTACAATAAATATAGTCATGCCGCACCAAATGAATGATTAATTCACATCTACAATATGTCTCCTTTATGTTCCCATCATTTGATAAACATTATTTTACTTTTTTAGAATGTGAGGGTTATAAGTTTAGCAGCAATTTTTCAGATTTTCAAGAAAATTGCAAAATCTGATTTTTCAGGGACCAGTTCAGTTCTGAAGTGGAATTGAGGGGCCTGTATGTTAGATACCCACATAAATCACCCCATTTTATAAACTGCACCCATTAAAGTAGTCAGAATGACAATAAAAGAAGTTTATTAACCCTTTAGGCGTTTCACAGAAATAAAAGCAAGTGGAGGTGGAATTTTAAAATTGTATTTTTATGTAGATTTTTCATTTTAATCAATTTTTTTTTGTAACACAGTAGGTGTTGACAAAAATACAACTCAAGTTTTATTTGCCAAATTCTGACGTATTTAGAAATATCTCATATGTGGCCTTTGTGCGCTACGTGTCTCTAACACAGGCCTCAGACATGAAGTCGTGCTATGTGGATTTTGGGGCATCCTTTTAGTTAAGGATATTTTGTTGGTATCATAAAATTACAGGAGCCTTGGGGTGCAAAAATATTTTTGGGAGACAAGTTGACACTTTCATTGGTACCATTCTGGGGTACATGTGACACTGATCATTTTATATAAAATTTTTTATGAGGTGGTATACATAAAAAAAAAAAATCTATTCTGCGGTTGTTTTTTTTTTTTTTTTTTTTTTTAGGTTGTTCGTCATGTGGTATAAATGACATGTTAACGTTACACTGCAGGGGGATACGATTATGGCAATACCAAATTTATATACTTTTTTATATTTTAGTTCATTTATGGCAGAAAAACTTTTTTAATCATATTTGTAAGTCGCCGTATTCTGTGAGCTGTAACTTTTTTATTTTTTCACTGACGCAATTGTGTGAGGACTCTTTTTTTGCGGGACATGTTGATGTATTTGGGGGACCGCTGCGCTGGCTTCAGGGAGGCTCGGCTGTGCAGCACAGCTGAGCTCAATAAAATGTCACAGTGTCCGGCGGAGCTGTGACAGTTTATTTCCATCAGGTACATGTACGTAGTGATGCGGGAAGTCATCCCTAATCACCACGTACATGTACCTGATTTTGCGTAAAACGGTTAAAGTTTATAACTTTTATATTTGTAGAGTTAACAAAATACTCCAAGAAAAAAAGCCATAGTTCTCTATGGACACATGCACACAGAATATAACTACAGATGCAGAGATGCCGGCTGTGTGAACACCCTCTGTTTATGTCAACAGGGCCTCAATAATAAGCTGAGATTGGTTAAAAGGGGTATTCCAGGATTTTTTTTTATTTGACTATGCTACAGGGGCTGTAAAGTTAGTGTAGTTCATAATATAGTGTCTTTACCTGTGTGTGACAGTTTTCTCACAATTCTTATGTGATTTTCACCCCAATATTTATTTTTAACAGCATACAAAATGACTGCTGTCTCGGAATTTTCCCAGCTTGCAATGCGGCTAAGACCTGACTCACTAGTCAGCTGATGACAGGGGGCCTGTCTGCTTCAATGGGTGGAGGGATCGCTTGGTGGGAGAGAGAGCAATCCACAACTAATGCAACAGCTGTAGGCACCCTGATTGAAAACCACAGGTCTTTGAATGGATGCAGCTCATTTATGTTTCAGTGGGTGGGGTGGCTGATGTGTGGGAGGGAGGAAAATGGAATTGTGGGATTTGTAGTCAAAAAAAGAAAAGTCAAACCGGAAATACAAGTTCACAAACAGCTAGCCACAGTGTTATGGTAATCTCATGACAGCCATTTAGCCCCAAGACCAGCGCAGATCCTTCCTAAGCATGACCATTACTGCCAGCCAGGTACATACTAAAATCACCTCATGGTGGATAACCCCTTTAAAAATAGTACTTGTCACTAAGTAAGCTTTTTTTTTAACTCAGACTATGTTCCCTAACTACACCTAACACCCCCCCCCCCCCCCCCCAGGGCCCCCTTTAGACATAAATTTTTAAGAGCTTTAGAAAGCTCTTTTTCTTACCTATTTTCATGCTCACATAGTGTGAGCTGCTGGCAGTAGGATGTGGGTGTGCCCCAGCAGGTGCTACGTCACTGAAGCCTGCTTGGGGGGGGGCCCACTTCCACATTCACTTCACGCTGGCAGAGTCTGGACCAATAAGGAGCAGCGGAGTAAGAAGCTGCAGGCTGGGAGAAGGTGAGAACTTCTTCCACAGCTCTGTAACCTGTCCCTGTCACCTGTCTCCAGCTGGCGGGCCATGTCCGGAGCATCTGCGGGCACAGCACTCACTCCCGCCTGTCTGATTGACAGGAAGGGAGCAGCGCTGTGCTCCTCACGTGTCCCGGCTGCAGCCTGAGATTTTAGACTCAGGCCAGCATGAGTCCGAAATCTATAACAGACTATCGGCCGGTTCATGTAGGAAGACCCCTAGTGGTGGGTTTCTAAAATGAAATTAAACATGAAAATATAAAAAAAAATAATTATAACATAATTAGGAACTTGTTAAGAATGCCTTACTGTGCAACATATTAAAACTTTTTTTCATGACAGGTACTCTTTAATGTTAGGTGTAGCAATCATTATATTTTACATTAGCATTGCATCTGAGCTGAGTCTTCTGGAAGGCAAACCCCTCTATCTCATTCATCGGCTCTAAGGTACAATACATACAATCATGCCTGACTGGGAGGGTGCGACCAGCACGACTAGAAGAGGCTGCATCTACTCCTCCTCCATGACTAGTTACAGGTCATTAGCATATTGCACAGGGAACAATTTATCAAGCTGTCTTATAGTAAGTTTCGCTTTGTTGCCCATAGCAACAGAGCAGTATGTAATTGGTTGCTATGGACAAAAAAAAAAAAAGAGAATGCTAAATAAAAATAGTTAAATATATCTCCCTCAGTGCCAGAATGTTGTTCTCTACACTTAGAAGGTCCTGGAGTAGTTTGTGGAGCACTATGGATCTGGCAAGTTCACTTCAAGCTACAGAACCAGCCTGTACATCTGTACCACATTATTGAATGAGGGCATGAGGCAATTCACAATGGCTGCAATGTCACAGAGTGTAGTAAAAAAGGACGTTTATTACACTGATGAGTACCATATCCTATGTCACAGGTTCCCTTGCTATGAAATCAACCATTACCTTTTCCTTTTATCCTTGAACAGAATATCATCAATTGTAGCCTTCAGTGATCCAGATTCATCTTCTTTGAGAACCTCCCTGAAGTAGACAAATATGTCAATTGTAAAAAAAATTTTGCAAAAGTAGATATGGTCTGGCACCCTGCACTTCTGGAGGGCTTTGCTACTACGCGGGACTATATGCACATATTAATGGTATTTTGGTGGTGCTCTATTGTGGAAATGTAGATATCACAAAGGCATATGTTAGAGAAAAAGTTAAAACAATAGCGACTCACCAATACCAGTAAATTTAGTCTTTATTCATGCGATTTTCATGTGCCAACCTAAACACTGAGGCGGGGAGCTGCAGAGACGTTTTAGCAGGAGCGAGGAGTCAGCGCGATAGCTGTTTCCTACGTCATCACGTACTTCATCAGGCGTCAGAGACGCCTGATGAAGTACGTGATGACGTAGGAAACAGCTGTCGCGTTGACTCCTCGCTCCTGTTAAAACTTCTCTGCAGCTCCCCGCCTCAGTGTTTAGGTTGATGCATGAATAAAGACTGAATTTACCGGTATTGGTGAGCCAATTGTTTCAACTTTTTTCTCCAACATATGCCTGTAAAAAATTTATGACACAAATAAAAAAAAGAAAACAATTCTGTGAACATCTTACCAAGTTCTCTCATAGCCACCTTCCCATCTCTTAGTTTTTTCTGGTTCTTCATCCATTTTGGCCAAGAAAATGCTGTTGACTTCACTAGGAGAAAAACTTCTGAGCTTGAGTATTTTGTCTGGGCATTAGTATGTTACTAAATCAAAGTGAGCGCTACAAAGGAAAATGAATACAGGTTATTACTTAAGGAGAGGGAACATCATAGCATTTGTTTACCAGCAAGAAAAAAAAATATTTATGGGTTCATCTATAAAACACTAGACCTGCTGAAATAATCAGGACTGGGGACAGCCCCAATGACTTGAAGTCCTATAGGGCACTAGCCCTACTGGGGGCATGTACAGGGCACTAGCCATGCTGGGTTTCTCTATAGAGAACTAGACTTGCTGTAACAATCAGAACTCAAACCGGCCCAATGTCGTGGAGCCCTGTAAAGCACTAGACATGCTGAGTTTGTCTATAGAGCAATAGACCTGCTGTAACAATCAGGGCTGGGAATTGGCACTTAAATTAAACAGGCGATCTTGGCAGAGATGCTGTGTAAACTTTTTATTTCTCAAGGTACAGTGGTAACAAGAGCAATATAAGTTACAGAGGTGCAGGACAACGCGTTTCTAGAGGGGAGTCCTCTCTTCGTCAGATCCATTTATTTAGTGTAAGTTGCAAGTATTTATACCGTGTGGGGGCTTCAAACTTTTCAAATTTTCCCCGTGACCTCAGCTATAAATGCTGAGGGCTTCCGCAGGGTATATCTATAACATTAAGAAATGTTCCCCATTGAAACCAATAGACCTATTTAGGTCTATGGCAGAGCTGGCAGGCATCACGTTGAAGTTGAGCAGCTTTAGGTCTGGCTAAGTCTTGCATGGGAGACCAGAGGAACGCGGTGTTTGAATGGTGTTGCGAGTGTATATTTAACTCTGAGTTACAGCAAAGGTCAATAGGTTAACTAGATAATAGTTGAGATGGAAATAATTAATGTACTTTGTGGTTACATTAGAACAGTCCACGGGCTTAGGTGCAGATCGCAGCAGGTCATTATCCAGAGACCCGCTGCAATCTGCATTTATTAAGTTAACAAGCCATATACACTGTCATAATTCATAATCCCCGCCGCCGGGAGAGGGGAGCTCTGATTGGTGAAAAGCTTTTCACCAATCATAGGTTAACTAGATAATGGTTGAGATGGAAGTAATTCATGTACTTTGTGGTTACTAGGGATGTCCCGATACCATTTTTTTTTTTTTTACGACCGAGTACGAGTACCGATACTTCAATTCAAGTACTCGCCGATACCAAGTACGAGTACTTTTATTTTTAAGGGAATCTGACAGCAGGGTGATGCGGTTTCTGACGCTGTTTACCATACTGATATGTGGGTCCTTGTTGTGTACAATGGGGGCGGCTGCTGTAGTATGAGCCAAGATTTCTCTCTTCTCCATTGGGCAGAACAGGGAATTTGCACTGGCTGTGAAACCGATGACCACATGGTGAGCAGCGGTAGAAACCGGGTCACCTGCATCTACCTATAAATTGAAGTTAGAGCAGGTGACTCTGCTGTAAGATTGCCTTTAATAGTAGGGAGTATCCCCCTTTAGACATTAGCAGGGCCCCCTTTATACATTAGCAGGGCCCCCCCTTTAGATGTTAGCAGCCCCCTCCTCCTTTAGACATTAGCAGCCCCCCTCCCCCCTTTAGACAGCAGGCCCCCCTTTAGACATTAGCAGGCCCCCCCTTTAGACAGCAGGACCCCCCCTTTAGACAGCAGGACCCCCCTTTAGACATTAGCTGCCCCCTCCCCCCTTTAGACAGCAGGGCCCCCTTTAGACTTTAGCAGGGCCTCCTTTAGACGTTAGCAGCCCCCCCCCCCCCCCTTTAGACGTTAGCAGCCCCCCCGGTAGACATTGGCAGGGCCCCTCCCCCCCGGTAGACATTGGCAGGGCCCCCCCTGGTAGACATTGGCAGGGCCCCCCCCCGGTAGACATTAGCAGGGCCCCCCCTTGTAGACATTAGCAGGGCCCCCCCTTGTAGACATTAGCAGGGCCCCCCCTTGTAGACATTAGCAGGGCCCCCCCCTTGTAGACATTAGCAGGGCCCCCCCTTGTAGACATTAGCAGGGCCCCCCCTTGTAGACATTAGCAGGGCCCCCCCTTGTAGACATTAGCAGGGCCCCCCTTGTAGACATTAGCAGGTCCCCCCCTTGTAGTCATTAGCAGGGCCCCCCCTTGTAGACATTAGCAGGGCCCCCCCTTGTAGACATTAGCAGGGCCCCCCCTTGTAGACATTAGCAGGGCCCCCCCTTGTAGACATTAGCAGGGCCCCCCCTTGTAGACATTAGCAGGGCCCCCCCTGTAGACATTAGCAGGGCCCCCCCCTGTAGACATTAGCAGGGCCCCCCCTGTAGACATTAGCAGGGCCCCCCCCCTGTAGTCATTAGCAGGGCCCCCCCCTGTAGTCATTAGCAGGGCCCCCCCCCTGTAGACATTAGCAGGGCCCCCCCCTGTAGTCATTAGCAGGGCCCCCCCCCTGTAGACATTAGCAGGCCCCCCCCCCCCCCCCCTGTAGACATTAGCAGGGCCCCCCCTGTAGACCTTAGCAGGGCCCCCCCCTGTAGACATTAGCAGGGCCCCCCCTGTAGACATAAGCAGGGACCCCCCTTTAGAAAGCTAGCAGGGACCCCCCTTTAGAAAGCTAGCAGGGACCCCCCTTTAGACATTAGTAGGACCCCCCTGTAGACCGCAGCCCTCACCCTTGTAGACAGCTCACCTGGAGCCGTCTGTCCTCTGTCGGCTGCTGCCGCTCCGCTGCTCCGTCCTCTCCCGTCGAATCATGGCGATCTATGGTGGAGCATGTGACATACACGTCACTCTGTTTCCTTCGTAGCGTTACGCTGGGCGCAGGGGAGGAGGAGTGACATGTGTGTCACATGCTCCTCCATCGATCGCCATGATGCAGACGGGAGAACCGGTAGTGAAGATCACAGAAAGCTTCAAGACACAGTTTTCTTCACTACACCAGGCAGCGGAGCGCCAACAGGTATCGGACATGGTATCGGGGACATTGAACGAGTCCCCGATACCATGGAAATGGCCAGTATCGGCCCAGATACCGATACTAGTAATCACATCCACACTTGTGGTTGCATTAGAACGTTCAGTTAATTGTGATTGACAGGTGTGGGAAGTTATTCATAGACTTGTGGCAACAGTAGATTAAAGTAATAAGGGCAGGTTTAGAAGTGATGGAGTTGTAGTGATTTTATTTGACCAGTAGGGGCCATTGTTGTATAAGTGAAATAGTGTGTTTAAATGGGTTTGTGTTGTATTGTGATGGGTATGGGAGGTGGAATATGTAAAGATGTTTTCCATTTTTGTTCTTCGGACGGGAATTTTAGGAATACTACTCCCATCATGGACAGACTATGCCCATGATGGAAGTTATAGTCCATGGGCTTAGGTGCAGATCGCAGCAGGTCATTATCCAGAGACATCAGCATTTATTAACTGTAAAAGCCAGCGGCACATGCGGCTCCACTGCGCTGCCCGCCGGCTCCTGTATACTCTGTCATAATTCATAATCCCCGCCGCCGGGAGAGGGGAGCTCTGATTGGTTAAAAGCTTTTAACCAATCAGAGCTCCCGTGTTCCGGCGGCGGGGATTATGAATTATGACACCGTATACAGTATTCCCCATCGGGAGCGCAGTGGAGCTGCATGTGCCGCTGGCTTTTACAGTTAGTAAATGCTGATCGCAGCACGTCTCTGGATAATGTCCTGCTGCGATCTGCACCTAAGCCCATGGACTATAACTCCCATCATGGACGGAGTCTGTCCATGATGGGAGTAGTAGTCCTAAAATGTGTGTTGGTCCCCCATGTCCCTCGCTGCGCTGTGAAGTATACTTTACAGATAGCGCTGCAAGGGACATATGTATGCGCTCGCTGGGGGTGGGGGGGTGGGGGGACACATATAAGCACTGCTGGGGGCAATATATATAGGTAGTGTAGCGGGGGGCTATATATATGTAGCGCAGCGGGGAGTGTTAGTTAAAGTGGGTGTTAATGTCCTTTTCTGCAGACGTATGCCCTTTCTGTAAGCCAGGTTGGACCTGGAATACATATGTGACTTTTAAACGGAGATGCAACTTTTTTTCTTCGTAAATAGGGACTATCGCATTTGATAAATACATGACCACTGCAAAGCACAAAAAGAAAATTTTATATGTGAGTAGATTTCAGAAATGTGCGTTGGGATGAGCAAAAATCTAAAAATCGCAGCATGTATAGAAAAGTCGTACGTGCGCAAGTATGTGCAACTTTTTTATGCAAAAAAAAAAATCTACTACAGAGCTTGAAAAATCAACTTCTATAAGATTAATAGGATTAGTCTGAAAGAGCACAGCTGCTTAGATTGCATCATATATTGTTGGGGGCATACAAAACGTTTTAAACCTGAGTGGGGGTGCTTTAAAAAATAAATAGCAAATAAACAACTCCCCTACTCTGATGGCTTTTGGTCCTGCTGCCTCTAAGTTTTCAGAAGGAAGACAGCAGGACTGACAGCTAAACATGTTTTTTTTTTTTTTTTTTTTAACCCCTTCATGACCCAGCCCATTTTCACCTTCATGACCTGGGCATTTTTTGAAAATCTGACCACTGTCACTTTAAACATTAATAACTTTGGAATGCTTTTACTTATCATTCTGATTCCGAGATTGTTTTTTCGTGACATATTCTACTTTATTTTATCGGTAAAATTTCACTGATATTTGTATCCTTTCTTGGTAAAAAATCTAAAAATTTCATGAAAATTTTGAAAATTTAGCATTTTTCTAACTTTGAAAGTCTCTGCTTGAAAGGAAAATGGATATTCCAAATAAATTACATATTGATTCACATATACAATATGTCTACTTTGTGTTTGCATTAAAAAATTGACAAGTTTTTACTTTTGGAAGACATCAGAGGGCTTCAAAGTTCCGCAGCAATTTTCCAATTTTTCTCAAGATTTTCAAAATCTTAATTTTTCAGGGCCCAGTTCAGGTTGGAAGTGGATTTTAAGGATCTTCATATTAGAAATACCCCATAAATGACCCCATTATAAAAACTGCACCCCCCAAAGTATTCAAAATGACATTCAGTAAGTGTTTTAACCCTTTAGGTGTTTCACAGGAATAGCAGCAAAGTGAAGGAGAAAATTCTAAATCTTCATTTTTTACACTCGCATTTTCTTGTAGACCCAATTTTTTAATTTTTACAAGGGGTAAAAGGAGAGAAATCACCCTAAAATTTGTAACCCAATTTCTCTCGAGTAAGGAAATACCTCATATGCGTATGTAAAATGTTCGGTGGGCGCAGTAGAGGGCTCAGAAGGGAAGGAGCGACAATGGGATTTTGGAGAGTGAGTTTTTCTGAAAGGGTTTTTGGGGGGCATGTCCCATTTAGGAAGCCCCTATGGTGCCAGAACAGTGGACCCCCCCACATGTGACCCCATTTTGGAAACTATACCCCTCATGGAATGTAATAAGGGGTGCAGTGAGCATTTACACCCCACTGGCGTTTGACAGATATTTGAAACGGTGGACTGTGCAAATCAAAAATTTTATTTTTCATTTTCACAGACCACTGTTCCAAAAATCTGTCATACACCAGTGGGGTGTAAATGCTCACTGCACCCCTTATTACATTCCGTGAGGGGTGTAGTTTCCAAAATGGGGTCACATATGGATATTTATTGTTTTGTGTTTGTCAGAACTGCTGTAACAATCAGCCACCCTTGTGCAAATCGCCTCAAATGTACATGGTGCACTCTCCCTTCTGGGCCTTGTTGTGCGCCCCCAGAGCACTTTGCGCCCACATATGGGGTATCTCCGTACTCAGGAGAAATTGCGTTACAAATTTAGAGGGTCTTTTTTCCCTTTTATCTCTTGTGAAAATGAAAAGTATAGGGCAACACCAGCATGTCAGTGTAAAAAATTTATTTTTTTACACTAACATGCTGGTGTAGACCCCAACTTCACCTTTTCATAAGGGGTTAAAGAAGAAAAAGCCCCCCAAAATTTGTAAGGCAATTTCTCCCGAGTACGGCGATACCCCATATGTGGCCCTAAACTGTTGCCCTGAAATACGACAGGGCTCCAAAGTGAGAGCGCCATGCGCATTTGAGGCCTGAATTAGGGATTTGCATAGGGGTGGACATAGGGGTATTCTACGCCAGTGATTCCCAAACAGGGTGCCTCCAGCTGTTGCAAAACTCCCAGCATGCCTGGACAGTCAATGGCTGTCCGGCAATACTGGGAGTTATTATTTTGCAACAGCTGGAGGCTCCGTTTTGGAAACAGTAGCGTACCAGACGTTTTTCATTTTTTGGGGGGAGGGGGGCTGTGTAGGGGTATGTGTATATGTAGTGTTTTTTACTTTTTATTTTAGGTTAGTGTTAGTGTAGTGTAGTGTTTTTAGGGTACAGTCACATGGGCAGAGGTTCACAGCAAGTTTGCCGCTGGAAGTTTGAGCTGCAGCGCAAAATTTGCGCCATCTCAAACTTGCGGCACTCCGCCCATGTGAGTGTACCCTGTACATTCACATTGGGGGGAGGGGGCAAACATCCAGCTGTTGCAAACTCCGAGCATGCCCTTTGGCTGTCCGTGCATGCTGGGAGTTGTAGTTTTGCAACAGCTGGAGGAACACTGGTTTGGAAACACTAAGTTAAGTAATAAACTTTCAAGTGTTTTGCAACCAAACTTAGTGTTTCCAAACCAGTGTGCCTCCAGCTGTTGCAAAACTACAACTCCCAGCATGCATGGTCTGTCAGTGCATGCTGGGAGTTATAGTTTTGCAACAATTGCAACAGCTGAAGGCACTGAGGTAGGAAACGGACAATGTTTCCCAACTAGTGTGCCTCCAGATGTTGCAAAACTACAACTCCCAGCATGCCCAGACTGCCAAGGCATGCTGGAAGTTGTAGTTCGGCAATATCTGAAGGATCAGATGTTGCTGAACTACAACTTCCAGCATGCTTGGGCAGTCTGGGCATGCTGGGAGTTGTAGTTTTGCAACATCTGGAGGTCCACAGTTTGGAGACCACTGTATAATGGTCTCCAATCTGTGCTCTTCCAGATGTTAGAGAACTACAACTCCCAGCATGCCTGGACAGACTGAGCATGCTGAGATTTGTAGTTTTGCAACATCTGGAAGAGCACAGATTGGAGACCATTATACAGTGGTCTCCAAACTGTGGACCTCCAGATGTTGCAAAACTACAACTCCCAGCATGCCCAGAAAGCCAAAGGCTGTCTGGGCATGCTGGGAGTTGCAGTTTTGAAACTCTCAGAGGCAGCAGTGAGATCGCTTTACGGCGATCTCACTGCTGCCAATGAAGATGCCGCACTGCTGCCGGAAACTCACCTCCGGGACGCAGCGCAGCCGGGACCGCACGGAGGAAGCCGGGACCGCACGGAGGACGCCGGGACCGCTCGGGACACCGCTCCGACGGGTAAGTGACGCCGGGGGACGGGTCAGGGACACTTAGCAGAGCGGTGTGTGTCCCGATCCCCGTGATCGGGACTCACACACCGCGCTGCTAAGTATTTTCATAGCGAAACGCTGCTATCAGCTAGTCAGATTTGACCAGCTGATAGCAGCGATCGCTGGGGGGGGTGGGGGACGAAACCCCCCGTGGTCGCATGGTAAGATGGCTGGCTATCAGTGATAGCCACCATCTTTCCGGGCGCTGCGGGATGCCGCGAGTAGCGGCAGTAATATCCATGACGTACCTGTATGTCATGGGTCGGGAACACCTTGCCACCCATGACGTACAGGTATGTCATAGGTCGGGAAGGGGTTAAACACCCTTAACCCAAGTGTAAAACTTTTTGAATGACAGGTTTTAATAAATCTCCCCCAAGGAGTTTTCCTGTGTAGAGAGGAATAGTGATGCAGTTGCCCATAGCAACCAATCAGATCGCTTCTTTCATTTTTAACAAGACCTCTGTAAGAAGCTATCTAATAGGTTACGATGGGCACCGCTCTTCCTCTACACAGATTTTGATAAATCTCCCCACCTAAGTGTACATTCACATGTACCACCTCTGCCACTTATTTTACACTGTGGGAAATCGGCTGCATAGTTTGCTCCCATTGACCTCAAATTCACAATAGTGGTGTACTCGCCAATTTTCTGGGGGCCCACTGACATTAATGGGTAGCAGAATCTGCAGCGGATATCCCACCGTGTGAGTACAAACTTGGGGTCTATTCACACATACAGTATCCTGTGCATATTTGATGCACAGGATTTGAAGCAGGATCGTGCACAAAAATGTATCACTTATCAAAAAGGATAGGGGTTAAAGGGGTATTCCAAGAAAAAAAAAAACTTTTTTTTATATCAACTGGCTCCAGAAAGTTAAACAGATTTGTAAATTATACAAAAGGTGGAGAGGCTCTTGTGGAAAGTTTCACAAATGACCTGGGCAGCTCAAACTGGCACTTGTACCTAAGGTGTCTGCAAAAGGCTACTAAATGAAAAAGATAATTGAGGCTCAAGGTCTATAGATAAAGTACACACTTGTTTATTGATCATAAAATATTCATTATTAAATATCAAACTGACAATCCGGGATCACAGGGCCCTTGTGTATCCACAGAGTCAGAGAGATTTCAGATTAATAAAGTATATCATATAAAATAATAAAATATATAAGACCACTCTAAATACAATAAATAATATATAATTGATAATAAACAATATATTATATTATATATAGCAGCTTCTTCAGATAGGCACTCCAAATATCAATTTATGTGCCATAGAGCTATTAATCAATGTCCATTAAAGTGCAGTTGCAGTCATAGAAAAATCACAGTTCCTCACACTGATTGTGTCCTTTGCACTGTAACAATTTTGTAAGTTATGTGTCAATCAGGTTTCCCCACATCAAAGATCGCCGGTGCAACAATGTTCCTCAATGAAACAATATCAGGATACTGTGTTTGCTCAGTCATATAATACACCTTGACATGCTCATTTCTAGGATATTACTATATTTTATTTTCATGTCTTACTGCTGTTTTCTATTGGCGTTTTTTATTGGTACTTTTATTGATATCTTATTACTATATCTTACTAATATTTTTATAGATTTACTGATTTATCTTAGTATGTTGTATATAATTTATATTAGAATTTATTGTAGCCCAATTAGATATTTTTAAATTATTGAGGTATACACTATTTAATAATTATATTAAATACTATTATCAGACATCTATCCCTTTTAGGAAGGATTAACACATTTATTTATATATAATCTCTATTTATACATATGTGTTTTTTACCATATTATTCTTCAGGATTTATTCATATTTATATTTAATTTATTCATGTGTACAATTTTATATCAATATAATTTAGTATTAATATAATCTTTATATTATTATTTTCCAACACAGTGCTCTTTTTGGAATCCATTTTTATTCCATTTTTTATTCTTATTTTTAGATATTTCAATTTTTTTTATATAGATATATATTATATATTATTTTTTATTTTTATATACATATTTTTTATATACATAGATCTTATACAGATATTTTAATGGGTTTTTATATAGACATCTATAAACTTTACTATAAGTTCCTGTTGAGTAAGTGTTCCCCTTTATTTGGTTCACTGAAAATTGTCATTCATAAATTAAGACCTACTATAATGTTTACTTTTTTGTGTGATATCATTATTGGGAGGGGCAGAGTATAACCATATATAATTAACCAACTCAGACCCCCAGCACCTATATACTTAAGCTGCTGAAGAAAGCACCTAGTGGGTGCTGAAACGCGTCCAGCGACCCCCCCTTAGAGAATATAAGACCACCTATATGCCTATTACTATCTGCAGTCCATAGAAATCACATACAGAGACTTGCCTCCTGAACGTGCCGTCCGAGACTAGGAACGCGCACTATCTCCACGAGGACGCCACTCAGGAGCATCTGCTTGTGGAAGCGCTGCAGCCCCTGAGAACATTGCCCACCATCCGAAAGCTCCGCAGAATTGGGAGTTGGCCGAGATTCCAGCGGTGCGCTCTCCGGCCAGAGAGTGGGTACAGACGGCTGCTACACATCGTCTCCAGCAAGCACTGAGCGGTCACTACAACATCTTCATCCCACATCTAGATTGGTGAGAGAACTCCAATATTTTTCTATGCGCATAGTTTAAATCAATTGCCGGCATTTATTATTTTAACCAGCGCTATTTGACTGAGCAAACACAGTATCCTGATATTGTTACATTGAGGAAAATTGTTGCACTGGCGATCTTTGATGTGGGGAAACCTGATTGACACATAACTGTTACATAATTGTTACAGTGCAAAGGACACACAATAAGTGTGAGGAACTGTGATTTTTCTATGACTGCAACTGCACTTTAATGGACATTGATTAATAGCTCTATGGCACATAAATTGATATTTGGAGTGCCTATCTGAAGAAGCTGCTATATATAATATAATATATTGTTTATTATCAATTATATATTATTTATTGTATTTAGAGTGGTCTTATATATTTTATTATTTTATATGATATATACTTTATTAATCTGAAATCTCTCTGACTCTGTGGATACACAAGGGCCCTGTGATCCCGGATTGTCAGTTTGATATTTAATAATGAATATTTTATGATCAATAAACAAGTGTGTACTTTATCTATAGACCTTGAGCCTCAATTATCTTTTTTATTTAGTAGATTTGTAAATTAGTGTGAATTCAAGTAGAAAACAGACATGTCGCACATCTACATATTGCATTTTGATCTAATTGCTTCTCATCATAAATTCAAAAACAGGTTGTTAGTATACATTTTGATCAAAAAGTACAAGCCCGCTCGCCACTTCACGGCCACCTATTTAGAGTGGGTCCCTAATGTCCCTAGCATAAAATGGCGTAGCACTGGGCAGTGACCGCCACCGCATCAGTGCCCACAGGGGAAACGACCCACTGGCAGAGCGGCCCCAATGCCACTCAAACCAGTCTCTGGGTCGCACCTCCCTACAGACACTGCGCCACGGCAGCAACGGACGCCGCACAGCACCACACCAGTGTGAACAGGGTGTAAAAGCTCACTTACCATGAGCTCCCAGTCAGACTGGGAGACTGCTAGGAATGAAAAAGGCCCATTTGAAAATTACTTCTATAAAAAAAACTTAATCCTTTCAATAATTATCAGCTGCTGAAGTTGAGTTGTTGTTTTCTGTCTGGCAACAGCGCTCTCTGCTGACAGCTCTGCTTGTCTCGGGAACTGCACAGAGTAGAAGAGGTTTGCTATGGGGATTTGCTTCTCAACTGGGCAGTTCCTGAGACACATGTCATCAGAGAGCACTTAGACAGAAAAGAACAACTCAACTTCAGCAGCTCATAAGTACTGAAAGGATTAAGATTTTTTTTCTAATAGAAGTAATTTACAAATCTGTTTAACTTTCTGGAGCCAGTTGATATTTAAAAAAAAAAAAAAAAAAGTTTTCTCCTGGATAACCCCTTTAAAGGGTACTCTGCCCCTAGACATCCAAAGGATAGTGGATAAGATGTCTGATCGCAGGGGTCCTGCCTTTGGATAACATAAGATGTCTAGGGGCAGAGTACCCCTTTAAGTGGTTATCCAGGATTACGGAGAAAAAAACAGTACCACACCTGTTCTTAGGTTGTGTTTAGTACTGCAGCTCAGTTCTATTAAAGTGAATAGAGCAAATTGTAATACAACACACAACCTGAGGACAGGTGAGGTGCTGTTTTTTTTTGGGGGGGGGGGAACAAAAACAAAAACCCTTGAATTTTTGTATCCATACAAACATCACGTCTACAGCGCTAGGCGGCTACGGGAAGCAGACGGTCAGCAGAAACCGGCGCTCCTGATACCGGAGGCTACAGACAGCTCTAATAAAGTCAGTATTCTCTGCTATGTTACAATAGACATTGGAAATAAATGCACATAGCACTTCTTTTATGACCAGGTGCCCTAACCTAATAGACTAGATAAGTATTCACCAACCAGGGTTGCAAAACTACAACTCCCAGCATGCCCGGACAGCCAAAGGCTGTCCGGGCATGCTGGGAGATGTAGTTTTGAAACAGCTGGAGGCACACTGGTTCGTCAACCCTGGACTATATATATATAACCCCTTTATTGCATCAAAACCTCTTCTCTCTACACCCACAGTATAAAGGCCAACCCTGTATTAGGAACACATACACATTGTGCGTTCAACTCAATGTTTAGTCACCAAATGCTAAAAGGTACAGTAACAATGCTTGGCTAAGAGAGCCCTGCTCTTCCTCACAGCGCTGCTACTCATGACATCACGTCTTATAATGATGACGTCACGAGCACACTACTATCCACAGATCCCCCTGGCCTCCCATATAAACACACTGCACATACCGTACACACAGATACCCGGCACTGCCGCCGCGAGCCTGTCACTTCCACGTGCGTGCAACCAAACAAGACTCCCCCCGGAAACAATAGAGTCGAACACGCGTTCCGGGCTTACGGCTCGCTCTTGTTAGTTTCTGCTGCCAAAATACATTATTGAAGCGTCAAATAGGGTCATTTCTCGCCCCCAAAATGAGTAGAGGCCATGGACTAAGAGCACAGTTCTCCACCCTGTGGACTCTCTGGGTTTTTCAAAACTACGGCATGATGGGAGTTGTAGTTTTGCTAAAGAGCCACAAGGTTGGAAAACACTGCCCTGGATCCTCAGCATAAAATCAAATTGAAGGAGATTTATCAAAACTTGTGTAGAAGAAGAGTTGTGCAGTTGCCCATAGCAACCAGATTGTTTCTTTTATTTTTCACAAGCCTCTTTGAAAATGAAAGAAGTGATCTGATTGGTTGCTAAGGGCAACTGCACCACTCTTCCTCTACACAAGTTTTGATAAAACTTCTCCATGGTGTCTATATAGGGGGAGATTTATCAAAACCTGTCCAGAGGAAAAGTTGCCCAGTTGCCCATAGCAACCAATCAGATCGCTTCTTTCATTTTTCACAGGCCTTGTTAGGAATGTAAGAAGCAAGCTGATTGGTTGCTATGGGCAACTGGGCAACTTTGACTCTGCACAGGTTTTGATAAATCTCCCCCATAGTGTCTATATCAGTGTTTCCCAACCTGAGTTCCTCCAGCTGTTGCATAACTACAACTCCCATCATGCCATGATGAAACAGCTGGAGAGTCACAGGTTAAGGCACAGTTTTCCAACCAGTGTGTCTCCAGCTGTTGCAAAACTACAACTCCCAGCATGCCCGGACAGCCTTTGGAGGAAAAGACCAACTGGTCCATGTAGTCCGCCCTTCTATAACTTTCTATATTGTTTCTTTCCTGGGCTAGGACTTAACAGCGACTTTGACTGCAATATAGATTGTGTGACCAAAGACCACCATGTCACACTGGTTGCTCCATGTCACCTCGCCATTAGTGTTGAGCGGCATAGGCCATATTCGAATTCGCGAATATTCGCGAATATATGGACGAATATTCGTCATATTCGCGAATATTCGCATATTCGTAATGTTCTCTTTTTATTTTCGCATATGCGAATATTCGCGTATGCGAAAATTCACATATGCGAATATTCGTGTATGCGAAAATTAACATATGCGAAAATTTGCATATACAAAAATTAACATAAGCTAAAATTCGCATATGCGAAACCTATCATATGCAAATTTTCGCATATGCGGAAATTCGCACACCAGTCTCACACAGTAGTATTAGAGCCTTCTTACACCACATAAGCTGGAAGCAGAGAGGGATGATCACTGTGATGTGTACTGTGAGAAAAAAAAAAAAAAAAAAAAACGAATATTCGTAATTACGAATATATAGCGCTATATTCGCGAATATTCGCGAATTCGCGAATATGCAATATTCGCGAATAAAATTCGAATTGCGAATATTCGCGAGCAACACTACTCGCCATTAAAAAGTACCTCTCTTCACATTTTTTTTATATATATTATAGTTTAATGTATACAGAATAACTTTCTAATTGCATGTTAGTAAAAAAAAATTAGCTTCTTTCTATTTAATTTCCACTTTGAAGAAATGACCACTAGGGTTCTCCCTACCAGTCCTGGCAGCAAGCATTTCAGACTCATGCTGGAGTCCTAAACACTACGAGCTGCCATTCTGCTTTGTTCACAAAGGAGAACACTCAGAGCTGCCAGCCTGCTTTGTTCACAGCCTGTTTGGCTGTGAACAAAGCAGGCTTGCAGCTCTGAGTGTTTAGGACTCCAACATGAGTCTGAAATGCTTGCTGCCAGGACTGGTAGGGAGACCCCTAGTGGTCATTTTTTCAAAGTGTAAAATTAAATAGAAAGAAGCATATTTTTTAATAACATGCAATTGTAAAGTTATTCTGCAAACAAGAATCTATAATATATCAAAAGTTTTTTTTGATGAGAGGTACCCTTTAAGCTATGTTCACACGGTGGAATTTGCAAGGCAGAACCCATCCCATTGGGATTTCACTCAGAAATGCATTGTGTTCTATTGAGACAGCACATTTTCGAGTGGGCCTAATGTCTGTGGAATATGCAAATGTGCGGAATTTCCGCACATTTTCCGCCGTTTGAACATAGCCTTACCAGTTTCCATTTTTTGTATTTTTTCTCCCTGCCCTCGACTGCCCGTAGATTTTTTTTTATTTTTCAGAGGGCTTGTTTCTTGTAGGACAAGTTGTCCTCTTTTACAGCATCCTTTATTTAAAGGGGTACTCCGGGGGAAAACTTTTTTTTTTTAATCAACTGGTGCCAGAGAGTTAAACAGATTTGAAAATTACTTCTATTAACCCCTTAAGGACCGGGGGTTTTTCCGTTTTTGCATTTTCGTTTTTTTCTCCTTGCCTTTAAAAAATCATAACTCTTTCAAATTTGCACCTAAAAATCGATATGATGGCTTATTTTTTGTGCCACCAATTCTACTTTGTAATGATATCAGTCATTTTGCCCAAAAATCTATGGTGAAGCGGGAAAAAAAATCATTGTGCGACAAAATTGGAAAACAAAACGCCGTTTTGTAACTTTTGGGGGCTTCCGTTTCTACGTAGTAAATTTTTCGGTAAAAATGACACCTGATATGTACTCTGTAGGTCCATACGATTAAAATGATACCCTACTCATATAGGTTTGATTTTGTTGGACTTCTGGAAAAAATCATAACTACATGCAGGAAAATTAATACGTTTAAAATTGTCATCTTCTGACCCCTATAAATTTTTTATTTTTCCGTGTATGGGGCGGTATGAGGGCTCATTTTTTGCGCCGTGATCTGAAGTTTTTAACAGTACCATTTTTGCATTGATAGGACTTATTGATCACTTTTTATTCATTTTTAAATGATATAAAAAGTGACCAAAAATGCACTATTTTGGACTTTGGAATTTTTTTGCGTGCACGCCATTGACCGAGCGGTTTAATTAATGATATATTTTTATAATTCGGACATTTCCGCACGCGGTGATACCATATATGTTTATTTTTTATTTTTATTTACACTGTGTTTTTTTTTATTGGAAAAGGGGGGTGATTCAAACTTTTAATAGGGGAGGAGTTAAATGATCTTTATTCACTTTTTTTTTTTCACTTTTTTTTTGCAGTGTTATAGGTCCCATAGGGACCTATAACACTGCACACACTGATCTTCTATGTTGATCACTGGTTTCTTATAAGAAACCAGTGATCGATGATTCTGCCGCATGACTGCTCATGCCTGGATCTCAGGCACTGAGCAGTCATTCAGCGATTGGACAGCGAGGAGGCAGGAAGGGGCCCTCCCGCTGTCCTGTCAGCTGTTCAGGATGCCGCGATTAGCCGCGGCTATCCCGAACAGCCCGACTGAGCTAGTCGGGAACTTTCACTTTCACTTTTAGCCGCGCGGCTCAGCTCTGAGCGCGCGGCTAAAGGGTTAATAGCGCGCAACGCCGCGATCGGCGCTCCGCGCTATTAGAGGCGGGTCCCGGCTTCACTATGACGCCGGGCCCGCCGTGATATGACGCGGGGTTACTGTGTAACCCCGTGTTATATCAGAAGAGCAGGACCAAGGACGTACCGGTACGTCCTTGGTCCTTTAGGGGTTAAAAAATCTTAACCCTTCCAGTACTTATTAGCTGCTGAATATCTCTGCTGACATCACGAGCACAGTGCTCTCTGCTGACATCTCTGTCCATTTTAGGACCTGTCCAGAGCAGCGTATGTTTTCTATGGGGATTTTCTCCTACTCTGGACAGTTCTTAAAATGGACAAAGATGTCAGCAGAGAGCTCTATATTCCAAAAAGAAAGGAATTTCCCCTGTAGTATTCAGCAGCTAATAAGTACTGGAAGGATTAAGATTTTTTAATGGAAGTAATTTACAAATCTGTTTAACTTTCTGGCACCAGTTGATAAAAAAAAAAAAGTTTTCCACCGGAGTATCCCTTTAATCATATAATCTATTGAGAAGCCCCCACCCCAAAAAAAAAAAAAGAAAAATTATATATATATATATATATATATATATATATATATCTATATATATATATATATGTATATATATCTCGCTTCCCTGTAGCAACCGGTATTGTGGTGCCTAGTGTCCGTAACCCTTCTGTAGTATGGCGGCGGGGTGTGACTTGAAGCTGCAGGACTTGACTTGAGGCTGCAGGACTTGACTTGAGGCTGCAGGACTTGACTTGAGGCTGCAGGACTTGACTTGAGGCTGCAGGACTTGACTTGAGGCTGCAGGACTTGACTTGAGGCTGCAGGACTTGACTTGAAGCTGCAGGACTTGAGGCCGCCACTGCTCACTATAGGCACAACTTGACTGGACTGGACCTCACCACACAAAGAGAGCAGAGCTCAAAGAGAGCGAAGCTAGCTCCACCCCGGGCTTATATGGGGAGACTAGCAGGAACTCCATAGGTCACCTTTGGGTCAGTTGGTCACTAGTACCTCCTGGGTAACAATCACATGGTACATTTATTAAAGGTACAATACACAATATAATACATAACCTATTTACATGGGGGAAACAACTGCAGGGGGCACTGGGGACACTGAGGGACACTGCCTGACAGGGCAGGGAAGGTACGGGGAAACACCATCCTGTACTGGGCCACCACACTTCCCTTCCTGGTTCTGGGGGCAAATACTGTACATTGTCACTTAGCCAACCACTGACTGAGGCGGGACCACTGTGGCCAGTGATTGTCAGTGCAGCATGTCTCACGCCAACCCCATTATCCAATCTCTGTTGAATTTTCCTTCCTGGTGCTGGGGTTGGCAAGAGACATGGCGCTCAGCCAATCACCAGCAATCATGAGCGACAATGTGACATATTAACCCCCAGCACCAGGAAGTGAGCAAAAGGGGACCAAGGAAGATAAGTACCGTTTTTCTATTTTTATTTTTTTATGAAGGCTGTCTGGGGATATTTAAAAATCAATAAATACATGTTACCAAAGTACCTTTTACAGGAATACAAAAGTTACAATTTTTGTTTAGTTTCATCTTTAAAATAAATAAACAAATATGTATACATATAGCTTTCTGATCCATTCTGACCCTTATACCTTTTTTTCATCTACAGAGCTGTGTGAGGGCTCATGATGTTTTTTGCACCATGAGCTATAGTCCGTATAAATCTTCCATCACTTATAAACCCCTGTTATTATGGAGACACGTTGACCAAAAAGCAGAAATTCTGCCATTGGATTGATTTTTTTTTTTTGCTCTGACACTATTCATCATGCAGGAAAAATAATGTTCTATTTTAATTGTAAAGACATTCCTGCATATCCCGATGCTATTACTAATGTATTGCAGTGTACTGTCATTTTAGCATTCTCCTACTACACTCTGCTGCTGGCAGGATGTGATAGGAGTACTGTTATGGCAGGCAGAGGGAGTGGGGGGGCCAATGGGTGCGAAAAAGTAACCCCTTCTTCCGCCCCACTTCTGTCTAACTGCCTAGATGCTACTGACCACAACATTTAGGGGGTTAAACAACTGGGATTGGAGACATCTCTGTAATTCTGTGATTACCTGTAACCATCATCTCCATCCCCTCTTTCCCTTTTTTCCTCCATACTATACAGTTTAAGTTCTTTCCTGATATGTTTTATGCTTAAGACCTTTCACCAATTTTGTAGCTCATCTTTGGACCTGTTTTTTTTTTTCAATATCTTTTTTTGTGGATAAGGACTCCAGTACTGAACATAATATTTCAGATGTGGTCTTACTAGAGCTCTATACAATGGGATCACAATCTCCCTCTTCCTACTGGTTATACCTCTAGCTATGCAGGCAAGCACTTGACTTGCTTTCTTTACCGCCTGGCTGCACTACTGAGTTTTTGTGAGGCTGTGAGAAATTCCCTAAATCCTTCTTTTCTGAAGTTCTGGATCTGTCAGGAGTATTATCAAGACTATGTTTACACCACACAGAGTTCAGGCTGCTCTAAGAACCTTGAGAATTCTAGAATTACAAATCACTGTGTAAGGCCCTGTTCACACTGCGAAGAATCTGCATTTAATTTCCTTGTGGAAGTTTGATTTGCACTGCATGCTTATTGATTTCAATGGGTTTTGTGGTGCCCAGTTTACACGTCGGACGTTTAGCAACTGAACTTCCAACAAGGATTCAGAATCCAGCAGAAGATTGAACATATTCAGTCCTCCGACAAAACCCAACAGTAGGTGCACTCATGCCCTAATACACTGCCCTACATCCCTACATGCTTACATTGGAAGAGATCCCGGAGAAGTATCAGAGCTTGTAATGGGGCTTTTATGATCCTGGAGCTCCTGCCCTTCCCTCTTTGCTGTGGCTGTGCACACATTTCCTGCCCTATCTGGATGTCCCGGGCTGTGCAAGTTCTCCCACTTAAAAAGAGAAGAGAGGCCTGTAATTTTCATCATAGGTATACCTCAAATATGAGAGACATAATGAGAAAAAAAAATCCATAAAATCACATTGTCTGATTTTTAAAGAATTTATTTGCAAATTATAGTGGAACATAAGTATATAGTCACCTACAAACAAGCAAGATTTCTGGCTCTCACAGACCTGTAACTTCTTCTTTAAGAGTCTCCTCTGTCCTCCACTTGTTACCTGTATTTAATGTCACCTGTTTGAACTTGTTATCAGTATAAAAGACACCTGTCCACAACCTCAAACAGTCACACTCTGAACTCCACTATGGCCAAGACCAAAGAGCTGTCCAAGGACACCAGAAACAAAATTGTAGACATGCACCAGGCTGGGAAAACTGAATCTGCAATAGGCAAGCAGCTTGGTGTGAAGAAATCAACTGTGGGAGCAATTATTAGAAAATGGAAGACATACAAGACCACTGATAATCTCCCTTGATCTCACCCCGTGGTGTCAAAATGATCACAAGAACGGTGAGCAAAAATCCAAGAACCACATGGGGGGGATCTAGTGAATGACCTGCAGAGAGCTGGGACCAAAATAACAAAGGCTACCATCAGTAACACACTACACCGCCAGAGATTCAAATCATGCAGTGTCAGAAGTGTCCCCCTGCGTAAGCCAGTACATGTCCGGGCCTGTCTGAAGTTTGCTAGAGAGCATCTGGATGATCCAGAAGAGGATTGGGAGAATGTCATATAGTCAGTAGAAACCAAAGTAGAACTTTTTGGTAAAAAAAATAATAAATCGTTGTGATTGGAAGAGAAAGAATGCTGAGTTGCATCCAAAGAACACCATACCTACTGTGAAGCATGGGGGTGGAAACATCATGCTTTGGGGCTGTTTTTCTGCAAATGGACCAGGACGACTGATCCGTTTAAGAGAAAAGAATGAATGGGGCCATGTATCGGGAGATTTTGAGTGAAAACCTCCTTCCATCAGCAAGGGCATTGAAGATGAAATGTGGCTGGGTCTTTCAGCATGACAATGATTCCAAACACACCGGCCGGGCAACGAAAGAGTGGCTTCGTAAGAAGCATTTCAAGGTCCTGGAGTGGCCTAGCCAGTCTCCAAATCTCAATCTCCTAGAAAACCTTTGGAGGGAGTTGAAAGTCTGTGTTGCCCAGCGACAGCCCCAAAACATCACTGCTCTAGAGGAGATTTACATGGAAGAATGGGCTAAATTCCAGCAACAGTGTATGAAAACCTTGTGAAGACTTACAGAAAACGTTTGACCTCTGTCATTGCCAACAAAGGGTATATAACAAAGTATTGAGATGAACTTTTGTTATTGACTAAATACTTATTTTTCACCACAATTTGCTAATAAGTTCTTTAAAAATCAGACAATGGGATTTTATGGATTTTTTTTTCTCATTATGTCTCTAATAGTTGAGGTATACCTATGATGAAAATTACAGGCCTCTCTCATCTTTTTAAGTGGGAGAACATGCACAATTGGTGGCTGACTAAATACTTTTTTGCCCCACTGTAAGCATTGATCCTGCCTCATTTTAGCTCTAGTACCACAGAGTAGAAAGGGCACAGATTTAACAGTAATTCAGTGAGGAAAATTTTCCTGCAGAATTCTGTAGTGTGAACATACAGATCTGTAGTTAGCTTTTTTTCATCCCAATGCAAGAGCAGAAAATTGTGCCCCCTTAGCCCCTCCAACATACAGTCCTATGTAAAAATCCATCACCCCCTCCAACATACAGTCCTAGGTAAAAATACATCACTCCATCCCCTTAGCCCTTCCAATATACAGTCTCATATAAAAAAAAAATATATCACCCCATTTCCCCTTAGTCCCTCCAACATACAGTCCTATGTATAAATACATCACCCCCTACAACATACAGTCCTATGCAAAAATATGTTATTCCTCCTCACCTCAACAGCCCAGCCTCCGACCTTGTCAGTAGTAGTAGGAGGACTAGTTGCTAGCTATGAAGTGCTGCCTTTTCTGCTGCCCACTTGCATCATATTCGTTTCATTTTTTCGCCAAAAATCCATATTATTTTTCTTCCTTCTTTTCCTCCTCAATTCCTCATCATTTCTTTGTCAAAGCAGATGTGGAGCAGAATTTTAAAGTGCAAAGGCACGATTCCCCACAGAATCATTGTCAAAGAATTGAAACATCATTTATTAAAAGTGTTCCAGGATGACCATTGTAAGGTAAAGGCATTGTAACTTAAAGGGGTTATCCAGGAAAAAACTTTTTTAATATATTAACTGGCTCCAGAAAGTTAAACAGATTTGTAAATGGCTTCTATTAAAAAATCTTAATCCTTTTGGTACTTATGAACTGCTAAAGTTGAGTTGTTCTTTTCTGTCCAAGTGCTCTCTGATGACACCTGTCTCAGGAACTGTCCAGAATAGAAGCAAATCCCCATAGCAAACCTCTTCTACGCTGTGCAGTTCCAGAGCACTGTTGCCAGACAGAAAATAATAACTCAACTTCAGCAACTGATAATTATTGGAAGGATTAAGATTTTTAATAGAAGTAATTTACAAATCTGTTTAACTTTCTGGAGCCAATTGATATATTAAAAAAAAGAATTTCTGAGCGGAATTTGGTGGAGTCCCATTGTTTGCAATTGGATTCTACTGCACTGTGCACACAGCAGAATTTCAGCTAACAAACATTGGGCAATGTAGGTACAAAGACCTTTTTTTTACATCTAATGCCCTAAGTGATGGTGCCTGCAGAAGTAACTAGAGATGAGCGAACTTACAGTAAATTCGATTCGTAACGAACTTCTCGGCTCGGCAGTTGATGACTTATCCTGCATAAATTAGTTCAGCTTTCAGGTGCTCCCGTGGGCTGGAAAAGGTGGATATAGTCCTAGAAGACTCTTTCCTAGGACTGTATCCACCTTTTCCAGCCCACCGGAGCACCTGAAAGCTGAACTAATTTATGCAGGAAAAGTCATCAACTGCCGAGCCGAGAAGTCCGTGATGAATCGAATTTACTGTAAGTTCCCTCCTCTCTAGAAGTAACCATGGGGACTCTCAAAATAAACAATAATAATAACTGCTGGAAGCTGTAAATCACTTTCTATGTAAAAGACATTAACTTCCTCAAAGTCCTGTACAGTACAAAGTGTAACAGAAACCCCTCCCTGATACCAGTATAGGACATATAGAACCGCATTGTGCTGTAGAGGCGGCACTAGACAGACAGTGCACTCTTTTCACTAATACAGGTGTTTTACAGTACCAGTGAAAAGACTGTGCTGATCTTCTTTCAACATGATGCTGAATGTGGTTTCCAATTACAATGGCCTAGAAAAGATCATTGTATGGTGTAAATATTGTAACCTGAGGCCATTGTAACTTGACCACTATGGGGGACATTTATCAAGGGATTTAGAGCTCTTTTTTTGCTTACAAAATAGTCGCACTAGCGTCTAAGCAAATTTGTGTGCGACTTTTAGCTGTAAGCAAAAATCTACACAAGAGCTTACGAAAGTGAATTTCATTTTTCACTTTGCAGTGGTCAGGGATATATCAAGGAAAGTCGCACAAAAAGTCGCAACCCCTCCAAAACACCGTAAATGTAAGCCAGCCCGGACCTGGCTTCCAAAACGGCTTTGGAGAGCAAATTTTTATATTTCCCGCTGGAGTCTGGGCTCTTTTTAACTTACCACAGTGCTGCAGAGTTTTTCTATCCACTCTTGTAATTTCACATTTTACGCTGGGTCCCGTGACTGGCTGGGACCGTGCAGCCAATCACGGGACCCGGCGGTAAATTTGATATTACATTATGGGATAGAAAATCTCTGCGGCACTGTGGTAAGTTAAAAAGAGCCCAGGCTGGCTTCACTGCAGCTGCCCAGGACTCCGTCATGTATTATGGCTGCATGCCGTAGTAAGGAGCCCAGGGTGGCATAACTCTGCAGCCGCCCAGGACTCCGTCATATATTATTCCTGCGGTGCCGTGGTAAGGAGCCCAGGCTGGCATAACTCTGCAGCCGCCCAGGACTCCGTCATATATTATTCCTGCGGTGCCGTGGTAAGGAGCCCAGGCTGGCATAACTCTGCAGCCGCCCAGGACTCCGTGATATATTATCCCTGCGGCGCCATGGTAACGAGCCCGGGCTGGCATAACTCTGCAGCCAACCGGGACTCCCGCAGCCGGGCGGGGAGATGTGCAGGAGCCATCCCTGCCATCCCTCAGCACTGCTGTACACACTGAGAGATGGCAGGGTCTGCTCCTGCACATTTCCCCGTCCACCTGTGGGAGTCCCGGGCGACTGTAGTTTTATGTCAGCCCGTGCTCCCTTTGCTACGGGACCTGGAGGGAAATATGAAATTACAGTAATTTTCTTATCACCCCCGGGAGCGCTTACCGCACCATTCCCTGGCTTGCACTACTACAACTCCCAGCATGCCTTTACAGTAAGGGAATGCTGGAAGTTGTAATTGTGCGGCGGGGGCAGGTGGCAAGCTTGTCAGCTGTCACGCCCCCTCCCATAGGCTTGCGTTGAGGGGGCGGAGCATGATGTCACATGGGGGCGGAGCCGTGACGTCACAATGCTCCGGCCCCGTGATCGACAGTAATCAGACCCGCAGCGAACATGCTCCTGGGACTGATTTTAACGCAGTGCGGCACGCAAGATCACAGGGGTCCCCAGCGGCGGGACTCCCGCGATCAGGCATCTTATCCCCTATCCTTTGGATAGGGGATAAGATGTCTAAGCACCGGAGTACCCCTTTAAGGCCAAAATGGACTGAGTCCTTAAGGGGTTAAAGGAGTAGTCCTGTCCTGAAAAACTTATCCCCTATCCTAAGGATAGGGGATAAGTTTCAGATCGCAGGTGGTCCAACCATTGGGGCCCAGCAGCCCGCGGGATGGGGGCGTGTTGACCACCGCACAAAGCGGCGTTGAGGGGGTGTGTCGGCCATCGGCCATCGCTTTGTGCCATGGTCAACATGCGATCTCTGGCCAGCTAGCCAGGGCCCCATACAGGAGATCGTGGGGGTCCCCAGCGTTCTGAAACTTAGGGCTTGTGGGGGAGTGTTTTTTTTTTGGAATAAAAAGTTTTTTATTTACTTGACAGGCTTAGTAGTGGAAGCTGTCTTATAGACGGAATCCATTACTAAGCCAGGCTTAGCGTTAGCCACAAAATCAGGTAGCGCTAACCCCCAATTGTTACCCCGGTACCCACCGCCACAGGGGTGCTGGAACCAACAGGCCCGGAGCATCAAAAATGTCACTCCTGGGCCTAGGTGGTAACAGGCTGGTGTTATTTAGGATAGGGAATGGTCCTTGCCCACCCTGTTAACATCAGGCTGTTGCTGTTTGGTTGGTATCTGGCTGAGAATAAAAGTAGGGGGAACCCTATGCTTTTTCTTTCTTTAATGTTTAATTATTTATGCAAAGAAAAAAACAATGTGTGGGGCTCCCCATATTTTCATTCTCAGGCAAATACCAACCAAGCAGCAACAGCCTGATGTTACCAGGGTGGGCAAGGACCATTGATACTGGCCCCCCTCAGCCGAAATAACACCAGCCTGTTACAGCCTAGGCCATTTTTGACGCTCCAGTGCTGTTGGTCCCGACTCTTCCCGGCACTCCTGTGGTACCAGGGTAACAATTGGTGGTTAGCCCTAGCTATTTTTGTGGCTAATGCTAAGCCCGGCTTAGTAATGGATTCCGTCTATAAGACAGCTTCCACTACTAAGCCTGTCAAGTAAATAAAAAAATTTAAAAAACACATGTTTAAAAAAAATGTATTCCTAAATAACACTCCCCCCACAAGCCCTCATTAACCATTTTATTAACATTGAACCAAAAATGTATATCACACATTTTTTTCAAAGCTGCAAGGTGGTGTTCTGAAGTCATTTATTGGTTTTTGCTTATGTGTGCTAAAAAAGAAATTCTAAAGCTAAAATTCAAAAGCGATGATGTATTGTTTTTTTTTTTTTTTTTTTGCTTCTGTAAGCCAAATTTATCAATCCCCTGTGATAGTATGATAAATATGTCCCACATAAGCAAAAAAAAAGACTAAAGAACTCGTTTACCTAAGCAACAATGATAAATGTCCCCTTATGTATGTCCCAAGCAATTATTTGCTAGTAGATTAGAGCAGGTATGTGGATGCATGTCATGACTGTGTATGTCAAGCTACATTCACACAACATACTTTATTAGTTTTTCTGGATTTCAGAGGCAAGTACAGTAAAGTGCAATGCAAGTAAATGGGATTATAATAAGCCACATTAACAAGCAATATAAAAATTGGACTGGAATGTAGTCATTGGAATTTTAATTTATTTATTTTTTGCAATGGATTCAATTCATTTACATACAAAAAATAATAAAATAAACACTCTACTCATACTGCATAAAATGCTTCCAGGAAGTTCCTGGTGTATATGTTAAACAGATAGCTCCCACAGATACAATACAGCACCCTTAAAAACTTTTGACATGTCACAGACACATTGTAAAAGTGTCCTCTTCTGGCTCCTTCAGTCAACAAGTTATTTATGTACACAGGATCTCCTTTTCATTCTTTTCCCTATTACACAATTTTCCCTATACTCTCAACAACGTTGAAGACCCCACCAGATTGTCATTTTGAGAAATCCTTAGGCCGGTTAGTATAGCACCGATGACAAGGCCTCACTCCAAGCACTTAGATCAATAGGGTTTCCTATTGTAATGTGAATTCACACTGATCCACAGAAAACTTATCCCCTTAAAGGACAACTGTAGTGCAAGACTTATATATTGCTGTGCCCGGGCCTCAAAAATAAACAAAATAAACTTTAACATACCTTCCTACCTGCCCCGTTTGTCCGGCACATGCCTCACAGTCCAGCGGTGCTAACCTCATTCAACTTCCTAGGGACGGGGATGCCGCACAGCCGTTGGCGTATCACCGACCGCAGCGATGTCTTGCCCCGGCCGTTGATATGCTGAGTGCACTGTCATCTAAGGAGCTCTGGCCGGCTTCTTACATGACAGTGCGCTCAGCCTATCACCGGCCGGGGCGGGACATCGCTGCGGCCGGTGATACGCCAACGGCTCTGTGGCGTCACCCCCTGTCCCCAGAAATTTGAATGAGGTTAACACCGCTGGACCGTGAGGCCTGTGCAGGACCAACGGGGGCAGGTAGGAAGGTATGTTAAAGTTTATTTTGTTTATTTTTGAGGCCCGGGCACACGAATATATAAAAGTCTTGCACTACAGTTGTCCTCTAACTATGAACGGGCAGGGTCACATATAAAGAGTCTTTCTGGGTGTATATAAATAAGTGTACTTTCGAATTATGACTCAGATTAGCCAAGATAAATATATCTTCTTTATGATATAATTTAATGTTCAATACATGAAAGTAAAAAGGGAGTTAATCTGAGCAAAATGAAGGTATGTCAAGAATGTGAACTACCCACATATAAAAGCAAAGCACACAGTCTACAGCTCTGGGAACTGTAAGACAAGGTTTCTATTGTCTAGAGTGAAACAGAACTAGTATCATACTGGTAGTGTATGATTTCTATGCAAATGGAAATATAGCTTCCCTCTCTTCACCTGGAGTACAGGTATAGTGTAGCAACTATGCCCCCAAATAATGGGTCTCTCAGTGTTGGAACTCCCACTATAAACCATTTATGGCAAGTCCTATGGATATGCAGTGCCTTGCAAAAGTATTCACCCCCCTGACTTTTTCGTATTTTGATGCCTCACAACCTGGAATGAACATGGATTGTTTGAGGATTTTGATAATTTAATTTACAGAACATACCCACAACTTTGATTTATTTTATTTTATTTATTGTGAAGCAAAAAACAAATAGGACAAAATAACAGAAAAAGTCAATGTGCATAACTATTCACCCCCCTAAAGTCAACACTTTGTAGAGCCACCTTTTACAGCAATCACAGCTCCAAGTTGCTTTGGATAAGTCTCTATGGGGGAGATTTATCAAAACCTGTGTAGATGAAGATTGGTGCAGTTGCCCATAGAAACCAATCAGCTCTATTCTTTCATTTTTAAAGAGGGCTGTGAAAATGAAAGCAGCGATCTGATTGGTTGCTCTGGGCAACTGCACCGCTCTTCATCTACACAGGTTTTGATAAATCTAAGCCTAAAACCGGCCCTGTCTTAGGGGTAAGAAACTGATGACCATTGCGCTTAAAGCCCCTGAGAATCCACTCCATGGTGCACAGCTATTTCTCTTTCACTCCTTTTCAAATGTGGGATCAGAGCTGGGCTGTTTGCCAGGAGTACGTACACAGAGACCTCCTTCCTTAGTTGCCTGTGCAATCACAGCACATGACCTACTCTATGCCATAACATAGTGCTGGTGAAAGTGCACTGTACTGTGCTGGTCTAATGATTGACACAGAACACTACTATAGGCACTGATTTTGCAATGTGATTAGACATTAAAAGGTGTACTCCGGTGGAAATTATTATTATTATTTTTTTTTAATCAACTGGTGCCAGTAAGTTAAACAGATTTGTAAATTATTAGTTGCTGAAAACTACAGAGGAAATTATTTTCCTTTTTGGAACACAGTGCTGTCTGCTGACATCATGACCACAGTGCTCTCTGCTGACATCTCTGTCCAATTTAGGAACTGTCCAGAGCAGCATATGTTTGCTAGGGTTTTTTTCTTCTACTCTGGACAGTTCTTAAAATGGACAGAGGTGTCAGCAGAGAGCACTGTGCTCGTGATTCAGCAGACAGCACTGTGTTCCAAAAAGGAAAAGAATTTCCTCTTTAGTATTCAGCTAAAAAGTACTAGAAGGATTAAGATTTTTTAATAGAAGTAGTTTACAAATCTGAACAGTAGAAAGAAACCGCACTCACCCGTCAGTTGTGCACCAACACTTTATTCCATGAGAACCATGAGCGTGAACACAGGGTAGCAGGAAACCGGCAGGAACGCCAGGGACACACACACGTGTAGTTACAGCTGTTTCACGGGATTCAGCCCGCTTCGTCAGACTCCACCCTCTGATGACGCCTCGCAGGTTAAATACTCACCTACGTCGTCGTCATCAGGTGGGCGTATACACACAGGTAAGAAAAATCTAAAATCAATAATATCATTAAAAACAATACTCTATGACAATGAACATGTTGATATAACAAATATAAGGACACGTCAGCACAAAATTCAAAGAAAAACACTAAAGTCAAGTTTATCATTCAGCCCAAGCTGTCCCTGGGCGTCCGTACGTAAAATTAACTCCGCCTCTGCCCGTAATAACATTTTCTTTCTGTCTATGCCTTCTCGAGGTAGAATTCTTTTTATCCCAAAAAACCTTAGGGCTGCAGGATCATTATTGTGGGCAGTTTTAAGATGGTCTAGCACTCTGGGACAACGTTTACCGGAACGAACGGAATAGAGATGCTCTCTAAATCTGATATGCAGCGCTCTGATGATGCTACCTATATAGTAGCGCCCACAGTCGCAATGCATACAGTAGACAATGAAATTCCTTTTACAATTAATGAACTTTCACTCTAATTTGTACACCACCTATGACAAAGGTTTTTCCTATTTTCATTTGGGGACACCATTTGCAATTGCCACATCGGAAATTGCCATTTACAGTAGAATTGCTGAGCCAGCCTGTACTCTCTTGTGCAGAGAATTTACTGCTGGTCAGCAAGACAGACAAATTAGGGACCCTTTTGTATGCAATTAGGGGTTTACTGTTGAAGTGTTTTGAGAGCAAGGGATCATTTTGAACTAGATACCAATTTTTATGGATACTTTGATTTTTTCCGCCATAGGACTATGGGTAAAAGTGAAGCAGAATCTCTGATTTTCACTGTTATCCCCCTGTCTGTTTCTTTTTTCAGATGTGCCACTATTCCGCAGCAAAGTGCTTCTCTCTTGTCTATTAGCCCTATCATAGGCTGTCTTCAGGACATAGGGCGGATACCCTCTCTCCAGAAGACGCAAGGTGAGCTCTTGAGCCTGTTTCTCAAAGCTGTCCTGTGTATCATTTATCCTTCGCAGGCGGAGGAACTGTCCATATGGTATGGTGGTCTTCACATGATGTGGGTGGTAGCTGTTATAGTGTAACAGGGAGTTACCCGCTGTGGGTTTGCGGTAACCCTCTGTACATAGTCTCCCATTAAATCCCATTAACCTCTTTAGGACATAGGACGTTCTGGAACGTCCCCGCTACCTGGGCTTTAATGCCCAAGGACGTTAGAGAACGTCCTGTTCTATTTCCGGTCTCTGCCGCGCCGGGCAGAGATCGGAACTGCATGTCTGCTGAAATCTTTCATGAGGCATGCCGTGCAAATGCCGAGGGGGGTCCCACAACCCCCGCATGTCGGCGATCACAGAAAATCGCTTGTCAATTCAGACATGCGATTTTCTGCTATCCCGGGCTGATCGGGTCTCTGGTGATCCGATCACCCGGAAAATAGGGATGCTCGGACCTGCAGGGTAGGAGTGAAGTCGCAATGCTGCGATCTCCTCCCATCCCCTGCCATTGGTCAGAACTGATTCTGACCAATGGCAGAGCAGGACGGTGGGTTGCCATGGAAACCCCCCGTTCTGCCCACCCCTGGATGTCAGGCAGAACGGGGGGAGAACATGGAGGCCGGTACCTGGAGGAGAAGACTCGTGGGGCCCGGCAATCATTGCAGATATTCACCGGAGATCCCGGCTCAAGTAGGGAATCGACGGTGGGGGGGGGGGGGGAGAAATGAAACTGAAAGTAAAGTGATTTTTACTGTGGCAACCACTAGGAAGGCCGAACTGCAACTCCCAGCATGCCCAGACAGCCAAAGGCTGTCTGGGCATGCTGGGAGTTGTAGTTTTGCAACATCTGGAGGGTCACAGTTTGGGGACCACTGTTACAGTGGTGCCCAAACTGTAGCCCTCCAGATGTTGCCAAACTACAACTCTCAGCATGCCTAGACTGCCCAGGCATGCTGGAAGTTGTAGTTCTGTAACATCTGTCCCTTCAGATTTTGCAATTTTCATGAAATTTTTGAAAATTGCTGCTCTACTTTGAAAAATAAAATGTATTTGGAATATCCATTTTCCTTACAAGCAGAGAGCTTCAAAGTTAGAAAAATGCTAAATTTTCAAAATTTTCATGAAATTTTGGAATTTTTCACAAAAAAAGGATGCACGTAACGCCGAAAATTTACAACCAAAATAAAGTAGAATATGTCACGAAAAAACAATCTCAGAATCAGAATATTCGGTTAAAGCATCTTAGAGTTATTAATGCTTAAAGTGACGGTGGTCAGATGTGCAAAAAACGCTCTGGTCCTAAGGTGTAAAATGGCCTGGTCCTTAAATGGGCACTGTCATGAAGTAAAAAAATTGATATGTTGTAGTACTTAAGTACTACAACATATCTCTAATATACTTTAATTAAAAAAAGGGATTTTAAACAAGTTTAAAATCACTTTTAAATTCGGCCACTAGGGTTCGCCCTCCTAGTGGCCGAATGCATTCAGCAGTGACGTCACCACTGAATTTCGACTCATTTCAGCCTGGCAATGAGTCGAAATTCAGGCACTGCTGTGCTCGCTCCCGCCTGTCAATCAAACAGGAAAGAGCGAGCACGCTGATAGCTGGGGCTGCGCGCATTGGCCAGCTCCACTGGCCTCGCGCGCGGCCCCGCCCGCCCCCGTTACCCGACCCTGCGAGGGAGAACAATCTGACGATCGAGGGACAGAGGAGACCTGTCCCACCGAGAGAAAATTGCCAGTTGAAGAGGGTGGTAAAGAAACTGGGCAAAGGGTACGGCCTCCATAGATGCCACCATCCGACCCAGGACTTCCATACAAGTGTGGATGGAGACTAAGACCTGGGTCCGAATGGAGCGGACCCCCGACAGAAGTGCCAGACGTTTGTCCGGCAGGAGGCAAATTCGGGCAGAGGCTGTGTAGAAGCGAAGTCCCAAGAAGGTTAGAGACTGGGAAGGATAGAGGACTTGTCCCGGTTGATCATCCACCCGAAGCGATCCAGAGTGTGGAGAGTGATGTCCACATTCTCCAGAGTCTGGGCTCTGGTTGGAGCCTTGATGAGAAGGTCGTCCAGGTAGGGTATCTGAAGACTCAATGGAAGAGTCAGACGAGGCACCCCTAGTACGCTTGTGAGAGCGTGAAGTATGTGGAGACGAGGAGCAGGCCCTCTCAGAGGCCCTGCGCAGGGTAGACCCCTTCAAGGCGGACCCCACTTCCCGGGAAGCCTCAGCCACCGAACGGGAGACTTGGGTCAAGTCAGCCATATACTGGGTCAGGGAAGAAACCCAGGCTGGTGGAGCGGCTGAATCCACCGGAACCGAAAGGGCATCAGGGGGTACCAGGGGGTCTGGGGGAGCAGTGGAGCAGGCAGGGCAAGTGGGTTCAGTAGAGCCAGGCATCTTGGTATTACAGTGCTTACAGACAAAATAAGTCACTCACGTTCCAGGTTTCTGTTTGGAGGGAGGAACAGCTCTGGGTACGGACATTATGAGAAAAAAGACAGGAACTTTCTCACCCTAGTCTGTGACCCTTGGCAGCTGCAGTGAGGAGAACTCGGCTCCATGCAGCTAGAGTGTAAGAAACAGGCCAGCCAATAGTAGAGAGGGGCGTGCCTGAAGCAGAGGCACTAACTAATTGGCCCCTTCTAACTGAAAATCGCACCCACGGCGCTGATTGGAGGCTACTTTGCGCCTCTGAAGAGCTCCGACAGCCCTGTGGGCGGAGCTATAGACTGGCCGAGAAGAAGCTGTAATGGCGCCCGCTCCTTGTCCAGAGCACACATGTCAGCCGCCTATGCGCTCGGGGGGAATAGAGCGGGCGGCCTATATGCCGGCAGAGACTGCCGGAGAAAGTGAAAGTAAGCCGGCGCTCAGAGCGCCCGGCCCATACAAGCGCCGCGGCTGTCAGCCGCATATAAGGCGCTGCGGTCATAGTCGCAAGTAACCACACACACACACAGTGTAAAACAGATTGAATTCGAGTAGAATACAGACATAGCGCACATCTACAATCTTGTATAATGATCTGATTGCTTCTCAGCACAATATCAAAAACGAACAGGTTGTTAGTATACATTTTTGATCAAAAAGTACAAGCCCACTCGCCACGTCAAGGCCACCTATTCAGAGTGGGTCCCTAACGTCCCTAGCATAAAATGGCGTGGCACCGGGCGGCGACCACCACCGCCACGACACAGGTGCCCACGGGGGGGGAGCGACCCACTGGCAGAGCGGCCCCAATGCCTCTCAAACCAGTCTATAGGCCGCACCCGCCCGCAGACACAGCAGCAACGGACGCCACCCCACACCACACCAGTGTGAACAAGGTGTAATGGCTCACTTACCTTGCTCTCCCAGTCAGACTGGGAGGCTGCTAGGAGTGAAATGGCCCTAGTGTGGCTAATTACCACCTATATAGGTTTGGACTGAGGGGGTGGAGAAGAGTGCAGCACATGTTCAAAAAAAAATAAAAAATAAAAAAAGAAAGGATAGAAATCACAATATGAATTCGAGTAGAATACAGACATCTACAATCTTGTATAATGATCTGATTGCTTCTCAGCACAATATCAAAAACTAACAGGTTGTTAGTATACATTTTTGATCAAAAAGTACAAGCCCACTCACCACGTCAAGGCCACCTATTCAGAGTGGGTCCCTAACGTCCCTAGCATAAAATGGCGTAGCACCGGGCGGCGACCACCACCGCCGCGACACAGGTGCCCACGGGGGGGGAGCGACCCACTGGCAGAGCGGCCCCAATGCCTCTCAAACCAGTCTATAGGCCGCACCCGCCCGCAGACACAGCGCCACGGCAGCGACGGACGCCGCCCCGCACCACACCAGTGTGAACAAGGTGGCCTTGACGTGACGAGTGGGCTTGTACTTTTTGATCAAAAATCTATACTACCAACCTGTTAGTTTTTGATATTTTGCTGAGAAGCAATCAGATCATTATACAAGATCATTATACAAGATTGTAGATGTGCAACATGTCTGTTTTCTACCCGAATAAAACATAGATTACATGCCCCCTAAGATGTCACTGCTCCCCCAGAATAAAAGTCCAGCCCCTGTATAAGCCAGCCCCATAACCTGAAAAGGTGGGCCAAAAACAGGGGGTCTCCAGAGGTTGCAAGTCCACACCTAAGGAGAAAAGGGGAAAGTACTTACCTCAGTCAGAAGAACTTACCTATTGGAGTCTTCAGTGAAGTCTTCAGTCAGCTTTTGTCACCTGCATCACGCCTGGCTGCTATGCGCGAGTGAGGCGAGCAGGAAAATAGGGGGACCCGGACCCATGAGGTTCCAACCCAGGCGCTGACCGTTGGCGAGGGGGGGTGAACAGCGCATATACGCAATGTCTGTGCCCCCTTACTCGCAATGGGGAAAGAGGGAACCGGAGTCCCTGAGTCCCCACCTGAAAACAGGAAAGAAAAAGGAATAAAAAACTAACATGTCCCTATACTAGGAAAAGGTCTTCAAAATAGGGGATTTTAAACATACTAATTTGGTTAAAAAGTTTGCAATTTTTTTTTCCAGCGCAACAGTAATAGAAATGTACGTTATCATGGGTATCATTTTAATCGTATTGACCCAAAGAATAAAGAACACATGTCATTTTTATCGTAAATTGTACGGCGTGAAAACAAAACCTTCCAAAATTAGCAAAATTGCGGTTTTCTTTTTAATTTCACCATACAAATAGTATTTTTTTGGTTGCGCCATACATTTAATGGTAAAGTGAATGGCGGCATTACAACGGACAACTGGTCGCGCAAAAAACAAGACCTCATACTAGTCTGTGGATAAACATATAAAAGTGTTGGAAAAAATGTTTTTTTCTTTTTTAAATCAACTGGTGCCAGAAAGTTAAACATATTTGTAAAATTACTTCTATTAAAAAAATCTTAATCCTTCCAGTACTTATAAGCTGCTGAATGCTACAGAGGAAATTCCTTTCTTTTTGGAACACTGATGACATCACGACCACAGTGCTCTCTGCTGACATCTCTGTCCATTTTAGCAACCATGCATAGCAGATGTATGCTAAGGGCAGCATGGTGGCTCAGTGGTTAGCACTGCTGCCTTGCAGTGCTGAGGCCTTGGGTTCAAATCCCACTAAGGACTACAATAAATAAAGACTTATTATTATTATAACATTAGCAGAGAGCAATGTGTTCGTGATGTCATCAGAGAGCATTCCAAAAAGAAAATAATTTCCTCTGTAGTATTCAGCAGCTAATAAATACAGGAAGGATTAAGATTTTTTAATAGAATTAATTTACAAATATGTTTAACTTTCTGGCACCAGTTGATTTAAAAACCGGAGTACCCCTTTAACCCCTTAAGGACCCAGCCAATTTTCACTGTAGGACCCGGCCATTTTTTGCAAATCCGACCACTTTCATTTTAAGCATTAATAACTCTGTGATGCTTTTACCTTTCATTCTGATTCCGAGATTGTTTTTTCGTGACATATTCTACTTTACGTTAGTGGTAAAGTTTTGTCGATACTTGCATCGTTTCTTGGTGAAAAATTCCAAAATTTGATGAAAAAATTTAAAATGTAGCATTTTCTTTTTACTTTGAAGCTCTCTGCTTATAAGGAAAATGAATATTCCAAATAAATTATTATATTGATTCACATATACAACATGTCTACTTTATGATTGCATCATCAAGTTGACGAGTTTTTACTTTTGGAAGACATCAGAGGGCTTCAAAGTTCAGCAGCAATTTTCCAATTTTTCACAAAATTTTCAAAATCAAAATTTTGCAGGGACCAGTTCTGTTTTGAAGTGGATTTGAAGGGCTTTCATATTAGAAATGCCCCACAAATGACCCCATTATAAAAACTGCACCCCCCCCCCCCAAAGTATTCAAAATGACATTCAAAAGGTTTGTTAACCCTTTAGGTGTTTCACAGGAATAGCAGCAAATTGAAGGAGAAAATTCAAAATCTTCATTTTTTACACTGGCATGTTCTTGTAGACCCAGTTTTTGAATTTTTACAAGGGGTAAAAGGAGAGAAATCTTCCTAAAATGTGTAGCCCAATTTCTCTAGTGTAAGGAAATACCTCATATGTGTATGTCAAGTGTACGGCGGGCGCAGTACAGGGCTCAAAATGAAAGGAGCAACAATGGGATTTTGGAGAGTGAGTTTTTCTGAAATGGTTTTTGTGGGGCATGTCGCATTTAGGAAGCCCCTATGGTGCCAGAACAGCAAAAAAAAAAAACACATGGCATACTATTTTGGAAACTACACCACTCAAGGCACGTAACAAGGGGTCCAGTGAGCCTTAATACCCCACAGGTGTTTGACGACTTTTTGTTAAAGTTGGATGTGTAAATGATTTATTCATTTTTTTCCACTAAAATGCTAGTTTTCCCCAAAATTTTAAATTTTTACAAGGGATAATAGGACAAAATGCCCCCCAAAATTTGTAACCCCATCTCTTCTGAGTATGGAAATACCCCAAGTGTGGACGTCAAGTGCTCTGCTGGCACACTACAATGCTCAGAAGAGAAGGAGTCACATTTGGCTTTTGAAAAGCGAATTTTGCTGAAATGTCGCATTTAGGAAGCCCCTATGGTGCCAGAACAGCAAAAAAAAAAAACACATGGCATACTATTTTAGAAACTACACCCCTCAAGGAACACATTAAGGGGTACAGTGAGCCTTAAAACCTCACAGGTGTTTGACGACTTTTTGCTAAAGTCGGATGTGTAAATGAAGAAAAAAAAATTTTCACTAAATTGCTGGTTTTCCCCCACATTTTATATTTTTACAAGGGGTAATAGGAGAAAATGACCCCCAAAATTTGTAACCCCATTTCTTCTAAGTATGGAAATACCCAATGTGTGGACATCAAGTGATCTGCTGGCGCACTACAATGCTCAGAAGAGAAGGAGCACCATTGAGCTTTTGAAGACAGAATTTGGTTGGAATAGAAGCCGGGGGCCGTGTGCGTTTACAAAGCCCCCCCGTGGGGCCAGAACAGTGGACTCCCCCCCCCCCACGTGACCCCATTTTGGAAACTACACCCCCCCACAGAATTTAATAAGGGGTGCAGTGAGTATTTACACCCCACTGGCGTATGACAGATCTTTGAAACAGTGGGCTGTGCAAATGAAAAATTACATTTTTCATTTTCACGGACCACTGTTCCAAAAATCTGTCAGACACCTGTGGGGCGTAAATGCTCACTGTACCCCTTATTACATTACGTGAGGGGTGTAGTTTCCAAAAATGGGTCATATGTGGAGGGGGGTCCATTGTTCTGGCTCTATGGGGGCTTTGTAAACACACGTAGCCTTCAATTCCGGACAAATTTTATCTTCAAAATCCCAATGGTGCTCCTTCTCTTCTGAGCATTGTAGTTCGCCCGCCGAGCACTTTGCATCCACACATGGGGTATTTTCTTACTCAGAAAAAATGGGGTTACAAAATTTGGGGGGCTTTTTTCCTATGTTTCCTTGTGAAAATGAAAAATTTTGGGTAACACCAGCATTTTTGTGAATTTTTTTTTTCCATCCAACTTTAACCCCTTAAGGACCAGGCCATTTTACACCTTAGGACCAGAGCGTTTTTTACACATCTGACCACTGTCACTTTAAACACTAATAACTCTGGAATGCTTTTAGTTATCATTCTGATTCCAAGATTGTTTTTTCGTGGCATATTCTACTTTAACATAGTGGAAAAATTTTGTGGTAACTTGCATCCTTTCTTGGTGAAAAATCCCAAAATTTGATGAAAAATTTGAACATTTTGCATTTTTCTAACTTTGAAGCTTTCTGCTTGTAAGGAAAATGTATATTCAAAATAATTTATTTTTTCATTCACATTTCCAATATGTTTTTACTTTTGGAAGACACCAGAGGGCTTCAAAGTTCAGCAGCAATTTTCCAATTTTTCACAAAATTTTGAAACTCGCTTTTTTTCAGGGACCAGTTCAGGTTTGAAGTGGATTGGAAGAGTCTTCATATTAGAAATACCCCACAAATGACCCCATTATAAAAACTACACCCCCCAAAGTATTCAAAATGACATTCAGTAAGTGTTTTAACCCTTTAGGTGTTTCACAGGAATAGCAGCAAAGTGAAGGAGAAAATTCACAATCTTCATTTTTTACACTCGCACGTTCTTGTAAACCCAATTTTTGATTTTTTCTAAGGGGTAAAAGGAGAAAATGTATACTTTCATTTGTAGCCCAATTTCTCTCGAGTAAGGACATACCTCAGGTGTCTATGTAAATTGTTCGGCGGGCGCAGTAGAGGGCTCAGAAGCGAAGGAGCGGAAAGGGGATTTTGGAGAGTACGTTTTTCAGAAATGGTTTTTGGGGGGCATGTTGCATTTAGGAAGCCTCTATGGTGCCAGAACAGCAAAAAAAAAACAAAAAACACATGGCATACCATTTTGGAAACTAGACCCCTTGGGGAACGTAACAAGGAATAAAGTGAGCCTTAATACCCCACAGGGGTTTCACGACTTTGGCATATGTAAAAAAAAAAAAATTTTCACTAAAATGTGTGTTTCCCCCCAAATTTCAAATTTTTGCAAGGGTTAATAGCAGAAAATACCCCCCAAAATTTGTAACCCCATCTCTTCTGAGTATGGAGGTACCCCATAAGTTGACCTGAAGTGCACTACGGGCAAACTACAATGCTCAGAAGAGGAGGAGCACCATTGAGCTTTTGGAAAGAGAATTCGTTTGGAATGGTAGTCAGGGGCCATGTGCATTTACAAAGCCCCCCGTGGTGCCAGAACAGTGGACCCCCCCCCCCACATGTGACCCTATTTTGGAAACTACACCCCTCACAGAATTTAATAATTGGTGCAGTGAGCATTTACACCCACTGGCGTTTGACAGATCTTTGGAACAGTGGGCTGTGCAAATGGAAAATAAAATTTTTCATTTTTACGGATCACTGTTCCAAAAATCTGTCAGACACCTGTGGGGCGTAAATGCTCACTGTACCCCTTATTACATCACATGAGGGGTGTAGTTTCCAAAATGGGGTCACATATGGGGGGGGGGGGGGGGTCCATTGTTCTGGTACCATGGGGGCTTTGTAAACACAAGTGGCCTTCAATTCCGGACAAATTTTCTCTTCAAAATCCCAATGGCGCTCCTTCTCTTCTGAGCATTGTAGTGCTGTAGTGCACCCATAGAGCACTTTACATCCACATACGTGGTATGTTCTTACTCAGAAGAAATGGGGTTACAAATTTTGGGGGGCTTTTTTTATTTTCCCTTGTGAAAATGAAAAACTTAGGGTGACACCAGCATTTTAGTGAAAAATTTATTTTTTCATTTTCCCATCCAACTTTAATGAAAATTTGTCAAACACCTGTGGGGTGTTCAGGCTCACTATACCCCTTGTTACGTTCCGTGAGGGGTGTCGTTTCCAAAATGGGGTCACATGTGGGTATTTATTTTTTTGGGTTTATGTCAGGACCGCTGTAAAATCAGCCACCCCTGTGCAAATCACCAATTTAGGCCTCAAATGTACATGGTGCGCTCTCAGTCCTGAGCCTTGTTGTGCGTCCGCAGAGCATTTTACGCCCACATATGGGGTATTTCCGTACCCAGGAGAAATTGCATTACAAATTTTGGGGGTCTTTTCCTTTTACCTCCCTTGAAAATAAAAAGTAAAGGACAACACCAGCATGTTAGTGTAAAAAAATTTTTTTTTTTACACTAACAGGCTGCTGTAGACCCCCAACTTTTCTTTTTCATAAGGGGTAAAAGGAAAAAAAAGCCCCCAAAATTAGTAGTGCAATTTCTCCCGAGTACGGAGATACCCCATATGTGGCACTAAACTGTTTCCTTGATATACGACAGGGCTCTGAAATGAGAGAGCGCCATACACATTTGAGGACTAAATTAGGGATTGTACAGGGGTGGACATAGGGGTATTCTTCACCCGTGATTCCCAAACAGGGTGCCTCCAGCTGTTGCTAAACTCCCAGCATGCCTGGACAGTCAGTGGCTGTCCGGAAATGCTGGGAGTTGTTCTTTTGCAACAGCTGGAGGCTCCGTTTTGGAAACACTGCCGTACAATACGTTTTTTATTTTTATTGGGGGGACAGTGTAAAAGGGGTGTATATGTAGTGTTTTACCCGTTATTACGTGGTAGTGTAGTGTTTTTAGGGTACGTTCACACTGGCGGAGGTTTACAGTGAATTTACCGCTAGAAATTTGCACTGCCGCGAAAAATTTGCTGCAGCTCATACTTGAAGCAGGAAACCTACTGTAAACCTGTCCGTGTGAATGTACCCTGTACGTTCACATGGGGGGGGGGGGGGGGGGGGGCAAACCTCCAGCTGTTTCAAAACTACAACTCCCAGCATGTACTGACAGACCGTGCATGCTGGGAGTTGTACTTTTGCAACAGCTGGAGGCACACTGGTTGGAAAACCTTCTGTTAGGTTCTGTTACCTAAGTCAGTATTTTCCAACCAGTGTGCCTCCAGCTGTTGCAAAACTTCAACTCCAAGCATGTACTGATCGCCGAAAGGCATGCTGGGAGATGTAGTTATGCAACAGCTGGAGGTACACAACTACAACTCCCAGCATGCAGAGACAGCTGTTTTGGCATGCTGGGAGTTGCAGTTTTGCAACATCTGGAGAGCTATAGTTTAGAGACCACTGCACAGTGGTCTCCAAACTGTGGACCTCCAGATGTTGCAAAACTACAACTCCCAGCATGCCCAGACAGCAAACAGCTGTGTGGGCATGCTAAGAGTTGTAGTTTTGCAAGATCTGGAGGTGCACAGTATAGAGATCACTGTGCAGTGGTCTCAAACTGTAGACCTCCAGCTGTTGCAAAACTGCAACTCCCAGCATGCCTAAACAGCTCTCTGGGCATGCTGGGAGTTGTAGTTTTGCAACATCTGGAGGGTTACAGTTTAGAGATCACTATAGTGGTCTCAGACTGTAGCCCTTCAGATGTTGCTAAGTAACTCACCGGCTTCCGTCGGATCCAGGGAGCCGTCCTCTTCTTCCGCTGATCGTCTCCCGCTGCCGACAGGTAAGTGGATCTTCGGCGCCAGTCCCTGTCGGTTTCCCCCTCCAACCCCGCCTATTGTGGGTGAGCAGAACGGGGAAACCGAAAGTAAACCCCTCCGCCCCCGATCTGCTATTGATGGTCGCGTCTAGACCACCAATAGCAGAGATAGGAGGGGTGGCACCTCTGCCACCTCACTCCTATCGCTACAGGGGGATCGTGGGTGTCTAGGACATCCGCGATCCCCTTTATTTTCCGGGTCACTATAGACCCGTATGACCCGGAATAGCCGCAAATCGCAAGTGTGAATTCACTTGCGATTTGCGGCGATCGCCAACATGGGGGGGGGGGGGGGGTCTGATGACCCCCCCCCCCCCCCCCCCTGGGCATTTGCACGGGGTGCCTGCTGATAAACATCAGCAGTCACACCGGCCCGGTCCCCGCCCAGCGGGGACCGAAATTCCCACGGGCGTACAGGTACGCCCTTGGTCCTTAAGTACCAGGGAGCAAAGGCGTACCTGTACGCCCTTGGTTCTTAAGGGGTTATGAAAATTCATCAAACACCTGTGGGGTGTAAAGGCTCACTATACCCCTTGTTACTTTCCGTGAGGGGTGTAGTTTCCAAAATGGGGTCACATGTGGGTATTTATCTTTTTGCGTTTATGTCAGAACCGCTGTAAAATCAGCCACCCCTGTGCAAATCACCAATTTAGGCCTCAAATGTACATAGTGCACTCACTCTTGAGCCTTGTTATGCGCCCGCAGAGCATAATACGCCCACATATGGGGTATTTCCGTACTCCGGAGAAATTGCGTTACAAATTTTGGGGGTCTTTTTTTTCTCCTTTTAACACTTGTGAAAATAAAAAGTAAAAGACAACAACACCAGCATGTTAGTGTAAAATTTAACATTTTTTTTTTTTTTTTTACACTGACAGGCTGATTTAGCCCCCAACTTTTCCTTTTCATAAGGGGTAAAAGGAGAAAAATTTGTAACGCAATTTCTCCTGAGTACAGAGATACCTCATATGTGGCCCTAAACTGTTTCCTTGAAATACGACAGGGCTCTGAAGTGAGAGAGCGCCATACGCATTTGAGGACTAAATTAGGGATTGCATAGGGGTGGACATAGGGGTATTCTACACCAGTGATTCCCAAACAGGGTGTCTCCAGCTGTTGCTAAACTCCCAGCATGCCTGGACAGTCAGTGGCTGTCCGGAAATGCTGGGTGTTGTTTTGCAACAGCTGGAGGCTCCGTTTTGGAAACACTGCCGTACAATACATTTTTCATTTTTATTGGGGGGGGGGGGGGGGGGACAGTGTAAGGGGGTGTTTATGTAGTGTTTTACCCTTTATTATGTGTGTTAGTGTAGTGTTTTTAGGTTACATTCACATGGGTGCAGGTTTACAGTCAGCTTCCCGCTAGAAATTTGCACTGCCGCGAAAAATTTGCTGCAGCTCATACTTGAAGCAGGAAACCTACTGTAAACCTGTCCGTGTGAATGTACCCTGTACGTTCACATTGGGGGGGGGGGGGGGAGAGGGGGGTACAAACCTCCAGCTGTTTCAAAACTACAACTCCCAGCATGTACTGATCGCCGAAGGGCATGCTGGGAGATCTAGTTATGCAACAGCTGGAGGGATCGCAACTACAACTCCCAGCATGCCGAGACAGCTGTTTCGGCATGCTGGGATTTGCAGTTTTGCAACATCTGGAGGGCTACAGATAGAGACCACTGCACTGTGATCTCCAAACTGTGGACCTCCAGATGTTGCAAAACTACAAATCCCAGCATGCACAGACAGCAAACAGCGATGTGGGCATGCTAGGAGTTGTAGTTTTGCAAGATCTAGAGTGCTACAGTATAGAGATCACTGTGCAGTGGTCTCTAAACTGTAGAACTCCAGCTGTTGCAAAACTGCATCTCCCACCATGCTCAGCAGCTGTCTGGGCATGCTGGGAGTTGTAGTTTTGCAACATCTGGAGGGCTACAGTCTGAGACTGTAGCCCTCTAGATGTTGCTAGGCAACTTACCGGCTTCCGTCGGATCCAGGGAGCCATCCTCTTCTGCTGCACGACATCGCCGCCCGCGCCGATCACCGCCGCCGATCCCGTCCCGCAGCTTCCACCGATGGGTAAGTGGATCTTCGGCGTTCGGTCCCCGTCATTTCCCCGTTCCGCCCCGCCTATTGTGGGTGGGCTGAACGGGGAAAACAAAAACGATCTGCTATTGGTGGTCGCGTCTAGACCACCAATAGCAGAGATAGGAGGGGTGGCACCTCTGCCATCTCACTCCTATCGCTACAGGAAGATCGTGGGGGTATTAGACAACCGCGATCCCCCTTATATTCCGGGTCACCATAGACCCGTATGACCCGGAATCGGCACAAATCGCAAGTGTGAATTCACTTGCGATTTGCGCCGATCGCCGACATGGGGGGGTGGTCTAATGACCCCCCTGGGCATTTGCACGGGGTGCCTGCTGATCGATATCGGCAATGACCGAAATTCCCCACGGGCGTACAGGTACGCCCTGGGTCCTTAAGACCCAGGTACAGAAGGCGTATCCATACGCCCTAGGTCCTGTACGGGTTAAGGCCCAAATGGGCTGCGTCCTTAAGGGGTTAACTCATGTTCCTACATCGGCCTTGCGCTCTTCCTTGGGATGGGAACGTCTGAGAGCAGTCCGCCGATCAGCATTGTGCTGATAATTCATTCCCGAGGGGGAGGGGCCAAACCGGTATTGCAGTATGGGGAAAAAATTCATATCGTGCAGGACAAAAATTTCGGTATTCGGTATGACCCGGTATACTGCCCAGCCCTACTACAGATACTGACCAGGTCAGAAAATTCGCTTTTTTTCCCCCTTTTACAATAGATATACACATGCAGTTTACTAAACCTGAATGGAGCCTCCAGAAATCTAGGCACGTTACAGAAACATGGAATAGATCGAATAAAATGGAAAAATAAACCTTTAGTTGGGGTGGCCATATTCCTTCTCCCCTAACCGGAGATTATTCTATTCATTCTGCCCAGTTAACAGAACAAAGTGAGAGCCAATTGGAGGGGGTGGGGGAAGAAACACACAAAAGATACAGGTTTATCCTAAGCAAGATTTCAGAAAACCATTTATTAACAGTCACAGTACAAGTAAAATATTCATCCATCTAACCTGTCCAATACCCCACTACTACAGGTAAATGTTAAAAATAGAGATGAGTGAACGTAGTGTGATTCGATTCATCACAAACTTCTCGGCTCGGCAGTTGCTGACTTTAGCCTGCATAAATGAGTTCAGCTTTCAGGGGCTCCGGTGGGCTGGAGACTCTCTCCTAGGACTGTATCCACCGGAGCACCTGAAAGCTGAACTTATTTATACAGGCTAAAGTCAGCAACTGCCGAGCGGAGAAGTTCATGACGAATCGAATTACTGTAAGTTTGTTCATCTCTAGTTAAAAACATAAGGAAACACAATCATATTGTCCATCTGCTTGTAGGCTTGCTACACTTTTTCCAAACAGGAACATTACATACAAAAAAATATATATACAGTTATTCACAGGAAATTACCTAAAATCTTCTACAAAATGACATGTGAATATAAAAATCTTTAGCAGAGTTTTTTGTGTTACTTTTTATTAACAATTCATTGTTCAGTGTTTGTAGTTCACATATATTGAGATTAAAAAAAAAAAAAAAAAAAAGCTGCGCTTGAAGGGGTTTTCCCAATTATACAGTAAAAAAAAAAAAAAAAAAAACACTGTACTTATCCTTGAACTTGGTAGCATTCCAGTGGAGGCACAAAACACAGGTGTTTAGGGATGTTGCAGCCAGTCTCTGGCCTCAGTGATCTCTTCCTGAACAATACATAGGGATGTTGTCACAGCACTACCAACAGGGACACTGGACCATGCCAGTCCCAGTGTTTAGGGAATTTTTATTTTTTATATATATAATTGGATAAGTCTCCCCTTTAAAAGTTTTTTTAATGAGATGAGAAAATCACCGCCCCTGACGGCGGTGTGAAAGAGCCACTAATCTCACACAAACCCTTGGAGACAGAGTGGCAGCATTGTATATTTAGAAGTTAGTAGCCTTCTTACTTACCTATGAACAAGCTAATTTAATACTCCACTGGTTTATTTTGCAGTATTTACTAATAAAATCAATAAAAATCAGTTTTACACTCTGTTGAATAGGAGACAGCTGACTGGATAACTGATATGCTATAAAATATAACAAATACAGAAATAAGAGATTTACAAAAGCTTACTGCCATGGCTGTATCTTTATCAATTTTCAAAATAAAACCTAATATGAAAAATCATTTACCAAGATCTTGTACAAAAAAACAAATGAGCGAAACACACGACTGGATTTGAGGAGTTTGATATAAAAAAAACAACAACAAAAAAAAAAACACAAAAAGTCCCAGCAGATTTTTTGGTGCAAATCGCATTCTTTAGGGGTGGATGTAGGATTTCAAAATCAGGATAAATGTGCATAACAATACATTATATTAAGCACAACAACAATGCTTGTAGCGTTACAATCTGAAAAATTTTGAATGTACATCTACACAGTTTTAGCCCCTTTTTTAGAAAAATTACAGTGCAGCACTGTGCAGGATTTGTTTTGAATTTGTTGCTGGAATACCTTCACCAAGTGACTGTTCTCCCGGCCGCACATAACTGTGCATTAGGAGACTGAGCTTCCTGCTCCAACACAAGACCCAGCGCCATAGAATTACATTACTCTGGGTCTTGCACACATGCGTTATGCAATAGGTCTACAGACTAGCTTATTGGAGTGTAAATTGCCTCAATTCAGACCAAGGCTGTTTATAAACAAGACACACAGGTGGATTTATCATTGTTGCGTGACAAGTATGTGTTTGCAATTAAAAAAAAAAAAAAAAAAGACTAAACTTTTACTCCACCTGTGCCGCTTTTCTTAAAAAGGTGGGCAGGTTTTAGCAGAGGACGTAGTATCCCAGCTGCCCAAAGAGGATTCAACTTAAAAGGGTATTCCGGCTTTAGACATTTTATCCCCTATCCTTTGGATAAGGAGGTGTGATCTCGGGTGGCCCCCCCGCGATCTCCCAGCAGCACCAGCATTATGTGCGAAGCTACTTCTCCAGGCTCGGAAACCGTACATTTTTGGCATTGGAGATGTGACGTAATGACACGCCCCTCCCATAGACCTGAATGTAGGGGGTTGTGACGCGACGAGGGGGACGTGGTGTTAAGTCACGTCTCCAGTTCCAGAAACTTGCGGTTTCCGAGCCTGGAGATGCAGTTCCGCACATAGTGTGGGTGCTGCAGGGAGATCATGGGGGGGGCAGACCCCCTGCGATCTGATATCTTATCCCCTATCCTTTGGATAGGAGATAAAATGTCTAAAACCAGAATACCCCTTTAACTAAATTCAAAATCTACTCCAGTTCATAGTCTGGTGCATGAACACAAAGAAAGATGCACCAAATTTTTCAACATTTATGCCTTTTAATAAACCGGACACATCTTACCCCTGAGGACTTTAAATTAACACCATTGTGTAATTCACCAGTCTTACTAAATCATCCCCCATTGTGCTTCTAGTGACCAGAAGTGTCTGTAGCCAAAACCTGTTGAAAAATATCTTTGCAATTTACAGATGCCTACCATGTCTTCTAGGAAATGGAAGGATCTGACTCTCACAGTGTCAGTGACATTTCAAGGTCAAAAGAAAAAGTGCCAGTGAATGTTCTGTCAGGAAGACCTCAGATACTGGGAAGGCCAGCAGTAAAATTTAGGTATAAAAAGGACTAGTACTTGCATTAAAAAAAAACACACACATTATCCTTAAACACCATATAAATATAAACTTATGTACATTTTAAAACTTGGGGGTTGGGGATATACATCAGTTAGAAAAGCATGAAAAACACAACCATATTAACTATGTAGTTGCTGGTGACCTCTTCTGAAAGTCAAAACGTGGGAAAGTTCTTGTTATGTTCCCAGATCTTGGAATCATGTTGCTTTTATTTGCTCCTGTCATAGTCGCTAACCATGTTCTTGATGTGGTTCAGTTTGGTTTTTAGCTGCTTGCAGTGTTTCCTCTTGTTCTTGTAATCGAAAGACTGCAAAAAAGAAAAATACATATATTTTAAAAAATCAGACAATATAAAAATTAAAAGAACACAAGGTTTCCTATTTGTTGAAAGGGTTGCCATTTCTAAAGACACTTGTGACATATCCCCCAAATATGCAGTTTACAGAGGTATGACTGTTCCATGGATTGGCAGGTGTCACAGTAACCTTCGCCTGTCAGTTCTTTACTTGCTGCTGCATAGAGGATAGTCACCGACTAATGGCCATCCAAAGCTGAAGTGACAGAACTTTCCTAAGGCTAGTGTCACACATTGCATTTTTTGTATCCGTTTTACATTCAAGTTTTTTGAGCCCAAACCAGGAGTGAATTCAAATGGAATGGGAAATATAAACAAAGGATGTAAACTTCTCCTTCCTGTTGGATCCAATTCTCGCTTTGGCTCCAAAAAACAAATGGCAGTTTTGCCAAATGTGCTGTGTGTGAAACGAACTTAATGCAGCCTCCATTTCATTTCATGATCAGAGGATGGACCATTGCAGATTGGTGGCATATTGGAGAATACATCTCCAATGTCTGATGCAATGCAACTAGTACACTAATATAAGAGCTGCACATTTCAATATTTCATTGATGGGGCTTGCAAATTCAACATGACCAGGATAGACCAGTGCTTGACCTCTGATTTTGTGAGTTTGCAAAAGAGCTTATCAATATGCTCTGGTCCATGGACACTAAACAAAAAATAAAAACTTGATTGCTACTCCTCCAATGGGGACTTTCAGTTACTTGGGAACATCACCAAATTCTCTGTATAAAACAAAGTTAACAAATGTGCTAAAAGGTTTGATCACTTTATGTAAACCCTGTAATCCCAACAACAGGGGATTGACTATAACAAAATGTTCATGATAAAAATAAATATATCTATCTCAAATAATATGGTTCTTTACAGGGAAAGGAGCTCTTAGAAGGCAAGGAGGAAGAAACTAGAACTGGCCCAATCATTAAGGAGTTAAAGCTATACAAAATGGTTACCGATTTAATATCCTTTAAGCGATTATATTCATCAGCAATAGCCTGGAAGGAATAAGAAAGACAGAACATGAGTGCTAAAGTTCTTACAACAGTATACATAGTATCAGTCATTTCACATTCCCATGCTTCTTCAAAGCCATCATGCGCACTAAGATGCACTTATGTTTTTTTGTTCGTCCGGCACTCTAGGGTGACATGCTGTAATATGAAGGGCTTCAGATACTTGTCCTACTGTTCGCACCACTTTTTGCATTAGACCTGACATTGCATTGTTGCATGTCTGAAGGTGGAGCACATTATTAGAAGGTGTTACAGGAAAAGCTCATATAGTATATGATTGAGCCATGAACCAAAACTTAAAAGCTCGAAGTGAGTCAACGATTAATTTGTATTTTTATACATATAGTATATAAATGTTTTAATTGCAAACTAATAAAGATGGAGTTTTTAACTACTACTTAGAGCTGGAGAACTATTCCAGTCTTTCACAAGGAAATGTGCCAACTAATAGGTATATTCCTTGTTTGAGATTTATCTCTAGTGGTTTTCCACTCTGGCTCTGAATGGGAGACTCCCTGATTTATGATGGTTGTACTAATAATAGTTCATATGAAAAGGAGTTGTCTTAAAGTGTGGCAAATCAGTACACACGTGCACATAAAACTACTCAACTCTGCTATGAGCAGACGTCCTAGAGAGAGTGATTGGAGTGGTGGCCAACCACACCAAGGGACCTCCGTTCTCATGATGGGTGAGGGGTCTTAGCAGTCACACCCTCCCCAATCAGCTAGTTGCTGCCTATCCTGTGCAAATGTAATAACCCCTTTAATGTATGACTGACATGCAAAGGGGAAGGGGGAGTACTTTAATGAATATGTAATTTCGCCATAATCACAGATGCTCCAAAAACTGAAGGATCCAGGAGAAAAGTATCCTTCAATGTAAACTATTCCTATCAACACATAATATAAACAGACCTTGTATGACTGGCTGCCTTCTGGGTGTTCATCCAGCTCTTGATCAAGCTGAGCCAAGGATTTGGAGACATCTTCCAGCTCTGCTTGTAACTTCTTGTATTCCTGCAGATTGGCATCAAACTCTCGTTTGTACTCTTGCCTCTGCTGGTCTGATGTGATGGGAGGGTATTCACTGGATAAAGAGACAGACAAGTTTGTTTGCTAAAATCCAGGAAAAGCAGGAGAGCCATAGAGAAGACCAGAGACCTATACTTGACTAACTGGTCCAGTTCTGGTTCCCAGGCTTCAGGGTGGGAGCCAACACTGTAGGATGTTATTCTATTCTTCTGGCTCCCACACTGAAGAAATGTTATAGAGATAATATACAGTATGTCAAGATCTATTATGATCAGACTAAAAGATATGGGCAATTATATAGTCAGTTCTAGCCAATGAAAATCCTATACTGTCCATTTAGTTTACCTTTCCCAGTCATCATCCTCCAGTTCTTCAGCAGACTCTCCTCCTGTTGTATAATCCGTGTCATAGTCATTGGGAGATTTTCTGGGTCTACCTGGCCGTTTTTTTCGTGGCGCTTTCTTGCTGGCTTCAGAGCTGCTGCTGTAAACATTTGGTGAATAGCCAGATTCATTTTTCACTGGGTACACCTCCTCTTGGATTCTGATGAAGAAAAAAAATATATATATATTTAAAAACAAAAACACATAGGGGAAATGCAATTATAATTTACATCTTGTTTTTAGCCATTTCATCTTTATTTGCATTTGATTTTTATATGTACTGTACTAGGTTTAGGTCAGTTTACAATACAGAGTGTTACAGGATATAAATCCTAATCTAAAACCTTTGCTACCCATGATCTATTGTGCAATGTCAATTGTGGTTTTGCAATAACAGATTAGTTAGACTTTGTGAGAAGATGCAGACAAAACAAGCCATATGCAATCTTTACACGCATGGACACTGTGCCTAGATATCGCTGTTCATTCCTGAATAAAATAGACAATAGGCATGTTGTTGTCCCTGCTATAAAAGTGTACAGAATATAAAAAAAAAAACAACACACAAGAATGATGAAACTTGTTTCATAATAGAGCCTATATGTTAATAGTGAAATGCTAGAGCAACTACTGATCAGCACTCAGAGCTGCCAGAGAGCTGAAAAAAGGTGCTCATACCTTTAGACAAATGTTGGCTAAACCAGCTGACTACAGCATGTCCAGCCAACTGTCTTAAAGGGGTATTCCAGGCAAAACCTTTTTTAATATATCAACTGGCTCCGGAAAGTTAAACAGATTTGTAAATTACTTAGATTAAAAAATCTTAATCCTTCCAATAGTTATTAGCTTCTGAAGTTTTCTGTCTAACTGCTCAATGATGATGTCACATCCCGGGAGCTGTGCATGATGGGAGAATATCCCCCCCCCCCCACAAATGATCTTGGGGGGGAGAGAAGAGTTGGACAAGTTTGATTTCAAATGCCCGAGAACATCCCATGGTTCATAGAGGGATAAACCAAAGCCAGAAATATTTTGCTGTGGCTTATCCCTCCCCTCTGTAAAGAGGACCCATTTATGTTCAGTCATGCCGAATGTTTGTGTGGATGGAGAGGTCAGAGAGGGACAGCTGGATCATTCCTGCTAATTCCACCATTTGTTTGCCGAACATCTTTTTTACACAGAGAGATGTGAGGACGAGGAATAAGGATTTTTTTGTTTTTTTTATCCTGTCAAAATTGTGCAATCAGCCAACAAGTGATTGCTGAACACTGGGCAATTATACAGGGCAATATCATACAGGCCTATTATACAGGGCAAAAGCCTTTTCGGCTGATAAGCGCATTGCATAAGAGCCTTGTTTTTAAGAAATACTGTTAAGGGCTATAGCACCCTTTGTTATAGTTATTGGGCCACTTAATATATATATGTCCTTATTGTAAATCCAGTGAGTGGGCCCTTTCTTTTGTAGAGCCTGGAAAACATTTTTATCATCATCATTCTATCACTCCAGGATTTTTTTAGTTCTAACAGTTCCTATAGGAAATCTAATGTAAACAAACAGCAGCATTAATGTCACTCTAAATACCATGGCCCAGAGTTATCAATCTATGGGAGAGGAAAAACTGGAGAGATTTGCTAATAGCAACAAACCAATTGCAGTTCAGCTTTCATTTTACCAGTGCACCATTAAGATACGAAAGCTGAGCAGTGATTGGTTGCTATTGGTAAACCACTTTTTCTTTTACTGAGCGATACATATGGGCCTATAGGTCATATAGTTGTGTCAACACTACCAAAATAAAATACAAAACCATATACACTTCAAAGTCACTTCACATGTATTCAAGATTCCATGTGCAAAAACTATAGTAAATAAATATTTACACTAGCGTCTGCTTTGTCTAATAGCATCTGTGTTTTCTCTCTGCAGCTTCTGGCCTCATACCCTATGCTAAAGCTGCACTAGAACTGAGTAGCACATGCTTGGCGGCATGCAATTTAGCTATATAATGTAGTAGTAGTAGTAGTAGTAGTAGTAGAGGGAGCCAGCACTATGATTCTGGAGCCCAAAAGCCGCTGCCATTTACATTGACAACCCCGTCCTTTAACCACAAACTCACCGCCCCAACAAACACTGCGCTACTGACTTTAGAAGATCTGCTTCTGCATTCAGGCAGTTTCTGGCCAAGTTTATTACGTCAGTAAGGACATCACAGAGCTTCTCTCAGATGGCGGGGAGGTATGCAGAGAAGACGTCAGAGTCTTCTCTCCCCGCCTGATTATACAAATCACTGGTAGCAGTGATATAATAGGTAGATTTCATTAGTTCATTATCAGTAGGATTATCAGTACCATCATGTATAGTATTGTACCCCAGATAATACTGAACGCAAGTGTGCATGTGTCCCTGACTGTACTAAGCATACTGAAGACAAAAACACACACACACACACACACACACACACCAACCAAAAACACCTTACTTCCCCCCTTCTTTTGCACATAGGCACGAGGAGGGAGGTGTGAGGTCAGAAGCAGGGGAGAGGCCAAATTTGCAGCAGCCAAGTTGCAGGTTGCTCGCTTTCTCCACATGCTCATGTTAGCTCCCTCTGCTGGTCAACAGCTGGAAATATGAAAGATAAAAAATTAAAAAAAAAAGCCTTCATATTTCCTGACAAGTGTAAAAAATAATTTAAAAAATAAACAAAAACATTTTATGGCTCTATGTACACGTAATATTTTTCTGAGTGGATTGTTCAATTGCAATATTGGAAGATTAATGCAATATTAGACCAACAATAAGAGAAAGTACATTTCAGTTAACTCTTTGACCACCATGCTCAACACAATGCAATTTTTAATAAATACCTGCTTCAAAGCTACAGGAGTTACAAGATACAAATAGAAATAAGACTCACTGGTGTGACCTGAAGCTGTGCTCTGAATAAGCTTGAAGACCATTCACACTTCTATGCTCCATAATAGATCCATTGACCTTCTCGTTGTATTCAGACATGGCCGGTACCTGCTCAGGATCGGATGTCACATTCTTCACCTGTTTTCAAGGAAATTAGTTAAGAATACAATCAAGGACAAGGAAAACATTTAAGATTCATATAACCACTAACCAAAAAGTATATACTTGGACAAATTCCCTACGCCTGATAAAAACATGCTGCTGGTAACAAGTGGGTCTTTTGTATGGTGCCTGTGTAAACTCCAACTAGAAGGCCACTAAAATAGTCAACCTGGTCTCTGACATCTAAGGCCTCATTCACATTGCCGTCGGACGAAAAAAAAATACTGTAAAATTACCAGGTCACTGACAGACCCTATGTAAGTGAATGGGTCCGTCATGACCCGGTAGTAGCCACTTGCATCCGACCCGTTTCAGAGTCAGACAGACTAAAAAAACAAAAAACAAAAAACCCTGATCGTTCCCTTAACGGATGCAAATGGATGTGTGAACCTAGCTTTAAATGGGCACCGTCATTAAACATGATTTTTTATATTTGATTCCTTATGCCAAATAACCAACCTTTGTAATTGGCTTCCATTAAAAAACAAAAAAAGTTTTGTTAGTTTTTTTGCTGTATACTTCTGGCCATCAGGAGTCTCCCTTCTTGGCCAGAGCCTGAGGTCTTCTATTCATCACAGCACTGCAACTATGTGAGGACAGAAGTGGCCCCCCAGCAGGCTTAATTGATTTCATGCCTGCTAGGAAACACCCACTTTCTCCTGCTGGGAGATTGCACTATGTGAGCAAGAAGGAAGGTAAGATACATAGCTTTTTAAAGCTCATTTAATTTTTTTTAATTTTAATTTTTTTTTTAAGGGTGGGAGGAGTGTTCGGAAACCAATTTTTAAAACTAACTCAGGCTATTTGGTGACATGTACTCTTTTACATTAGAAGATCCCAAAGGTTGGTTTGATTTAGGAGAGCAAATCTTATGCACTGAAAAGACAACATTTATCTTCCTAGTTTGCATATTGACAGAAAGCAACACTTCAGATTGGATATATGTAAAATGTTGTGTAGATAAATGCCTGTGTATGTATGTACTGTAAAATTCCAAAATACAGTATCGAATCCAGAAAGCATGATATTTACCACAGCATATATCTACCACAGAACATGGTTATAAATCTGGCACAAGACTTGAAACATAACAGGGATAATACCAGGAAGGACTTTGGACATTATTCCAGAAAGTTCTCTACGGAGTGTTATTTAGAATTTAAGGCAGTCTGATAATTTGAGAACTGTTGTTGCTGAAATAAAGGGAATCTGTTACCATCATTAAGTTCGTGATAGATTTCTGCATTGTGCCAGTCTCTTCCTCCCATTTACACTTTAGTTGCCGCGCTCATGTCATGCTGTAAGGAAGGAGTCCTTGTATTTCCTTTGCCTCTAACAGATTTCACAAATACTGCAGACTTCTTCCTCCCAGCACCATGTGAACGCTGCAAATAAATTTGTACATTTCCCTAACAGGCATAGAACAAAAACAAATCTGTATGTTATGCTGCCATTAGAGAGGACGTTATATAGGTGATGACAGATTCCTTTTGATTGAATTTAACAGCATTAATAGTCAACCCATTAACAATGAAAGAGGAAGGATACAGGAGTTCCACAATAGGGACAGTAAAAAAAAACTAAAAAATTACAATGCACATTTACACAATAAAACAGCTGCAAACTGACTGTATGTAGACACAGAAATCAAGAAACCGATGTAACCAAATGCATAACTGAAGCAAAAGCAGAATCTATACATCTATAATACTGAACAGCTTCATTAAATAAAAATACAAAAATCATTGATCATATTGACATGACATTTTAAACTAGAACTTTGCAACCACTTTAATATAGAAGGAAAAATAAAAAAAAACTCTTCTTTTGCACTCTCATACAAAAAGGTGAAGTCCAGGGCTTTAAAATTTTACAAAAATATACTCTTCCCCTGATCCCCCGCAGCCCCCATTCAGTCAGGTTCTGAACCCCTAGCCTGTTTCTGGGATGCGTCATCCCCACCGGAACTGCCACGCTCCACAAAATCACTTCCCAAGGTGGGACATTGCTGTAGCTAGAGACTGGCTGAGCAGGGAAGGACGCATCAAAAGGAACAAGCAAGCAACAGTGAAGAGTGGGGACCAGGAGCGGTCCAAATCGCATCTGCAGGGGACTACTTTTTGTTTGTATGTTTTTTTTTTATGCCCCAGCTATCTATAAAAAAAATAAAAATAAAAAATAAAATAAAAACCTTTAACATGACAGACATCCTTCTATGCCTACAAGTTATGATATCTGAACAAGAGCGTTTTGAACAAACTCATCACTTCCTGGTAAGATAATCATATCAGTTATTACTTGACATGATAAGATTTAAACTTACTATTGGCTTGGAAATAAGGAGTAGAAACAGGTTTATCAGCAGATTTTTCATATACTTAGCAACAGACAACACTTCAGAGTTTCTCTTTACACCCCCTGCTGCATTCTTTAAATGTACTGGATACATTTTAACTGAGCAACAGATACCATTGGTAACATTTTTCATAGTTTATCACTGTAGCAAATACTTAGCGGTTTTTGTTGCTCAAGGTCTCCTGTCCCTCACACGTGCAATTTCCAAATGTTGCTGCCAATTCTAATGACTTCTACGTCAGCACAATAAAGATTAACAGGAGCTTTGTCTTTTTTATTTTTTTTATTTCCTGCCTTCATGTTGACAATTATGGCTTAAAATTTATAAAAGGAATTTATAAAACGACAACTCCTAAAAGTAAGTGAGTCTTTAAATCAGTCTGGGTTTTCAGGTACCCCAACCCTGAGACTTCATAGATAATAGAAAAAAGTAAAAAAATAAAAAAATAAAATAAAATTAACTGAATCAGTCATGGATTAAGTAGAAGTGCTGCTGACTGGTAACTACGATGTATATAGTTCCCAGCTGGAAGATACTTCTAGTCTAAAGATGCATTAAAGTCACTGGTGGAACACAAAGACAGAAGGCAGCAGTCTTCTGCGTAAAGCCAGAACAAACAAGCTGACAATGTAATGAAACTCCAGGCCCCTCCCAGAAACTGCAAGCTCTCATTACAAACACTTCTCTGTCATGAGACATCACACATCACGTTACATCACCAACAGAGAGCAACTCAAACACGCTTATCTACCAGCACATCTATATGGGGAATGTTCACCTCTGCCCCAGGATACGGACACTGTACCTGCACGCAGATATAGAGCTACCATCAGTGGATAAGGAAACAAAACTGAAGCTGCAGTAAGGCATCCCACGTATAAACATGTAAAGTAACCATCCAGTTTAATTAAATCAGAGGTGAAAGTTCTCTGTGGCTGCTTCCATAAACCATGTAGACAAGAAAGTCAACCGATAAGCTACATATATGGCTAAATTCACCCTTTTCTATGGTTTTACAAGCCACCTATTAACACAAATTTATGAACATGAATGGACAAGCTCCCCTTGCTGCGGAACTAGCCATGACCTTATATGTCCTATCAATTTTTAAAGTGATAAAACATCATTTCCTCCAATGGCAAAAAAAAAAAAAAAAAAAAATTATAAAGACACTAGAGTAACTAGGACATGTGGTACTGGTTAACCTAAGGCAGGATAATAGTTGAATTCATAATGGTCACCAATATATAGCTGTTACAGGCCTACTGTCTACTGATGTTTATCATAACCATTAATGGGATTGTTCTTTAGGAACACTAACATCAGAAGACCAGATTTTATAGGTTCTTATATCAGTTCAGAAAAATGTTAAAATGTCGCTGTATGAGGTTTATACATTTTTACTCACAAAACATCCAATAGCCTTACCAATTAGCACACTTTCAAATATAGATTACATTTTATACACTATGCTGTCAGCCATAAAATACCACTTCTAAAGTAGTCCAACATAGCCATCCAAAAGGTGTCACTGTGCTAGCCATAAATATTGGCACCCCTGAAATTTTTCTAGAAAATTAAGTATTTCTTACAGAAAAGGATTGCAGTAACACATTTTGCTAGACACATGTTTATTCCCTTTTGTATATTGGAACTAAACCCCCCCAAAAAAGGGAGAAAAAAAGCAAATTGGACATAATGTCACACCACACTACAAAAAAATGGGCTGGACAAAATTATTGGCACACTTAGCTTAATATTTGGTTGCACACCCTTTGGAAAAAAGTTAACTGAAATCAGTGGCTTCCTATAAACCATCAATAAGCTTCTCTCAGCCGGAATGTTGGACCACTCTTCCTTTGCAAACTGCTTCAGGTCTCTTATTAGAAGGGCACCTTTTCCCAACAGCAATTTTAAGATCTCTCCACAGATGTTCAAATGGGATTTAGATCTGGACTCATTGCTGGCCACTTCAGAACTCTCCAGCGCTTTGTTGCCATCCATTTCTGGGTGCTTTTTGATGTATATTTGGGGTCAATGTCCTACTGGAAGACCCAAGATCTTGGACACAAACCCAGCTTTCTGACACTGGGCTGTACAGTGCGACCCAAAATTATTTTGTAATCCTTAGATTTCATGATGCCTTGCACACATTCAAGGCACCTAGTGCCAGAGGCAGCAAAACAACCCCAAAACATCATTGAACATCCACCATATTTTACTGTAGGTACAGTGTTCTTTTCTTTGTGGGTCTCATTCTGTTTTTGGTAAAACAGTAGAATGATGTGCTTTACTAAAAAGCTCTATCTTGGTCTCATCTGTCCAAAAAGATATTTTCCCAGAAGGATTTTGGCTTACTCAAGTTCATTTTGGAAAAATGTAGTCTTGCTTATTTTTTTTTATTTTTTTTTTAGGTCTCTGTGTTAGAAGTGGGGTCCTTCTGGGTCTCCTGCCATAGCGTTTCATTTCATTTAAATGTCGATGGATAGTTCGTGCTGACACTGATGCTCCCTGAGCCTGCAGGACAGCTTGAATATCTTTGGAACTTGTTTGGGGCTGCTTATCCACCATCCGGACTATCCTGCGTTGACGCCTGACAATTTCTCTCTTCAGTCCATGCCAGGGAGATCAACAATTTTGCAACCCATGGCACTGTAGCTAATGTTGCACACTGTGGACAAAGGCAAATCTAGATCTCTGGAGATGGACTTGTAACCTTGAGATTCATATATTTCCACAATTTTCATTCTCAAGTCCTCAGACAGTTCTCTTCTCCTCTTTCTGGGTTCCATGCTTAGTGTGGCACACTCAGACACACAATGCAAATAATAAGTGAACTTTTCTCCTTTTTATCTGCTTTCAGGTGTGATTTTTATATTGCCCACACCTGTTACTTGCCCCAGGTGAGTTTAAAGGAGCATCACCTGCATAAAAATCTTATTTTTCCACAATTTTGAAAAGGTGACAATAATTTTGCCCAGACCATTTTTTGGAGGAGTTTGGTGTGCCATTATGTCCAATTTGCTTTATTCCCTCCCTTTTTTTGGCTTAGTTCCAATACACACAAAGGAAATAAACATGTATACAGCAAAACGTGTTACAGAAAAGGACTGCAGTGAGAAATACTTCATTTTCTAGAAAAATTTCAGGAATGCCAACATTTCCAGCCATGGCTGTATCATGCCCTGTATTGCAACAAATAGGGCATGCTATAGATATAAACAAAAAAATAAAACTAATTAATGCAGTCGATTTTTTAAAGGTGGTTTATGAATACCCTATTAACTAGCCTCAAATTGTAATTTGTATATTTGTTCCAACACCTTCTGACAATATTTTATTAACCTAGAAGGAGATTTATCATTCTTTTCAAATGTATGGCTTTTATATGCCAATTTTTTTTACTTACATGCGACCTATCAAATAGTCGCACGACCTTGATAAATTGCACGTAAGCAAAACCTGGGAAACCCGCTTAGGCTGGGTCCACACTACGTTTTGTCCCATACGGGAGCGCATACGGCAGGGGCGAGCTAAAACCTCACGCTCCCGTATGTGACCGTATGCGCTCCCGTATGTCATTCATTTCAATGAGCCGACCGGAGTGAAACGTTCGGTCCGGTCGGCTCATTTTTGCGCCGTATGCGCTTTTACAACCGGACCTAAAACCGTGGTCAACCACGGTTTTAGGTCCGGTTGTAAAAGCGCATACGGCGCAAAAATGAGCCGACCGGACCGAACGTTTCACTCCGGTCGGCTCATTGAAGTGAATGGCATACGGGAGCGCATACGGTCACATACGGGAGCGCGAGGTTTTAGCTCGCCCCTGCCGTATGCGCTCCCGTATGGGACAAAACGTAGTGTGGACCCAGCCTTACAGAAGCATTTTTTAAAGCAGAAAAGTTTTCCCTTATGTCTATAGCTGAAGTTCTTTATCTACCCTTTATTACCAGTAGCGTTGCTAGAGTGACGGGGAGGGGGGCGTACCGCATTGGGTGACACCCTGACTGGCACTAAATAGCTACAGTACAACTAGGGCTGGGCGGTTTGACCAAATGTGTGTATCACTGTATTTTTTGTAACTTTTGGCGGTTCCATGGTATATAAAACGGTATATTAATTTTCAGCCCAGCGCTGCGCTGTCCCCATTGGGGTAAATACTCGCATATCGCCCGCAAGCGCTGCCCTCCTTGTCCTCCTGTTTGTTGCGGCAGCAGGCGCTGACACTCTATACTGTGCGGTATCCCTATGCCCGGGCTGCATAAGGTAAACAAAAACCTTTAACGCACGTTCCGACGTCGGCCTTACGCTGGGGACGAGAACGTCGGACAGCCGTCAGCCTATCACCGGCCGCAGCAATGTTCCGCCTCTGTCGGTGATAGGCAGAGCCCACTGTCATGTAAGAAGCCGGCTTCTTACATGACAGTGGGCTCAGCCCATCGCCGGCTGAGGCGGAACATCGCTGCGGCCGGTGATAGGCTGACGGCTGTCCGACGCTCCCGTCCCCAGGAAGCAGGTGAGGCCGCTACCGGACCAACAGGAGGAGAGTTAAAGTTTATCTTGTTTATTTTTTGCAGCCCGGGCATAGGGATACCGCACAGCATAGAGTGTCAGCGCCAGCAACAAACAGGAGGACGAGGAGGGCAGTGCCTGCGGGAGATATGTGAGTATTTACCCCGATTGCGACAGCGTAGCGCTGGGCTGATAATTAGGGGGGGGGGGGGCAGATATGATTAGTTCCCAGATGTGGGGACAGCGCAGCGCTGGGCTGATTCATTCATTCTAGGGGGAGGGGGTTAAAATTCATATTGTACAGCACAAAAATGTCAGCATTCGGTATGAACCGGTATACCGCCCAGCCCTAACTACAACTATCCCGTAACAACCCACCCACCGTCCTTAGAAATAAAAAAAATATTAAATACATACTATGCCGCACCAACAGGCACATAAACAATAGCGAGGACCACCCAAAAAAAAAGAAAAAATGTAAAAAAAAGCTCGGTACGTTATTCACCCCAAAATGTATTGCTATGGATGTTTCTTTTTTTAAGGAAAAATTTTAGTGCCACGTATGTGTTATTTACATGATTTGTAAAAATTCTTACACAATTATTTTGTGCCTTATTCTATTTTAACACAACATTAATTTTAAAATGTAGTGGGTACGCCAGAATGAACATGTCCTAAAATTATCAAGGTGTGCAGTAGGGATCGACCGATTTTTAAAAAATTTTTTGTGCCGATACTCTGTGGAGGTTAGGGCCGATAGCCGATAATTTATACCGATATTCCGGTATAAGTTAACAGCTATTTATCCCCCCCCGGCTACACCGTTGCAGATCATTGATTTAAAAAGCAGGTGCTTTAAATCAATGAACTGCAGTGGCTTTTGCGGTGCCAGAGACGGCCACCGCCCCTCGCTTCTCTCCCCCTGCCTGTCCAGGGGTCCTGAGTGCGCACCGCCCTGGCCAGAGACAGCCGCCGCTGCCCCATTGCCTTCCCCATTCCCGGTTTTATAATGACCTGTTCCCGAGGTCTGCGCTACTTCTGGCTCCGGCGCCGTCATCCTGACCTCTCACTGTGCAGACTGACTGTGACGTCGCGTTGAGGACGTCACTCGGCACAGCGTAACACAAGATGCTGCAGGAGCCAGAAATAGCGTGGACCCCGGGAACAGGGGTAATTATAAAACCGGGGATGGGGGGAGGCAATGGGGCAGCGGCATTATCGGTAAGGTAATTATTTCTATAATTAACATTAATTTAGTAGCTTTGTTTCATGGCACAGAACAAGAACAGTTGTTAAAGTGGGTGTTAATGTCCTTTTCTGCGGACGTATGCACTTTCTGTAAGCCAGGTTGGACCTGGAATACATATGTGACTTAAATGGAGATGCATCTTTCTTTCTTCATAAATACAACTATTGCATTTGATAAAATACATGATCACAGCAGAGTAAAAAATAAAATAAAATTACTACGTGAGCAGATTTCTGAAATGTGCTTTGGAATAAGTAAAAATCAAAAAGTCGCAGCATGTATAGAAAAGTCGCACATGCCCAAGTACGTGAGACTTTTTTTTTTAAGCAAAAAAATATATAATAATCTAATACGGAGCTTGATAAATATCTTTCATATTATTTAACCAGTTATGTGCAATCCAGAACAAGAAAGACTCTAGAGAAACCAATTTGAATTCAGCTTTAGTCAACTTTCAGTATCAACTTGTGTAAATACATCTCAATATCCACTCAAACACAAAGAATGAACGTCTGTCTGCATTCTACTGGTAGCTGTAATAATACCGCTACACGGCAAGCACAAAGGACTGCACGTATTTTAAAGAGGTTTTCAGGCAGGATAATTTTTTTTTTAATTTTGGAAACCGGTCACATTGAAAACGCAGTCCAATCTGCAGGCAGCGAGGTGTGGAAAAGGTTATTCATGTAAATCTTTGCTTATTCTAGCCCTACCTGTCTCACTTAGAACCACTCACATGACAACTATCTGTGTACAAGTGTGTATCTAGAGAGATCTGTCAATCACTGAGTAGGGTCTAGAACGAGCAGAGATTAAAACTGTACTTGTTACCAATTAAATTCAATATATTATAGATTAACCTATTTGAATGGGTTTCCTAATATACTTAACATTTTGTAACTGTGTTAAATTAACCCCTAAAAGTCTGGCCACCAGGGGTCCTCCTTCTGGTCCTGCTTGCAGAATGTCTATTGCAGCAGCCTGGCAAAGAAAAGTCAGGAGATGCAGGTGGGACCTCAGCTGAGCACAGAGTAGAGAGCAGAATATTTCAGCTCCCTTTTCCTTTGAGCTGAGTTAAACAGAAAAGCAGGGTATCCCAACCAGGATGCCTCCAGCTGTTGCAAAACTGCTGGATATTTCTGCTTTCTTTTGCAGCTGCTGGGCAGATCTTAACACACAGAAGATCAGACCTGAGGGGGGGGGGGGGGGGGGGAGAAATTGAGGCCTCAGCCAATCACAGTCCATCTCACACTGAACTGCTGAAGGCTGCATGTTCAGAAGTTCTCCCCTGCAGGGCTTCAGATGGTGTCACACCTGCTGAGGAATGTATTTTTTCAGTCTGTTGAGCTCAGCGAGAGCGAGTAGAATATACAGTATCAAGGTAGAAAATTGGGGGGGGGGGGGGGAAGGAAAGGTAGGTGGTGGACTATAGGGGGAGTGAACTGGGAGGATTAAATAATTCATCAAGATCATGACAGGTACTCTTTAAACAAATAAAGGACAAGTTATCCTTAACCCTTTGCATAAACCTAGCAATCTGCTCAGCTCCTCCTGCTTTCTAACATGGCCTTTTTTGGAAAACTGCCACTGCGATGCCAGAAGTGTATTCAAAAGGAATGGGAAATATAAAAGGAAGGACTTCTCCTTCCTACTGGATCTACATCTCAGTGTGGCTCAAAAACTGCATGGACAGTTTTCCAAAAAATGCCAGAAAAAGCTATTTCATTTTTTTTACATTAATGGGGGCAGCCACCTTGCCCCAGTTTCTCCTCATTTAACTGCTTTTAGAAAAAGATGCTTTAAAAGCAGCAAACAGGGACTAAAAGGAAACATCAATGTTGAGCTGACACATTGACTTCTATGTTGGAGTGTTCTAGGCATGCTCTTTGACCTGTGTAGAGGTCATTGTACAGGAAGGGACACAGACGAGAGCGGTGACCATGACCTCTTATGGATGTAACCCTATTTTCCACTGCAGTTTTTCCATTTTACAATCAATTTTTTTGTTAAAATCGTTTTGAAATCTTGCAGCTTTCATTTTGCCAGCTAAGCATAATAAGCTCATACTTTATAGGAAGTATTAGCATATTATAAGGCTTAGCTTGCAAAGTGAAAGCTGTAAGATTGCAGAATGATTTTAAAATCTAGATGGCGAAATTGAAAATTTTCAGGGACAAAAAAATAAAAAAAAAAAACACAGCAACAAATTTTCTAATACCTTAAATATAAAAACTATTTATGCAATTCTGAGAGGATCCACTCTACAGCTTAGCCAAATGCTATAACAGATTATCAGCTTGCATAAATGTTCTGTGAGAAGTATTATTGGCTCCTTAAAATCTTTTAGGGTAGAGTCACACAGTCAATTTGCAGTGTATTTGACGCTGTGGATGCCCTGCCGGCAGTCAGAACGACTGCAGAGTGAGCTACCTGCTCCCTGTAGCCAGCAGGCAGTCACGAGCTGACGCACAGAGCTATCCGGCCACAGCAGGGAGTTCGCTCTGCGAATGTCAACCGCGCACCCGCAGGGTCAAATACGCTGTGGATGCACTGTGTGTGACCCTACCCTTAAAAAGGGGGTTTGTTCTGCTCTTACCCATTCCTCCACGTTAGGATCTCCCTCTTCCGCAGTCTTATCTTTTTTCCATAAAATGTTCTGCTTCCCATAGTTGTTGATCTTCCTCCTTGTTTTCACAGCAAAGAATATGATAATGGCAAATGCTACAACTATAAGGAACCCCAGGACAATGGCAATAGCCTAGGAAGAGAAAATCCATTTTAAATTCTTGTTTATTTTACATTTCCCCTTACAAGATAACATGTATCATGGACCCAGAAAATATAAGATAATGACATTTTATGCAGCGAATCCCATTTTCAACTCACGATCTTTGTGACAAGGTCAGTATGCATTAGCCAAATTGTTTGGTGTAAAATACTGACATACATGTATGAGGTTATGTCTAGTAAGAGATACATCAAAAATATTATGTAACGTTAGATGACCCTTCGATGGCCTAAGTATTTAGCAATTTTGCCATGCAGAGCTGAAGGTTAAATCTGATCATGGGCGACATCTACATAGAGTTTGAGGAAACCCACACAAAAAAGAAAATTCCAGCAGCATAATAGTCATTCTATAAGATTGGATCAGCAAGTATGTGAATGTGAAGTTAGAAAATATCTTGAAAATGCAAAACAATTGAAGCAGCTGCAACATCCGCATTCACTATCCAACTCTACCATACTGTAACCAGCAAGATGTTAAATTTACCAAGAATGATTTGCTTTGGACTTGATAAAAGGGAGGAATCCCATAAGCTTGTCTCTACAAAGTTTGGTTAGTCCAATAAAAAGGTATTACAAGATTCTGCAACATTTTTTGATTTTGCATCTGCATCACTGGACTAATACAGCTACTCAAACTATATATACACAAGTCATGGCTGTAAATGTTGGCACCCCTGAAATTTTTCTAGAAAATAGAGTATTTCTCACAGAAAAGGATAACACATGTTTTGCTATACACGTTTATTCCCTTTGTGTGTATTGGAACTAAATCAAAAAAGGAGGGAAAAAAAAGCAAATTGGGCATAATGTCACACCAAACTCCAAAAATGGTCTGGACAAAATTATAGGCACTCTTACCTTAATATTTGGTTGCACACCCTTTGGAAAAAAATAACTGAAATCATTTGCTTCCTATAACCATCAATAAGCTTCTTACACCTCTCAGCCGGAATATTGAACCACTCTTCCTTTGCAAACTGCTCCAGGTCTCTCTTATTGGAAGGGCGCCTTTTCCCAACAGAATTTTAAGAAGTCTCCACAGGTGTTCAATGGGATTTAGATCTGGACTCATTGCTGGCCACTTCAGAACTCTCCAGCGCTTTGCTGCCATCCATTTCTGGGTGCTTTTTGACCTATGTTTGGGGTCATTGTCCTGCTGGAAGACCCAAGATCTCAGACACAAACCCAGCTTTCTGACACTGGGCTGTACAGTGTGACCCAAAATCCGTTGGTAATCCTCAGATTTCATGATGCCTTGCACACATTCAAGGCACCCAGTGCCAGAGGCAGCAAAACAACCCCAAAACATCATTGAACCTCCACCATATTTCACTGTAGGTACTGTTTTCTTTTCTTTGTAGGCCTCATTCCGTTTTCGGTAAACCGTAGAATGATGTGCTTTACCAAAAAGCTCTATCTTTGTCTCATCTGTCCACAAGACGTTTTCCCAGAAGGATTTTGGCTTACTCAAGCTCATTTTGGCAAAATGTAGTCTTGCTTTTTCATGTCTGTGTCAGCAGTGGGGTCCTCCTGGGTCTCCTCCCATAGCATTTCATTTAAATGTCAACGGATCATTTGCACTGACAGTGACGCTCCCTGAGCCTGAAGGACAGCTTGAATATCTTTGGAACTTGTTTGGTGCTGCTTATCCACCATTCGGACTATCCTGCGTTGACACCTTTCATAAATTTTTCTCTTCCGTCCACGCCCAGGGAGATTAGCTACAGTGCCATGGGTTGCAAACTTCTTTATAATATTGCGCACTCCAGACAAAGGCAAATCTAGATCTCTGGAGATGGACTTGTAGCCTTGAGAATGTTGATATTTTTCCACAATTTTGGTTCTCAAGTCCTCAGACAGTTCTCTTCTCTTTCTGTTGTCCATGCTTAGTGTGGCACACACACACACAGACACACAATACAAAGACTAAGTGAACTTCTCTCCTTTTTATCTGCTTTCAGGTGTGATTTTTATATTGCCCACACCTGTTACTTGCCCGGGGTGAGTTTAAAAGGGGTTGTCCGCTGCCCTGCCTTTCGGAGCTCCGCTTGCAGCGTCCGGAAGTTCCTTACTCCGAATGCTGTGTGCGGGCTTCCATGTTCGCGGCCTCCCCCTCGTGACGTTGAGGGGGAGAGTCTGACGTCACGAGGGGGCGGCCACGAACACGGAAGCCTGCACACAGCATTCGGAGTAATGAACTTCCGGGCGCTGCAAGCGGAGCTCCGAAAGGCAGGGCAGCGGATAACCCCTTTAAAAGGAGCATCACATGCTTGAAACAATCTTATTTTTCCACAACTTTGAAAGGGTACCAATAATTTTGTCCAGACCATTTTTGGAGTTTGGTGTGACATTATGTCCCGTTTGCTTTTTTCCTCCTTTTTTGGTTTAGTTCCAATACACACAAAGGGCATAAACATTTGTATAGCAAAACATCCTCTGTGAGAAATACTTCATTTTCATGAAAAATTTCAGGGGTGCCAACATTTACGGCCATTACTGTGTGTGATATATATATATTATATATTTATATATTAATTACACATATATACATACACTACTAATAAGCTTTGCATACTGGAGGAAATATCTAATTCAACATATAAAAGACAAATATTCTTACCTCTTGTGGTTCTACCACACAGTAATGGTAGAGATATTGATTAACAAACACTCCAGTAGTTACAGGAGAATAGAACTGGCTACATAGCGATACAATCTGGTTGTAGAAAGCTGATCCAGATGCTTGAGCGACAGGATTCACAGCCATGATATAGACAATTGTAGCGATGAAGATCAATCCTCCCAGGATTCCGCTGACAATCATGACAATCAGGTAGAATCTCCTAGTGGTAGACATATCTGTCCTTGTTGTGGTCATTACAAATATTACCATACCACAAATAAAGCAAAATGCAGCCATGGCAAGAATGAACCCTTTCGCTGCACGGGGATCAGTATAGTTTCCTCCATAACCAAAGCCATAGCCCATCTGAGATGTTCCGAAACCATAGCCATTGTATGCACCAGAATAACCCCCAGAATACCCCATGCCATATCCCATAGAATTTCCACTGATATCCAGGTCCCATGGTAACGTGGAGGCTACACATGCAAAGATTCCTACACACATGACAACAATGAGGATGGCCATTATCTTGATGACTCCTGGTGGAGAACTCCATTTGTAGAAGTGCTGGATTTCATCCTCTGCATAATAGGAATATGCAGGCTGAGAGGGCATCTTCCCCCCGTACATGTCTTGACTGGGGGCATAGAGAGATGGTTTGCTGTAAGAAAGTGAATATTGAATTAACAGGAAAAGAACAAAATGTTTTCAAAGTTGCTGAAAAACTCATTGAATCCATGGCACATTAAGGCCCATTTCACACTACAGGTATTATCCTGGCAAAAAAAGTCTGAAAACGTCCGTCAAAAAATCCCATTCATGTCAATGGGATTTTTTGAACATCCTTTTGCATCAGGTACATCTGTTTTTACTAATGTCAGTTATTTTTGCCGGCACAAAAGATGGTGCATGCACTAATTTTGGTCCGGCAAAAAAATAAAAATTGTAAAAAAAACGAACGTTAAACATTTAAGTGTATGGGAACTGGATGTTCAAAAAAAATAAAAAATAACATCCGTTATCAGTTATTGTTAGGTTTTTTAACATCAGTTTTTTGTACAGAGCATGCCCAATACAGCTTTACAAATATAAAAGAAAAAACTGGATTTAACTGGTTATAATGGATGATAACGGATGAACAACATCAGGTTTTTAATTTAAGAAAGAAAAACAAACATTAAAATTAATGGATGATGGTCATCTGGTATTGCATCCTTTTTTTCCCCCCTTTTTCATCCGTTATTGTAAAATAATGGCAGTAAAAAAGCAGGATGATACCTGTAATGTGAAAGGGGCCTAAATGAGCTGTGATATCTGGAGTTCAATGCTCCCCTGTATGAGCAGGTCATTTGTAAGCTTTTATTTTTTACTAGTCTACTTTTGTTAAAAAGCACAGCGATCATTCTGATCACAATCTAGGCACTACGCGCTGGAACCATTTTCTGCCACACAGCTACATAAAATGTCTACCTCAGTCCCACTAACCTGTGCAGCCTAATAAATAAATAATGTGTGGATCATGAAACATTTGTTCTCCAGTGCAGCACGGTTGACATGACAAAAACAAAACGACTGCCAAAAGAAACCCTAGACTACAGAAAGCTGAGATGTTGAACCAGTCTGAATGTCCTTTTATATTTTTAAGGTTCACTAGATTTAAAAGTTAAAATTTCGGACATCAAATCACATACATATAAACATAATATATAATCTATACACACACATACACTATATTTATGGGGGCAGGATCCATGTGATCTACCGTATACATTCTTCTAAGTAAACCAATAGAAAGACAATAATGCAGACACCATCACCCCAAGCTGAGCATCTCTTAACAGAAAACAATAATCCATATTGTACAGACTGTATGGGCACAGCATAACGCCAAGTTTTTGTCTGCAAATCTTATGTACACTGCCTTTTTTATTCTTTGGAACAAATCCCAACAAGTTTGACACAAACCTAAACACCCTATCAGTAAAAGGTATAAACAATGTTCCTTAACAAGACAATGGTTGGGCTGTGTTCACACCATTGTTAAGGAGCGCTGTCACATGTGCTGATAATGGGCCTGGGACAGAGGTAGTCACACCGGACATCCCCATTCAGCTATGGCTCCATTAGATATCTGTTATTTTGCATGATTTTAGTGGACAAAAAACACAGAAAAAAAAATAATCCTGCATGTCTATGCTACAATCCTAATGCTAATGTGAACATAGCCTTATTTCCAGGATTCAATATCAAAGTGTACAATATAAAGCCCCAAAACCTACTGATACAAGAACAAGCTCTAGGACGGAAAACTACCTGTGCATGGTCACACTTCTCATTCACTACAGACTAGACTGTTTCCTAGATCTAGTTTGCCTAACTTATCAGTGTTTACATGGTAAAGCAGCAAAGTTCATACTTACTACTCATCTGGTCGATAAGGTGGCGGACTTTCAAACGGCCTGGAAGACATTTCGGCAAGCAGGGAGGATGGTCACAGAAGGAACCTGGGTTACAGAAAAACATTAGTAAGTGACAAGTTATATTCAACCAAATGCTCAAGACTGTAAAGCACAGAAGATATGTGGAGGTTGTCTCAAATCCCAAAGTGCAGGAGGTTTATAACTTCAGGATAGTGGGTGGAGACATGCAATCATTGCCTTTATCTGTTCCCATTGTGTGCCCAGAACCAGTATGATTTAGATACAGCAAGAAATTACATTTTTAAACTATTCCCCCCCCCCTCTTTTTCTATACTTGGGGGTTTCAGGGTTCTACAGTGCAAACAACGCTCATTTTATGAAATACACAACCCCATTTTGGACGCATAGTCAGCAATAGGAAGAAAAATTACTTGTATGACCTGTGATGAGACTGCAGCATAGAAATAAGGTAAAACCTCTTCGAGAAGACCCCCACAAAGCTGCATTAAGAAGTGGCCTATGGGGGTTGTCTTCACAAAGAAAATGGACACTCTGCATAGGAAGCTTTATGCTCATCCCCTGCACCTTAAACATATTGGCTATTAAATACAGGTTCAATTAAACATACAGGATATTCAGGAGGCTCAATGATGAAAAATAGAGGAACAAAAAGTAACGTGTTCTTATCCTAAGGACAATCTGAAAGGTCTACTTAACTTTGTTTTTCAGTGTATGGCCAACAATGGCCTTAGTATGCTGCGATCTCTGTGTAGTATTTAGAAACAAATGATAAGTCTAACAATGTTATAAACACACAGCACCACTATTGTTCCAAGTAATAAGTATAAGCTCCTTGTGACTTGGAAATTACTACCTCTCCAAAATTAGACCGTACCTTCAGACTGAATCCGGGTTGTAATAAAAAGCCATTTTAATTTTCCAAATTAAGTAAAATTTCATGGGATTTAACTAAAACATTATTAAAGGCTTACAGAATGTTATTGTTATTTTCCACATATTTAATGAAATGCTAAATGAAAACAAGGCATTTAAAAACAAAAAAAAGGTGTGGCCTTCACCGAACAAGAACACGCTAGCAACAGACTACAAGAAAAGCACACACAATGTCAATAACCTGTATCTCCATCCACCTATATTCACTGATAAGCCATTACATTACAGCTATGTTAAAACAGTATATAAATTGCTGCAAAATAGTTATAAATCCTACATTGAACCAATGTTTATACCCATTTTAAAGTATTTTTTTTTTGTTTAAATTTTAGTGTGTGAACCCAGTCTAATACTATGTAGGCGCCCAAACAGCATTTAGAAAGCTGCAAGGTATTGTTAGATTAACCAGAGTCTTTTGGAAGTGCTAAGGACAAGGCAAGAAAATCTAATCGTCTAAATTTTTTCCCTACAACTGCATATAGGTACTAACATAACATGGCAGTGTAGCTAAGGAGTCAACCTCTTCTCAGCTTGTTAGGATTATTAAAGGGGTATGCCAGAAAAAAAAAAAATGTATATCAACTGGCTCCAGAAAGTTAAACAGATTTGTAAATTACTTATATTAAAAAAATCTTAATCCTTCCAATAATTATCAGCTGCTGAAGATGAGTTATTCTTTTCTGTCTGGCAACAGTGCTCTCTGCTTGTCTCGGGAACTGCACAAAAGTAGAATAGGTTTGCTATGGGGATTTTCTTCTACTCTGGACAGTTCCCGAGACAAGTGTTACCAGAGAGCACTTACACAGAAAAGAACAACTCAACTTCAGCAGCTCATAAGTACTGAAAGGATAAAGATTTTTTAATAGAAGTAATTTACAAATCTGTTTAACTTTCTGGAGCCAGTTAATACATAAACATAAAAAAGTTTGTACAGTACAGCAGACTCTACTGAGCAGGTGATATGGCTGCCGGTGATTGGAGATAAAGGATCCCAGTCTCCTGTTCAGAAGGGAAACCACTGTAGTAGGAACTATGACAATGCAGAGGAAGTGCTTCAAATTTGGCCAAAGCTTTTAAAAATGTTCTCCCTGCTGATGCCTCCTCTTTCCAGGTAAGAAATGATGGTGCCTCTTTTGGTGGGGTAAACTCCTATTACCTAGGATTATGCTTGGATTCAACGCTTAGGGTAAATAGGCAAAAGATTATGGGGGAAATTTATCAAAACCTGTGTAGAGGAAGAATGTTGCAGTTGCCCATAGCAACCAGATTGCTTTTATTTTTCACAGGCCTCTTTAAAAATTCAAGAAGCAGTCTCATTGGTTCCTATAGGCAACTGTACCTCTCTCTCGTCAGGCTTTGATAAATCTCCCCCAATGTTTTCTTTAGCAGTCCAGAATGGTCTTTAGGCAGGTATGCAGATAATATCCAGGTAGCCACATTAAACCCCAGCTGCTTACATAAGTAGGCAACTTCTTTGGACTGGTAAGGCTTTAAGGCTATATTCACAACTATATCGGAGTCTCAGTTTGGGGCCTCAGTCGCAGAACCTGTTCAAATAACTCGACAACAAAAACACTCAGTGTTCTGGCCCTAAAAAGGAATCTGTGACATAGCTCTGCTGCAAATATTAACCTAGTCTTATGCATATGTGCTGAGTTAAGAACACAAGACCTCCATTAACCCCTTAAGGACCATGGACGTGCGCGTACGTCTAAGCTCCCTGGTAGTTAAGGACCAAGTTACGGCCGTGGGAATTTCGGTCCCTGCTGCGGGCCGGGCGGGGACCGGACATGGGTGATTACTTATATCGATCAGCAGTCACTACACGCAAGTGCCCAGGGGGGGTCATCATGTACCCCCCCCCCCCATGTCGGCGATCGCACGGGCGATTTGCACGATTCTGGGTCATACGGGTCTATGGTGACCCGGAATATAAGGGGGATCGGGGTAGTCCAAGACACCCACGATCCCCCTGAAGGGATAGTAGTGAGGTGGCAGGGGTGCCACCCCTCCTATCCCTGCGATTGGTCGTCTATAAGCGATGACCAATAGCAGATCAGGGGTGGGGTTAAAGGGGTATTCCAGGGAAAAAAAAATTTTATATCTATAAACTGGCTCCAGAAAGTTAAACAGATTTGTAAATTACTTCTATTAAAAAAATCTTAATCCTTTCAGTACTTATGAGCTTCTGAAGTTAAGGTTGTTCTTTTCTGTCTAAGTGCTCTCTGATGACACCTGTCTCGGGGAAACGCCCAGTTTAGAAGAGGTTTGCTAAGGGGATTTGCTTCTAAACTGGGTGTTTCCCCTAGACAGGTGTCATCAGAGAGCACTTAGACAGAAAAGAACAACCTTAACTTCAGAAGTTCATAAGTACTGAAAGGATTAAGATTTTTTTAATAGAAGTAATTTACAAATCTGTTTAACTTTCTGGAGCCAGTTGATATATAAAAAAAAAAAAAGTTTTTTCCCGGAATACCCCTTTAACTTTCGGTTTCCCCGTTCTGCCCACCCACAATAGGCGGGGCAGAACGGGGAAACCGAAGGGGACCGGCACCGAAGTCCACTTACCACAGCGGAGGTGACGATCAGCGGTGGGGATCGGTGGCAGCAGAGGACGGCGATCTGGCTCCCTGGATCCTACGGAAGCCGGCGAGTGGTCTAGCAACATCTGGAGGGCTACAGTTTGAGACCACTATACAGTGGTCTCTAAACTGTAGCCCTCTAAATGTTGCAAGACTACAACTCCCAGTATGGCCAGACAGCTGGTGGTTTTCTAAATGTGACATGCCCCCCAAAAAACATTTCAGAAAAACTCACTCTCCAAAATTCCATTGTCGCTCCTTCCCTTCTGAGCCCTCTACTGAGCCCGCCGAACACTTGACATACACATATGAGGAGTTTCCTTACTCAAGAGAAATTGGGTTACAAATTTTGAGAGGATTTTTCTCCTTTTACCCCTTGTAAAAATTAAAAAACTGGGTCTACAAGAACATGCAAGTGCAAAAAAAATGAATATTTAGAATTTTCTCCTTCACTTTGCTGCTATTCCTGTGAAACACCTAAAAGGGTTAACACACTGAATGTCATTTTGACTACTTTGAGGAGTGCAGTTTCTATATTGGCGTCATTTATGGGGCATTTCTAATATGAAGGCCCTTCAAATCCACTTCAAAACAGAACTGGTCCCTGAAGAATTCTGATTTTGAAAATATTGTGAAAAATTGGAAAATTGCTGCTGAACTTTGAAGCCCTCTGATGTCTTCCAAAAGTAAAAACATGTCGGCTTTATGATGCAAACAAAGTAGACATATTGTATTTGTGAATCAATATATAATTTATTTGGAATGTCTATTTTCCTTAAAAGCAGAGAGCTTCAAAATTAAAAAATTTTTTTTAACATTTTCTATTTTTTCATCAAATTCATCAAGAAATTATGCAAGTGTCGACAAAATTTTACCACTAACAAAGTAGAATATGTCACGAAAAACAAATCTCGGAATCAGGATGAAAGGTAAAAGCATCCCAGAGTTATTAATGCTTAAAGTGACAGTGGTCAGATGTGCAAAAAACGCTCTGGTCCTACAGTGAAAATTGGCCTGGTCCTTAACCCCTTAAGGACGCAGGACGTAAATGTACGTCCTGGTGCGGTGGTACTTAACGCACCAGGGCGTACATTTACGTCCTGTGCATAACCGCGGGCATCGGAGCGATGCCCGTGTCATGCGCGGCTGATCCCGGCTGCTGATCGCAGCCAGGGACCCGCCGGCAATGGCCGACGCCCGCGATCTCGCGGGCGTCCTCCATTAACCCCTCAGGTGCCGGGATCAATACAAATCCCGGCATCTGCGGCAGTGCGCGATTTAAATGAACGATCGGATCACCCACAGCGCTGCTGCGGGGATCCGATCATTCAAAACGCCGCACAGAGGTCCCCTCACCTTCCTGCTTCCGGCATCTCCTGCTCTGGTCTGTGATCGAGCAGACCAGAACAGAAGATAGAACAGATCAGTGTTATTGGCTATGTCCTATACATAGAACAGATCAGTATTAGCAATCACGGTATTGCTATGAATAGTCCCCTATGGGGACTATTCAAGTGTAAAAAAAAAAAAAAATGTTAAAAAAATGTAAAAGTAAAAAAAAAAAAAAAAAAAAAAAAAAAAGTGAAAAATCCCCTCCCCCAATAAGTAAAACGTCCGTTTTTTCCTATTTTACCCCCAAAAAGCGTAAAAAAAATTTTTTATAGACATATTTGGTATCGCCGCGTGCGTAAATGTCCGAACTATTAAAATAAAATGTTAATGATCCCGTACGGTGAATGGCGTGAACGTAAAAAAAAAAAAGTCCAAAATTGCTACTTTTTAATAAATTTTTTTTCAAAAAAATTATAAAAAATGTATTCAAAGTTTTTTATATGCAAATGTGGTATCAAAAAAAAGTACAGATCATGGCGCAAAAAATGAGCCCTCACACCGCCGCTTATATGGAAAAAGAAAAAAAGTTATAGGTCATCAAGATAAAGGGATTATAAACGTACTAATTTGGTTAAAAAGTTTGTGATTTTTTTTTTTAAGCACAACAATAATATAAAAGTAGGTAATAATGGGTATCATTTTAATTGTATTGACCCTCAGAATAAAGAACACACATCATTTTTACCGTAAATTGTACGGCGTGAAAACGAAACCTTCCCAAATTAGCAAAATTGCGTTTTTCTTTTTAATTTCCCCACAAAAATAGTGTTTTTTGTTTGCGCCATACATTTTATGATATAATGAGTTATGTCATTACAAAGGACAACTGGTTGCGCAAAAATCAAGCCCTCATACTAGTCTGTGGATGAAAATATAAAAGAGTTATGATTTTTACAAGGCGAGGAGGAAAAAATGAAAACGTAAAAATTAAATTGTCTGAGTCCTTAAGGCCAAAATGGGCTGAGTCCTTAAGGGGTTAAAGGAGTACTCCCCTGGAACACTTTTGTTGTTAAATCAACTGGTGCCAGAAAGTTAAAACAGATTTGTAAATGACTTCTATTTAAAAATCTTAATCCTTATAGTACTTATTAGGGATGTAAGAAAAAAATCGATTCTCGCGATAATCGCGATTTTTTCATTTGCCGATACAGAATCGATTCAAAATATTTTTGAATCGATTCTTTTAGGGATGTGGAATTTTTATCTGCGGACGCCTGGAACAGCATGTCATGTCCTGGGCATCAGGAGATAAAAGTTCCACATTTGTGGAGCCGGGCAGGCCGGATCTGACACGGTGGCGCTCTGGGTGTATGGAGCGGGCTCCGACTCGTGCCCACTCCGTACTATGCGACCCCCGGCTGATTTCAGTAGCCGGGGGCCGCCGCTAATAGCCAGCATGCGGCAATCGCCGCGGCTGGCTATTAAAGGAGTATCCGGTGCACACTTTTCTCATGTTATCCCGTCCGGGCTGCAAAATAAAATAAAACGCACTTTATCTTACCTGCCAACGAGCCCCCGGAGCGCCGGTACAGGTGTTGGGTCCCCGGGCTGTATTCTTCTTACTTCCTGTTAGTCCGGCACGTCACATGGAGCTTCAGCCTATCACTGGCCGCAGCGATGTCCCGCCTCCGCTGGTGATAGGCTGAAGCTCCATGTGACGTGCCGGACTAACAGGAAGTAAGAAGAATACAGCCCGGGGACCCAACACCTGTACCGGAGCTCCGGGGGCTCGTTGGCAGGTAAGATAAAGTGCGTTTTATTTTAATTTTGCAGCCCGGACGGGATAACATGAGAAAAGTGAGCACCGGAGTACTAGATCGCCGCTGTCAAAGCTGACAGCGGCGTCTATTGGGATCTATGAATGCTCCCAGGTGGGCGATGTATCGGGATATATCGCGATGTATCGTCACCTAGACGGTATCGCGATATATCGGGATATATCGAATCGCCACACTGGTATCGCGATTCGAATCGAATCGCCAAATTCTTGGCGATTCACACCCCTAGTACTTATCAGCTTCTATTTGCTCCATGGGAAGTTATTTTTTTTAATTTCCTTTCTGTCTGACCACAGTGCTCTCTGCTGACATCTCTGTCCATTTTAGGAACTATCCAGAGTAGGAGCAAATCCCCATAGCAAACCTCTCCTGCTCAGGACAGTTCCTAAAATGGACAGAAATGTCAGCAGGGAGCACTGTGGTCAGACTGAAAAGGAAATTCAAAAAGAAAATAACTTCCTGTGGAGCAAATAGAAGCTGATAAGTACTAGATGGATTAAGATTTTTAAATAGAACTAACATACAAATCTGTAACTTTCTGACATCAGTTGATTTAAAAAAAAAATAATAATAATAAAAAATAAGAATAAAAATAAAGTTTTCCAGGGGAGTACCCCTTTAAATACTGCATTGCTTTATTGATGCATGCAATGCTTATATGTTTTGAAGACTGGGATGTAAAGGAGACTGAGCAGGCGCAGCAAGCATATTCTTCTACATACAGTAGTCAGATTTAGTAGAAACAACTTTACGACAAACTAAATCAAGAAGCTACAAAGCTGAAAACAGACATAACTAATAAAAAAAAAAATCTAGAAGTTCTGGTTGAAAGATAACATATAGGTGATTAACACTTTGCTTTAAACCTCCTCATGGTCAGATATAAGACAATAGGTCTATAAATAGTTTCATAAAGAAATATTAAGCTGCACACATGACATTCTTTGGCTGTATTTTGCTAAAGGAACACACCAAGGATCCTGCTGTGATCACCGGAGCCAAGTCTCTAAAGAGCTATGTGAATATTATCCTTGGAGGAAGAAGGAGAGGCCACCTTGCAGGGAGTTTTCCTCCATCAAATACTTTTCTGAGCCAACTTTCAGTCTGACATTGTTACTTGTAAATTCACAATTTTGCTACAGAGAGGCAAAATAATATTTTATCGTACATTAAGGCTGTACCATGCTGTATTTGTCAGCCAGCTCACAGTGATAAGTCCTCATCTCCCCCCATACACCATCATGAGATCAATGGGATTACCACCCAAAAGAAATTCCAGTACTTGGCCACAAACTCTGGAATTTTTACATTGACAACTCTATTGGAAGGTTTAAAAAGCTAGAAACACAATCTCAGAAAGGGTTTCATGAAAAACAAGTTTACATTTGAAAAAAAAAAAAAAAAAAAAAAAAAAAAAAAAAAAAAAAAAAGCAGGTACATGTGACTTGTAAACTTTACTGGGGTCATAAAATCCCTATTACAAGCTGCCAAGAGTTTCTATTGTGTAAGTTTAGTAAGAGGCTCTCACTACAGGACGTTCAGTACAAGGTCCATTTAAAGCAGTTTGAGCTTCTGTATACTGAGACACCAGTATATTTCAACTGCGATAGCTGGAAACAATGGTGGAGATTTATGAAAACTTGTGCGGAGGAGAAGCTGACCAGTTATCTATTACCAATCCGATCGCTTCTTTTATTTTAGAGGAAAAAAAAAAAAAAAGAAGCAACATAATTGGTTGTTATGGGCAACTGGTCAACTTTTCCTCTGCACAGATTTTAATAAATCTACTACCCAAATATGTAGGATCCTAGACAATGACCCTCATTTACTAATGCCTTTCCAAGTAGGTTTTTTAGGATTTGTCTATTGCATGCATTGGGAATGGCTCTTATTACAATATTTTGTAGGTTAATTTATAAAATGTTATATTTATTTATAATATTTATTTTTAACCTAAAATTTCTTTTATTTAAAAAGACAAACAAATTGACAATTATATATTAAATTACACTGCAACGCACGTGGGACAAAATTTCCCTAGTTACCAACAAAATAATAAATGAAGGAGGGAGAAAGGAAGGAGAAAAAAAATAAAACAGCATTTGAAAAACAACAAAACAAAAAGCCTACGCTCTTAGTAAATGAGGGCCAATGATTCGCAAAATAAATCATTATGTCTGTGGTAAAAAGATTACTAACTCCAGTCATTGAAAATTCATTCTATTATTGCCACTTACAGGTAGTCATCATGTGGATAGGATATTCTACCCTTTTATAAAGGTAATAGTGTATAATTGCAAGGGGGCTGGGGGTGACTACAATCAAAATGAGGCACATAAGTCTCCCATCAGATTGGTAGTTCCACAGACAGTTAATGGAAAGGCAGTGTGACTGCTGGGACTGGACAAATGTAATGTGTAAGGTGTCTCTCCCCCGACAGATAAAGCCATGTTGACTTAAAGAGTAGCTCCTACCATCCTATTTTTTTTTCTGTCCCTGCCTATTGCCAATCCATCCCTAACCCCCTCCCTTCTTTTAATTTTTTATTTTTACTATATTATAAATAACTTTTTTTCTGCCTGGTAGTGTGCTCACTACCAGGCAGACTTCCCCACCAGGCGCGACGTCACTGATGCCTGCTTGGGGGGGGGGGGACGACTTCCACCCTTAGTTTATCTACACAGGGTGCCTCCAGCTGTTTCACTACTACAACTCCCAGCTTGCCCTGACATCTATTGGCTGTGAGGGCATGCTGGAAGAACCCTGTGTGGATAAACTATAAGTTAGTGCCATGCGGCACTGCGGCGCTAGCCCGTTCCCTCCGTCAAACCCCCTCCCCGCCATACCCCGTCCCCTCCGTGACCTCACACCACGCCCCCTCCATTCATGTCTATGGGAGGGGGGTATAGCCTGTCACACCCCCTTCCACAGACATGAATGGAGGGGGCGTGGTGTGGTGTCATGTCACATCTCCAGTCTTGGAAACTCAGAAGTTTCCGACACTGGAGACGCAGCCCCACATACAATGTGGGTGCTGCATGGAGATCGCGGGGGTCCCAGTGGAGGGCCCCCCGCAAGCACACATTTTATCCCTTATTCTCTGGATGGGGGATGAAAGCTTAGATCCCGGAATACCACCTTTTTTTTATTTTTATTTTTTTTAAATGTATGTATGCTGGAATGAGTAATATGGGCCAAAACACCTTCCTATACCTTCTTCCTATACCTAGGGGATAAGATGTCTGATCGCAGGGGACAGGGGCAACCAAGAAAGATTAATTTCATTGTCCGATGCCCATGCAGTGTGTTCCACCATATGGCATCCAACTTGAGACACTGGATGAATGTAAACTGTCCTGTTTACATAAATGAGATCAGTTCTTCAATCAGTTTTTCTTAGCTTTTTTACAGCGCTCTAGGGAAACGGGGCCTAAATCAGTTGTTCATTGACATAATGCAGTAGAGCAGCATTTACAAATCATTATCTCTTCTGCTATTCCTATCTCAAGGAAGCATGGTCTAGGGGTGGGGGCTACAGCCTATATTTCCAGCTGAGATTTGTTACTTCGCTGCCTGTGCACATGTAGAGTATCTCTGAACAGGGAGAAATCCTTTTGCCATCCTTACTGTAGTGGTAAGAAAAAAAAAGCATTTGACTGTACAAGCCTTGTGGAGATCTGAACAAGTATGGCTTCTTTCCCACTGTTGTAAGCACACGGCAGTGTTACGGCCATCAGGGGAGCCCAGGGGGAATAGCGGGAGAAAAATCCATGCTTGTTTCGTTTTTTTCTCCCACTACAAAATAATGGGACCCGAAGAATCCAATTATAGTAAATGGGAGGCGTTATTGCCCGTTGTGCCCCTTACCGATAACGTCTGTTAAAGGCTGGGGGGGGGGAGCTTATCGGCCGTTTAAGCACAGGGCAGTATGGAAGCAGCCTATCGTTCACATGCTGTGAAAGTGTTTTTTCTACATAGAAATTGAACTATGGTGCAAATTTCCAGATCTGCAGCATGCCAATATTGGTTGTGGAGTTTCACTGCAATGTAGATAGGGTAGATGCACATATTTATGGACATCAACGGGTTTACTCAGGTTTTCTTTACTATAATTGTTGCAAAATTGTCGCAACTACAACTACGCGATTTTTCGTGCGACATTTTGACTGGAAAGCGAGAAAAGCAAGTTTTCCAAAAATTAACTACGTAGTAATAATTTTAAAATGGACTACGGGTAGTCAAGTATTTATTAACTGCGACAGTCGCAACTGCGCAAAAAAAAAGGGTTTAAAATGGACTAAAAACAGGGTTAAAAATGGACTAAATTTACTCCAGCTCAAACATGGAGCAGAAAAAGCTACTACCAAAGTAAAAAAGGAAAAATTGCTTACGTGAAAGAGAATTATCAAGAGGCTGAAACCAGTTGATAAATAAGTCACACATAAGCAAAAAAAAAAAAGTAAGGAAAAAATTACTAAAAAAAAGGAATTCATAAGCAAACAGTGATAAATGTCCCTCATTGTGAATACCTAGCAAGAACAGTTTCACCTATGTGACAGTGGACCAGTGGAGGCATTATGACAAGAAACCCTTTTCACTTGTCTCTATGTGAGAAAGCCTACAAAATGGCAAGTGGACACTTTTTCTATGCAGTGTTGGCTGTCCTTAAAAGGTGTGCCTGTTGCTTAAAAAAAATATTTTTTAAAAAGAAAAAAATATTTTTGATCAGTCAGGGTCTGAGTATTCAGACCGTGACCAATTTTTAGAACAAGTGGGAAGAAATATGCAGCTGACCAAGACAATCCCATAACTTACATTGCAAGTTTATGCCACTTGGCGCACTTTTTTCCTCCCAGCTATTTGCCGTGGATACTATTGCGTTTATGCCGATTTTATGGCTGCAAAAAAGGCGCATCAGGGCACAGTGTTGTTGCGCCTTTTTGATATATGCTCTTTTTTTAATGCCGACTGTGAAATCTAGCTGTGGGCACTTTCTGAAGCGGTGGACGATATTTATTATTTTCGCCTTTTGGCGAAAGGTAAAAAAAAAAAAAAAAAAAAAAAAAAAAAAAAGGTGCATCGTCCCATAAACAAGCCACAAACTCATTCCATGTTGAGGCAACTTTTTCATTGTGGCTGATGCCAGCGAAATCAGAAGGTTAAAGTGCAACTGTCACCACCGTACAGGTAGGGAGGTGCAGCTACCATTGCATAGAGGAGAATGTGCAGTAAATGCGGGTGCTTTTACTCGCATTCGCCGCGGTCTGTAAAGGAAAATTCTTACTTTATTCTGATGCTTACATTTTTTTTTTTTAAATCAGGTTTTTAACCCCAGTACAAAAAACAGATGTTAAAAAACCTGACAATAACGTATGTTTATTTTGAACATCCGGTTCCCATAGACTTCAATTTTAACGTCCGGTTTTTCACCTTTTTTTTTTTGCCGGACCAAAAAAAATTGCGCTTGCTGACATGCCTGATGCAAAAGGAATTTTTTTTAAATCCATTGTAACGTTTTCAGAATTTTTTGAGTAATAACGGAGGGTTTTTTATTTATTTATTTATTTTTTTACAGGACAACACCTGTAGTGTGAAAGGGACCTAAGAGACGTCAAGTGACCACTTCAAGAAAACAACATGGCCGTCACAAGACCAGTTTTACCAAACCTCAAACATAGCCACACTCCTGAGAGACCATCAGGCAGGTGGTGAGCGAGACAAAGCAACTCCATCTGTTCCATTCCCCCTAAGGCGAAGTTTCCATTTGTTTTTGTGGAAATTTTTGGAATACTGCCAGTGCAGTTTGAGCCAAAGCCAGAAGTGTATTTATAAGGAATAGGACATATAAAGGAAGGACTTACACTTCTCCTCCCTTATGGATCCACTTCTGACTTTGGCTCAAAAACTGGCAGAAAAAAAAATTAAAAATAAGTGACAACTTAGCCTAAGTAACATTTTGTGAAATTTCTGCATTTATTGCAGATATTGCTGCATCTCCATCCCATTCTTGCCCCCCAAAAGCACGTTTTAGGGTGGGGGGGTGAACACAGAACCTTAGGGACTCCATAGAGGTTCCATGAAATAAACTCCAGAATTTTTACTGATCTACTGTTAATATTTGTATGTAAGACACATTAAAGAAGCCTAGAGAACCCTCAATGCTGGTGCAATCTTGTAGGAGTTTCATTGTATGGCAGTGGTCTCCAAACTGTGAACCTCCAGCTGGTGCAAAACTACAACTCCCAGCATGCCCGGACAGCCAACGGCTGTCCGGGCATGCTGGGAGTTGTAGTTTTGCACCACACAGTTTAAAGACCACTGTTGTAGGGTTAGGAACCATCAGAAGACTTCTATGGCAAGCACCAAACAAACAATAGGGCTATGGGGGGGTCTCTCCCTAAAAATAGGGATTTGTCCCCACTGGGATCATTTCATATACAAGCAGGAAAAAAAAAAAAAAAACACAACACACACCATAAAAAAAAAAAAAAAAAAATACAGTCAGTAATGTAAACAAGAGCTTAACAAGTATAATTAATATTAATAGTGTGTGAATGAATATATATATATATATATATATATATATATATATATATATATAATGTATCCAAAAATAGGAGACAAAACAAATATTTATAAATTGTAATAAATACACAACTATGACCCCCCCCCTTACACCCTATAAATCCGACCACACGGAATGCTGGTGCTTGTAGTTCCACAAGACACACAAAGTTCCAATCAATGGAGTAAGAGCAGGAGAGACCTCTCACCTGTCGGCGGCTGAAGGTCTCCTCAGTTTCCACACAAGGAAGGAACTATCCGCGTTTAGTTAGAACCCTTTCCCCAAGCAGTTTGTGCGTCTTGTGCCCCAGTCATGGAGCCCCACAGTAATAAGCCCGGCCTCTCTTCTCTCCGCGCCTCTCCCCTCCCCCAGCACCCCGGGGAGCCGGGCGTGGCAGCCGAGCTCATATACCTGTATCTCTGCACAACAGGTTTGACCACTCTCGGCAGGGAGCGGATTCTTGGCCGAGTAGTTTCTGCTGTGTGTGACTGGAGTCCTGTGCGCTGGCGGTTCAGGCTGTGAGGGACACGGCAGAGGTCGCAGCATAGGTGAGGGCAGGTGTAGGGGGCGCTGCAGGCGGCGGCCGCCTAAGGACTCCAGTGCACTGGGCTGAAGTAAAAAAGAATTATCCAGGAATAGGAAAACAGAACTTTTTATTTATTATTTCCAAAAACAGCACCACACCTGTCTTCAGGTTGTGTGTGGTATTGTGGCTCAGTTCCATTGAACTGAATGGAGGCAAGTTATAATAGAGCGGTGTGGTGCTGTTTTGGGGGGAAAAAAAATCATGATAGGTTTAGGATACGATCACACTACGTTTCTGCCCCCTTAAAGGGGTACTCCACTGCCCCAGCGTGGTGTGATGTCACGACCCCCCACAGCCCGTACCCAGCATTTGGAGCTAAATGTTCCAGACACTGGGGCAGTGGAGTACCCCTTTAATACGATCTGTTGGCTATTAACCCTTTAGATTGCTGCTGCTGTCAAAGCTGACAACTGTGTCTACAGGGACCTTTCGGGTGCGTTCACACGCTATTTGTTCTTGCAGGTTTTCCGCTGCGTATTTGAAAGTGGGCGGGCTCTTCTCGGCTGTCCGTAGCAGATTTTCCACGGCGGAATTTACGCTGCGGAAAATCCACCCCAGTCCCTACTGACTTCTGTGGGGCTTGTGGCAGATTTTTTGCAGCGTAAACTCCTCCGTGGAAAATCTACTGCGGACAACCGAGAAGAGCCCGTCCCCTTTCATATATGCAGTGGAAAACCCGCAAAAACAAATACCCTTAAACAGTCCCTGATGATCCAGTGGGGTGGATCGCGCCCCCCCCATTAACTCCTTCCATATTAAAAGTTGAAATCCCACCTTTTTCCAAATTTCATATAAAAAATATGTAAGCATAGTAAAAATAAACATAAATGGTATCGCCACGTGCGCAAATGTCCAAACAATAAAAATATAAAGTTAATTAAACTGTACAGTCAATGGCATATACATAAAATAACACAAGTCCAAAATTGATTACTTTTGGTCACTTTGTATACCCTAAAAAACTGTATAAATCAATAAAAACTACAAACCACGGCGTAAAATATGATGAGCCCTCCCACATCCCTGTATATGGGAAAATAATAGGGGTCAGAAGAGGACATTTTTATACAAACAATTTTTCGTGCAAAAAGTTATAATTTTTTAACAGAAGTAAAACAAAATCAAACCTATATAAAGTGGGTATCGTTTCAATCGTATGGACCAACAGAACAAAGAGAAGGTGTCATATTTACCGAAAAAAGTACTCCGTAGAATCGGAAGCCCCCAAATTATAAAATGGTGGTGGTGGGGGGTTCAATTTTGCCCCACAAATATTTTTTTTCTGGTTTTGCCGCAGATTTTGTGGTTAAATTATTTAAGTCATTACAAATTAAAATTAGTGGCGCAAAAAAACAGGCCCTCATATGGGTATGTAGGTGGAAAATTGAAAGTGTTATGATTTTGTAGAAGGTGAGGAGGAAAAAAACTAAAGTGCAAAAATGGTCCTTAAGGGGTTAAATACTTGTTTTATTCATGTCAGTGTAGAGTAGGAAGGAGAAGGAAACTGTGCCAAGTTTATAGAAAAGAGCCATTATCCGAAACTGGTGCAAATGTAGATTGCGCAGAAATTTGCACTATTGTTAAAAAAAAGGTCATAAAGGCTTCCAGAGACTTTTCCAAGTTTACTACATTGTTTCCCAACCAGGGTGCCTCCAGCTGTTGCCAAACTACAACTCACACCATGCCTTTTGCTTACTGGCTTACTACCTAGCTATACTATGGCTGGAAACACACTTGGCGTTCTGTCAAAAAATGGCAAAAAGAAGCCATATTCACTGGAAGGGTGTATATATATATATATATACATATATATTCTAGCTGAGTACCCGGCATTGCCCGATTTTTCCTTCCTAATCCTTGTTGGGGAGGAAAATCAACAAAGGAGGAAGCTTTTCACTTCATATCCCGTCCTCATATATTGTTGTCATATCCCAATCCCATATCCCGTTCTCATACCCCGACCTCCTATCTCGACCTCCTATCCCGACCTCCTTTCCTGTTCTCATATGCCAATCTCCTATCTCGACCTCCTATCCCGTCCTCCTATCACGTCCTCCTATCCCGACCTCCTATCCCAGCCTCCTTTCCCGTTCTCCTATATCTCGACCTCCTATCTCAACCTCCTATCCTGTCCTCCTATCCCATTCTCCTATCTCAACCTCCTATCCCGTCCTCCTTTCCCATTCTCCTATATCTCGACCTCCTATCCCGTCCTCATATCTCAACCTCCTATCTCAACCTCCTATATCGGCCTCCTATCCCGTCCTCCTATCTCGACCTCCTATCCCGTCCTCCTATCCCAACCTCCTTTCCTGTTCTCCTATCTTGACCTTCTATCCTGTCCTCCTATCCCGTCCTCCTTTCCCGTTCTCCTATATCTCGACCTCCTATCCTGTCCTCATATCTCAACCTCCTATGTCGACCTCCTATCCCGTCCTCCCTTCCCGTTATCCTATTTCGACCTCCTATCTCGACCTCCTATCCCGACCTCCTATCCAGTCCTGATATCCCATCCTCCTATCTCGTCCACCTATCTCGACCTGTAATATGTGTACCAGGTATTGAAATATCTCCAGCCGTACAGAAGTTATGTGAGAACATACATTTCCCATTGATTTGCTTGGGACTTTAAACAACAACCCTGACACTCACAAATGGGGGTGAGTAAGGGTTAAATTACCTATCCTATGTTTGTTGTTGACATAGAAGTAACATGTGGCCAAGTTTCCTGTTAATATCTTTAGCTGTTTGGACGTGATGCTGGAACATACACACATACAGCGTGTGTGTATAATTTATACACTGTTTAAAAAAATAAAGGGAACACAAACAACACAATGTAACTCCAAGTCAATGACACTTCTGTGAAATCACACTGTCCACTCAGGAAGCAACACTGATTCAACTCATGTCCTTGCCAGAGGTTTCCTGACTGCCATTAGGTACCGAGATGAGGTCCTCAGACCCCTTGTGAGACCATATGCTGGTGCAGTTGGCCCTGGGGTCCTCCTAATACAAGACAATGCTAGATCTCATGTGGCTGGAGTGTGTCAGTAGTCCCTGCAAGAGGAAGGCATTGATGCTATGGACTGATCTGCCCGTTCCCCAGACCTGAATCCGATTGAGCACATCTGGGACATCATGTCTCAACCAACGCCACGTTGCACCACAGACTGTCCAGGAGTTGGCAGATGCTTTAGTACAGGTCGGGGAGGACATCCCTCAGGAGACCATCCACCACCTCATCAGGAGAATGCCCAGGCATTGTAGGGAGGTCATACGGGCACGTGGAGGCCACACACACTATTGAGCCTCATTTTGACTTGTTTTAAGGACATTACATGAATGTTGGATCAGCCTGTAGTGGGGTTTTCCACTTTGATTTTGAGTGTGACTCCATATCCAGACCTCCATGGATTGATAAATTTGATTTCCATTGATCATTTTTGGTGATTTTGTTGTCAGCACATTCAACTATGTAAAGAGGAAAGTATTTCATACGATTAGTTCATTCATTCATTACTAGGATGTGCTATCTTAGCGTTCCTTTTATTATTTTGAGCAGTGTATATATACACACACATATATGTATGCCAAAAAATGCTGTGGCCAGATGTTAGTTGCGAGCCAGTAGGGAAATATGAAGGAATCTGCATACTATCACCAGCATGCTAACACAAGTCCACACACACAGACACACATAGCTGGAGCTAGTCTTTAGCTATGTATAGGAAATTATATTTATATAAAGGTACTGCAGAAGCTTCAAGGAACTCTATGTAAGCCCTATTATAGGGTGCTAGTTACACCTTTTTTCTTTTAGTAGGCATATATATCAATTTGGTTACACTGGCATTTTTATATATTTGCTATTTTGCTACTTTGTTCTGATCTGCCACTCATTGAACAACCAAGCAGGATTTGAGGATTTGATTTAAGGGCAAGTGTAGGTTAGTGCAGGGCAGGGGTCACCCTTTTAAAGGGTTACTCTGCCCCTAGACATCTTATCCCCTATCCAAGGATAGGGGATAAGATGTCTGATTGCTGCCCCCTCCCATAGACTTGCATTAACCCCTTAAGGACCCAGCCCAAATATACCTTAAGGACCCGGCCATTTTTTGAACATTGACCACTGTCACTTCAAGCATTAATAACACTGGGATGCCTTTCATTCTGATTTCGAGATTGTTTTTTCGTGACATATTCTACTTTATGTTACTGGTAAAATTTTGTTGATACTTGTATCATTTCTTGGTGAAAAATTCAAAAATTTGATGAAAAAATTGAAAATTTTGCATTTTTTTAAACTTTGAAGCTCTCTGCTTATAAGGAAAATGGATATTCCAAATAAATTATACATTGATTCACATATACAATATGTCTACTTTATGTTTGCATCGTAAAGTTGACATGTTTTTACTTTTGGAAGACATCAGAGGGCTTCAAAGTTCAGCAGCAATTTTCCAATTTTTCGCAAAATTTTCAAAATCGGAATTTTTCAGGGACCAGTTCAGTTATAAAGTGGATTTGAAGGGCCTTCATATTAGAAATACCCCACAAATGACCCAATTATAAAAACTGCACCCCTCAAAGTATCCAAAATGACATTCAGTAAGTGTGTTAACCCTTTAGGTGTTTCACAGGAATAGCAGCAAAGTGAAGGAGAAAATTCAAAATCTTCATTTTTTACACTCGCATGTTCTTGTAGACCCAGTTTTTGAATTTTTACAAGTGGTAATAGGAGAAAAAGCCCCCAAAATTTGTAACCCAATTTTTCTCAAGTAAGAGAAATGTGTATGTCAAGTGTTCGGCGGGCGCAGTAGAGGGCTCAGAAGGGAAGGAGCAACAATGGGATTTTGGAGAGTGAATTTTTCTGAACTGGTTTTTGGGGGGCATGTCACATTTAGGAAGCCCCTATGGTGCCAGAACAGCAGAAAACCCCACATGGCATACCATTTTGGAGACTACACCCCTTAAGGCATGTAACAAGGTGTCCAGTTAGCCTTAACACCCCACAGGTGTTTGACAACTTTTAGTTAAAATCGGATGTGTAAATGGAAAAAAAATTTTTTTCACTAAAGTGAAGTTTTTTCCCCAAATTTACCATTTTTACAAAGGGTAATGGGAGAAAATGCCCCCCCCCCCCCCCCCAAAAAAAAAATTGTAACACCATCTCTTCTAAGTATGGAAATACCCTATGTTAGGACGTAAAATGCTCTGCTGGCGAACTACAATGCTCAGAAGAGAAGGAGCCACATTTGGCTTTTTGAAAGCAACTTTTGCTGAAATGTTTTTTTGGGGGCATGTTGCATTTAGGAAGCCCCTGTGGTGCCAGAACAGCAAAAAAAAAAAACACATGGCATACTACTTTGGAAACTACACCCCTCAAGGAACGTAACAAGGCATACAGTGAGCCTTAACTACCCACAAGTGTTTGACGACTTTTTGTTAAAGTTGGATGTGTAAATGAAAAAAAAAATTATTTTTTACAAAAATGCTGTTTCCCTAAATTTAACATTTTTACAAGGGGTAATAGGAGAAAATGACCCCCAAAATTTGTAACCCCATTTCTTCTGAGTATGGAAATACCCCATGTGTGGACGTCAAGTGCTCTGCTGGCGAACTACAATGCTCAGAAGAGGAGGAGCGCCATTGAGCTTTTGGAAAGAGAATTTGTTTGGAATGGTAGTCAGGGGCCATGTGCATTTACAAAGCCCCCCTGTGGTGCCAGAACAGTGGACCCCCCCACATGTGACCCCATTTTGGAAACTACACCCCTCACAGAATTTAATAAGGGGTGCAGTGAGTACTTACACCCACTGGCGTTTGACAGATCTTTGGAACAGTGGGCTGTGCAAATGAAAAATTTAAGGTGTCACTGTCACTGTTCCACTGTCACTGACACCTCCTTCTCTTCTGAGCATTGTAGTTCGCCCGCAGAGCACGTTACATTCACATATGGGGTATGTTCTTACTCAGAATAGATGGGGTTACAAATTTTTTATTTTTTTTTTCCTATTTTCCCTTGTGAAAATGAAAAATTTTGGGTAACACCAGCATTTTAGTGAAAAAATTTTTTTTTTTTCATTTTCCCATCCAACTTTAATGAAAATTCGTCAAACACCTGGGGGTGTTAAGGCTCATTATACTCCTTGTCACATTCCGTGAGGGGTGTAGTTTCCAAAATGGGGTCACATGTGGGTATTTATTTTTTTGCGTTTATGTCAGAACCGCTGTAAAATCAGCCACCCCTGTGCAAATCACCAATTTAGGCCTCAAATGTTCATGGTGCGCTCTCACTCCTGAGCCTTGTTGTGCGTCCACAGAGCATTTTAAGCCCACATATGGGGTATTTCCGTACTCAGGAGAAATTGCGTTAGATATTTTGGGGGTCTTTTTTTCCTTTTACCGCTTGTGAAAATAAAAAGTATGGGGCAACACCAGCATGCTAGTGTAAATTTTTTTTTTAACACTAACAGGCTGGTGTAAACCCCAAATTTTCCTTTTCATAAGGGGTAAAAGGAGAAAAAGCCCCCCCAAAATTTGTAGTGCAATTTCTCCCGAGTACGGTAATACCCCATATGTGACCCTAAACTGTTTCCTTGAAATTCTATGCCTTCAGGGGGATCGTGGGTGTCTTAGACAACCGCGATCCCCCTTATATTCTGGGTCACCGGGTCACCATAGACCCGTATGACCTGGAATCGGCGCAAATCGCAAGCGTGAATTCACTTGCGATTTGCGCCGATCGCCGACAGGGGGGGGGGAGCATTTGCGCGGGGTGCCTGCTGATTGATATCAGCAGTCACCCCAGTTCGGTCCCCGCCCGGTGCGCGGCGGGGACGGAGATTCCCACGGTCCTTAAGTACCAGGACGTCAAGGCGTATCCATACGCCCTAGGTCCTTAAGTGGTTAAGGGGTGGGGTGTGACGTTATGAGAAGGCGGGGCTGTGACATCACGAACCGCTGTCCTCTGTATTGTGAGTCATCAGCCACGGAGCAAACTTAGCTCCAGCTGATGACTCGGGGGCTGCAGGAGAGATTGCGGGGGTTCCCAGCAGCGGGACCCCCACGATCAGACATCTTATCCCCTATCCTTGGATAGGGGATAAGATGTCTAGGGGCAAAGTACCCCTTTGTCCCAATTGTTCCCCAAGCGGGTAGGGCTAGTGCTGACTATGTTCAGATGGTGGAAGTTCCACAATTATGCACAAATTCCGTTCAGCAAAGTTTGCTGAATTGCGGCAGAATTTGGACGAAATTCTATGTTCTCAAAACACAGAATTCTGCAGAAATTCAAACCCCCATTGACTTCTGCTGCGGAATCACATTAAGGTCAATGGGCAGTAAATTTCAGCAGAATACTGAGTACTGGGAACGGGTCACCTTTATCAGAGTAGTTGAGAAGGAGTTGAGAGAATATGGTTCTCATTTATGTGGTTCATATTTGTTTGTCTGGATCGGAGGACGTTTTGTCACCTGTAACCTGCCAGGTTGTCTTTTTCATGTATATAATAATGGTACTCTTTATCATCTAACATTTACACTCCCTAATTATTCTTCTGGTGTCCCTCAGTTATAACATTTCTTAACTCCTTAAAGGGGTACTCCTCCCCTAGACATCTTATCCCCTATGCAAAGGATAGAGGATAAGATGTCTGATCGCGGGAGTCCAACCGCTGGGGACCCCCGTGATCTCGGCTGCAGCACCCCAGACATCCCCAGACACCCCAGACATCCAACTTCGCTCTGTGCCAGATGACTGGCGGGGCGGAGGCTCATGACATCACAACCCCTTGTCACGTCACGGCCATGCCCCTCAATGCAAGTCTATGGGAGGGGGCGTGACTGCCTCTCCTTTTACACCAAAATTGACAGTTTAGATCGGATTAAAGATGTAAATCTTTTTGCTCGTAAATTAGCCCTGAGAAATTGTCATCTACAGATGACACAGACTCTAGAGCACAGTTGCGACGGGATGAAGAAACTAGACATACACTTCATGAGTTACTGCTTGAAAATGAAGGTGTTGCCGCAGATTTCAAAGCATTATTTACTGATCTCTTATGACCCCACTATTCTCTCAATGTGCCAACATTGAGGCATTTGTTGCTCAAGCCACAGCTGATATAGAAGCTATTCGTCCTCAGAAGCATTTTATCAATTCTAACTTAACATTGGGAGAACGGCAGACTCTGGAGACTTTGAGATCGGACCAGTCCATAATCATAAAACCCTCCAACAAGGGGGGGGAGAACGTGGTGATTATGGACTGGTTTGACTATGTCTCCAGGAGAAGTATGAGACACTACTATCTGATCCTACAGGTGAATATCAGACCCAGTTCAAAATCTTATTGGCCAATGTCAGGGAACAGTCATTGATTTCTATAGATTAACTAAAATTTCTTTATAATTCACACCCCACTATTGCAGAGTTCTATGCGTTGCCCAAAACGCACAAAAATACTACATCAATTTGCGCGAGACCCATAGTCTCAGGGAATATTTGTCTCACGCAAGGGGCAAGCATCTACATAGATAAGGTGCTATCTCCCTTCGTGGTTACATTACCATCGTATTTAAAAGATACTAAAGATACTGTGTTAAAACTTAAAGATATTAAAGTAACAAGGACCACAATACTTACCAGCCTCAATGTTGAGAGTCTATACAGCAATATCCAGCATGACTTGGGTCTTACCGCTATCACACATTTTGTGAGCACCAAAAGCACCTTTTTATCTGGACACAATGCTTTTGTTGTTGATCTACTGAAATGTATTCTTTTTATCACCAAACACAAGGTACAGCTATGGGGTCTTCTTGTACACCTACTAAAGCAAATTTATTTTTAGGGTGGTGGGAGGACACAATTGTTTTTGTTGAAGCTTTAAGTCTTTTCACTGATCATATAACTTTCTTGGGGTCATTACATTGATGATGTCCTCATTCTTTGGGACGGAGATATCTCACTTTTCACTGATTTTGTTCATCTTCTCAATTCCAATGACATAGGAATGGTATTCACTAGCGAGATTGGAGGATCTTCTACAAATTTCTTGGACCTCCACATTTACATCGATGAGGATCTGAAAATTCAAATGAAGGTATATCGAAAACCTACATCTGCCAACTCATTGCTGCACTGGGGTAGTTGGCATCCTGATCGCCTGAAGGCCAGTATATACATAGGACAATATTTTCGGGCACGCCGCAAGTGCTCGGAGGACTTTTTTTCAGCGACAGATCTCAATGTAAACTATATGACTGAGCACAGCTTCTAATCGGCAGTTAGAAATCCTGCTCATCAAATCTGCGCAGGATCCTGTATGTGTGAAGGAGGTAAGTGTTGCTTTTCTATCAATGGCCCAAGCATGTCGATATGCCCTTTTAGGGTACGTTCACACATAAAGGATCCTGCACAGATTTGATGCGCAGGATCCTGTATGTGTGAACGTACTCTAAAAGTGCATATCAAGGTGCTCGGGCCATTGATAGCAAAGCAACACTTACCTCCTTGGATCAGAATGAACAATCAAACCGTATACAGGGTATAGGTTCCTACGATGGCTATACAATGGTTAAAATTATGGGTATCCTACGGAAACATTGGCACCTTCTTTCCACACATAGAGATCTTGTACCACTGATTGGAGATAGACCAAGCATTACATTTAGAAGAGGATCCAATTTACGGGATCTATTGGTCCACAGTCACTTGGAGACACCCAGTTCAAGAGGTACCTGGCTAAGCAATAAGGCTGTAGGTTCTTTCCCATGTGGTCACTGTTACTTCTGTGCTCATATCATCAAGAGTAAAGTATTCACCAACCCTATAGACTTCCGGACTTATGACATAAGTCAATTAATCAACTGCAGTAGCAGGAATGTCATTTATGTAGCTATGTGCTCATGTCCGAGGTTCTATGTGGGTAAGACTACTCGAGTTCAAAAGACGTATTTCACAACACTTGAGCTCTATTAGAACGAAAAAGGATACTCCCATATCCCGTCACATGCAACTGTCACACAATAGTAACACTAAAGAAATACGTTTTATAGGTCTGTGTCAATTACATCTGGGCCCGAGACGAGGTAACATTGATCAACAATTGTTGAGAGAAGAGGCCAGATGGATACATAGGTTAAAAAGTATGACTCTGTGGGGCCTCAATGAGAGCTTTTCTTTCACCGTTTTTCTTGATCCGCCATAAATATTTTTTCACCTTATTATTGTAAGTGGCAATTATTATCCCCTCCATAAGGTTTTCCCGTTATTTCCTTTAGGTTGTTCCTATAGAATATATTTAGTGTGTGTCATGACTCCATTATGTTTGGTTTTGATGAGGAAAGTAATATACACTGCTCAAAAAAATAAAGGGAACACTAAGATAACATATCCTAGATCTGAATGAATGAACTAATGGTATGAAATACTTTCGTCTTTACATAGTTGAATGTGCTGACAACAAAATCACACAAAAATTATCAATGGAAATCAAATTTATGAACCCATGGAGGTCTGGATATGGAGTCACACTCAAAATGAAAGTGGAAAACCACACTACAGGCTGATCCAACTTTGATGTAATGTCCATAAAACAAGTCAAAATGAGGCTCAGTAGTGTGTGTGGCCTCCACGTGCCCGTATGACCTCCCTACAATGCCTGGGCATGCTACTGATGAGGTGGCGGATGGTCTCCTGAGGGATGTCCTCCCAGACCTGGACTGAAGCATCCGCCAACCCCTGTACAATCTGTGGTGCAACGTGGCGTTCGTGGATGGAGCGAGACTTGATGTCCCAGATGTGCTCATACGGATTCAGGTCTGGGGAATGGGCGGGCCAGTCCGTAGCATCAATGCCTTCCTCTTGTAGGAACTGCTGACACTCCAACCACATGAGGTCTAGCATTGTCTTGCATTAGGAGGTACCCAGGGCCAACCACACCAGCATATGGTCTCACAATGGGTCTGAGGATCTCATCTCAGTACCTAATGACAGTCAGGCAAACTCTGCCAAGCACATGGAGGGCTGTGCGGACCCCCAAAGAAATGCCACCCTATACCATTACTCACCCACCACCAAACCGGTCATGCTGCAGGGTTGTTGCCCTCCTACGGCCTCCTCCATGTCTCCTGGTAGCGCCTCCATGCTCTGTACACTATGCTGACAGACACAGCAAACCTTCTTTCCACAGCTTGCATTGATGTGCCATCCTGGATGAGCTGCACTACCTGAGCCACTTGTGTGGGTTGTAGACTCCGCCTCATGCTACCACTAGAGTGAAAACACTGCCAGCATTCAAAAGTGACCAAAACATCAGACAGGAAACATAGGAACTGAGAAGTGGTCTTTGGTCACCACCTGCAGAACCATTCCTTTATTGGGGGGTGTCTTGTTAATTGCCTATATTTTACACCTGTTGTCTGTTCCATTTGCACAACAGCATGTGAAATTGATTGTCAATCAGTGTTGCTTCCTGAGTGGACAGTGTGATTTCACAGAAGTGTCATTGACTTGGAGTTACATTGTGTTGTTTATTTTTTTGAGCAGTGTAGAATCAAGGCCAATGACTACAATCTACAGTAAATAGCTGTGGAATGTCTTGACACTATATAAGTAAAGAAAAATGTTATCTTGTATATGTGCAAGAAATGAAGAGGTCTTCTGTGTGTACATATATACCAAATACATAGTAATACAAATGGCATAAATATTTAAATTTCCTAGATTTTTCTTTCTGTCTAAAGTACATGAATTGCTTTAGATTTCAGCAGTGTGTTTTGAGATACATTACATATGTACATATTCTTACATTTTAATAGCCTGTATATTTATAAGCGCATGTTTTTACAAGATAATCTCATAACTTGATGTTATCTGGACTGATAAGTACAGATCTGAACAGCAGTACAATGGTGTGTACATTACTTATCAAAAGTAAATTTATTGTGCAGTGGAGTTAATGTTTGGTATTTGCCTTCCTGATAAAAATAAAATTATACAGACTGTTGTGTATTTGAATACGAGCTCAATTCAAGCAGCTCCAAAAGCCATTAGACAGCAGTATATTTTAGAGTACTGGGACCACACAAAAATCATTATGGTGCAATTACATTTTTTTTTTTTTTTTATCCCAGCAAATATTCAGCATTTGGACATGACATAGCATTAAGTTTTGCCCCTCTAGGAGTCAGAATAGAGCTCCTATTGTCCAGAGAATTAATTTGGCCGAGGGGGGGGGGGGGGCACACTTTTTGGTCAGTGATTGGCACAGTGGGCATTTCCTAACTGTCAAGAGGTATGCATTAAGTCAGTATTTCCCAACCAGGGTGCCTCCAGGTGTTACAAAACTACAACTCCCAGCATGCCCGGACAGCCAAAGGCTGTCCGGGCATGCTGGGAGTTGTAGTTTTGCAACACCTGGAGGCACACTGGTTGGGAAACACTGCATTAAGTAATCGGCAGCATCACAGCTCAAAATTAACTCCATTAAAGGAGATGTCCGGTGCTCAATTTTCTTATTGTATCCGTTCCGGGCTGCAAACAAAAAAAAGAAAATAAGCTTTCTCTTTCCTGCCTACGCTCCCCCGGTGCTCCGGTACAGGCGTTCGGTCCCCAAGCTGTATTCTTCTTACTTCCTGTTAGCACGGCACGTCACACAGAGCTTCAGCCTATCACTGGCCGAGGCGGGACATCGCTGCGGCCGGTGATAGGTTGAAGCTCCGTGTGACGTGCCGGGCTAACAGGAAGTAAGAAGAATACAGCCCGGGGACCGAACACCGGTACTGAAGCACCGGGGGAGCCTAGGCAGGTAAGAGAAAATTTGTTTTCTTTTATTTTTCAGCCCGGAACGGATAAAATAAGAAAAGTGAGCACCGGACATCTCCTTTAATAGCTACTAGCAGAGCAATAAGGGGGCTACCTGGCACCCAGCAATCATGTGATAACTAAATCATTCAGCAGGCACCCCGGGACATCCCCAGGGGGGTTCTGAGACACCCCAACCCCCCCCCCCATGTCGGCAATCGTAGAAAATCGCATGTCAATTCAGACATGCGATTTTCTCCAATTCTGGGCTGATCGAGTCTCTGGCGACCCGATCACCCAGAAAATAGGGATGATCGGAGTTGTCAGTGACAGCCCCGATCAGCCTTAAGGGATAGGAGTGAGGTCACAGTGCTGCAATCTCCTCCTATCCCCTGCCATTAGTCAGAACTGAGTTCTGACCAATGGCAGCGCAGGAAAGGGGGTTGCCATGGAAACGCCCATTCTGCCCACCCCTGGATGTTGGGCAGAACGGGGGGAGAAGATGGAGTCCTGTACCTGAGAAGAAGATGCGTGGGGCCCGGCGATCATCGCAGACATCCAGCGGAGATCACGGCTCAGGTAGGGAATCATCGTGGGGGGGAGAAATGAAAGTGAAAGTAATGTGATCTTTACTGTGGCAGCCACTAGGAAGGCCGAATTGCAACTCCCAGCATGCCCAGACAGCCAAAGGCTGTCTGAGCATGGTGGGAGTTGTAGTTTTGCAACATCTGGAGGGTCACAGTTTGGTGACCACTGTTACAGTGGTGCCCAAACGGTAGCCCTCCAGATGTTGCCAAACTACAACTCTCAGCATGCCTAGACCACCCAGGCATGCTGGGAGTTGTAGTTCTGTAACATCTGTCCCTTCAGATTTTGCAATTTTCATGAAATTTTTGAAAATTGCTGCTCTACTTTGAAGCCCTCTAATTTTTAGAGTTATTAACGCTTAAAGTGACGGTGGTCAGAATTGCGAAAAAGGGCTCAGTCCTTAAGGGGTTAAGGACATTACATGAATGTTGGATCAGCCTGTAGTGTGGTTTTCCACTTTGATTTTGAGTGTGACTCCATATCCAGACCTCCATGGGTTGATAAATTTGATTTCCATTGATAATTTTTGTGTGATTTTGTTGTCAGCACATTCAACTATGTAAAGACGAAAGTACCGTATTTATCGGCGTATAACACGCACTTTTTAGGCTAAAATTTTTAGCCTAAAGTCTGTGTGGGTGTTATACGCCGATACACCCCCAGGAAAGGCAGGGGGAGAGAGGCCGTCGCTGCCCGCTTCTCTCCCCCTGCCTTTCCTGTGGTCTAGAGCGCTGCTGTCGGCCCTTTTCACCCCCTGGTTATCGGCGCCGCTGCCCGTTCTGTCCCCCTGACTATCGGTGCCAGCGCCGATAGCCAGGGGGAGAGAAGCGGCGCCGACAGCCAGGGGGAGAGAAGGGGCAGCGGCACCCATTGCCGGCGCCGCTGCCCCGTTGCCTCCCCCCATCCCCGGTGGCATAATTACCTGAGTCCGGTCCGCGCTGCTCCGCTGCTCCAGGCCTCCGTCGTGCGTCCCCGGCGTCATTGCTATGCGCTGAACAGCGCGGCGCATGACGTCAGAGCGCCGCGCCGTGCATAGTAACGACGCTGGGGACGCACGACGGAGGCCTGGAGCAGCGCGGACCGGACTCAGGTAATTATGCCACCGGGGATGGGGGGAGGCAACGGGGCAGCGGCGCCGGCAATGGGTGCCGCTGCCCCTTCTCTCCCCCTGGCTATCGGCGCCGGCACCGATAGTCAGGGGGACAGAACGGGCAGCGGCGCCGATAACCAGGGGGTGAGAAGGGCCGACAGCAGCGCTCTAGACCCCAGGAAAGGCAGGGGGAGAGAAGCGGGCAGCGACGGCCTCTCTCCCCCTGCCTTTCCTGGGGGTATATCGGGGTATACACGCGCACACACGCACCCTCATTTTGCCATGGATATTTGGGTAAAAAACTTTTTTTACCCAAATATCCGTGGTAAAATGAGGGTGCGTGTTATAGGCCGGTGCGTGGTATACCCCGATAAATACGGTATTTCATACGATTAGTTCATTCCTTCAGATCTAGGATGTGTTATCTTAGTGTTCCTTTTATTTTTTGTGCATTGTATATAAACATTGCTAGAAAAAAAAAAAAAAACTACCTTCCTTCTGGCTTTTCTCTCCTGCAATTGTATGATCTCCATGGGGGAGATTTATCAAAACCTGTGCAGAGGAAGAGTGGCGCTGTTGCCCATAGCAACCAATCAGATTGCTTCTTTCATTTTCCACAGGCCTCTAAAGAGGCCTGTGGAAAATGAAAGAAGCAATCTGATTGGTTGCTATGGGCAACTGCACCACTCTTCCTCTGCACAGGTTTTGATAAATCTCCCCACGTCTCTACAGAGTCTGTGGCTATATACACAGAATTGTCATTGCAGGGTCACACGTGGATCAGCCGGAAGCTGTTTGGCGATCTGCAGGTGGTTAAGATTGTGTACTTTGTTTTCTCTTCCCCACCCCCTCTGTACTCAATTTTGTATTACTCCATTAACAACAAGTTGGAGAGAACTGTAAATAAAAGGTGTTTTGCCCTGCTCTTCTGTCGGCATGTGACCTAACAGCATGGTTTTATGGATGGAATACTCATCTGACTACAGATAACAGGAGTCTGACAGAATCGTGAATGTACCTTTCTGTCTGAACAACCAATAGTACATCATGCAATTAAAACCTAGCACAAGATTAGTAAAGCAAACAAAGTGACTCAGTCTTTTAGTAGGCATAAATGCATACCTCCTTTATGCAATGCAAAGAAGGACACTTAGGTTTCGCCATTTTATTTTTAGCCATACCCTTAACTATGGGATGCCTGAGTACTAGTGCCCAGGTCATTGGTTCTGCAGGCCGTTTATGTGATTATAGAGCAGTTATATCCATTGACTCACAAGTGGTGTCTTCTAATTCGATTAGTTCTTTCTGCCATTTTTTTCTCCATCCAGCACAGACCGCCATGATTATTTCTTCCAACCACAGAAAAAGCTGGGTTCTACAGAACAAGCTGGGTGCCCTACAGTGCTTCTTTTTGTGTCCTACATATAGAGTGCCCCCAAACAGTAAATAGTATACCCTTTAGGCCCCACACAGTAAGTGACCCTCATAATGCCCACACAGTAAAATGAACCCCACTGTGCCCTCACATAGTTTTGTGCTCCCCCACTGTGTTCTGACAACAAAAAAATCAAAAATACCTTTCCCCAATCCTACAAAAAATCATGGCTTTCCCCCTTCCTGCAGAAGGCATCTAGGTGTAAGTGGTGCTGTGCAACTACCTACCACCTGTACCCAGAAATAATGCGCTCGGCTGTCACAACCTTTTGTAAGCCTTAGGGTGCGTTCACACGCTAGTAACTAGCAGCAGGTTTCCTGCTGCGGGAAACCCGCTGCGAGTTACGCTACGATTCATTTGAATGGGTCCGCGGACAGTCCGCAAATCTGACACTATTGCGGACTGTGTGTGGACCCATTTAAATCAATGGTAGCATAACTCGCAGCGGAAAATCCGCTGCTAGTAATAGCGTTTGAACGCACCCTTAGGCCCAAAGGACCCAGTGACTAACAATGGGAAATGAGGTGCAGGGAGTTGATGTCTCTTTGCTTTGCCACAGTTTTCAACTAAATCTCTTAAAGTAATTATCCAGGATTAGAAAAACAGCTGATTTCTTTTAAAAACAGCATCACATCTGTCCTCAGGTCGTGTCCTTAGGTTGAAGTGACCACAGCAAAGTTGTAATACCACACACACACAACCTAAGGACAGGGCTGGGGCTGTTTTTGAAAGAAACTAGCTCTGCTTTTCTATTACTGGATAACCTCTTTAACCCGTCCAGGACACAAGGCGTCCTGGGACTTAAGGACCCAGGGCGTACCTGTACGCCCTGGACATTTACGTTCACAGTCGATAACTGGGCGATGAACGGAACAGAATGCCTGCTGAAATCATTCAGAAGGCAACCTGTGCACACCCCTGGGGGGCCCCCATGTCCTCAATTCAGACCAACGATTTGCGGCGATTCTGGCTGAATCGGGTCTCTGGTGACCCAGAAAAAAAAGGGTGATCAGGGCTGCCTGAGACAGCCCCAATGACCCTTTAGCAGGAGTGAGGTGGCACTGGTGCAATCTCATGATGGTCCCGATTCGTTGGCCAGTGAATCAGGACTCCTGCTGTGGGTGTCACTAACTGCACCCGCTCCGCCCTTAGTCCGGGTGTCGGGAGGTGACACCAGCAGCGAGGGGCCCCGATCCCCGGCTGCGGAATCAGGGCCCCAGGACTAGCGGAGAGGAGAGTACAGCAGCAGGAGGAGGTAAGGCTTGCTGGGAGTTGTAGTTGTGCCTCCGGCTGTTGCATAATTACAACTCCCAGCATGCCCTTTGGCTGTGCATGCTAGGAGTTGTACTATACAACAGCAGGAGGCGAGTGCTGTGTACCTCCAGCTGTTGTATAATACAGCTCTCAGCATGCACATCTAAAGGGCATGCTGGGAGTTGTAGTTATGCAACAGCCAGAGGCACAACTACAACTCCCAGCATGCCCATTGGCTGTGTGCATGCTGGGTTGTGGTTATGCAACAGCTGGAGGCACATTTTTTGAATGAAAAAGTGTGCTTCCAGCTGTTGCATAACTACAACTCTCAGCATGCACAGACAGCCAAAGGTCATGTTGGGAGTTGTAGTTGTGCTTCCGGCTGTTGCAGAGCTATTACTCCCAGCATGCCTTTCAGCTATGAGTGCATGCTGAGCGTTTTAGTTTTGCAACAGCTGGCACATTGGTTGCGAAACATTAGGTTAGGGTTTGTTACCCTCCAGCTGTTGCAAAACTACAACTCCCAGCATGCACTGACAGACCGTGCATGCTGAGTGTTGTAGTTTTGCAATTGCTGGAGGTACACTGGTGCGGAAACACTGCAGTAATCTGTTACCTAACTCAGTGTTTCCAACCAGTGTGCACGGAGATGTAGTTTAGCAACAGCTGGATGTCTCTCTCCCCCCATGTGAGTGTACAGGGTACATTTACACGGGCAGGGGTTTTCAGCGAGTTTCCCACTGCAAGTTTGAGCTGCGACAAATTTTCCGCTGCAGCTCAAACTCCCAGCGGTAAACTTGCTGTGAACCCCCGCCCGTGTGAATGTACCCTAAAAACACTACACTACCACAAAATAAAGGATAAAACACTACATATACACACCCTTAACACAGGGTGTCTCCAGCTGTTGCAAAACAACAACTCCCAGTATTGCCGGACAGCCATCGACTGTCCAGGCATGCTGGGAGTTTTGCAACAGCTGGAGGCACCCTGTGTGGGGAACAAAGGGTATTTTAGTGGAGGAGGGAAATGCCATGCTTGCATCCGGGTCCACCCCTATGCAAATCCCCAATTCAGGCCTCAAATGCGCATGGTGCTCTCTCAATTCAGAGCCCTGTCGTATTTGAAGGCAATTGTTTAGGGCCACATATGGGGTATTTCCGTACTCGGGAGAAATTGCGTTACAAATTTTGGGAGGCTTTTTTACCTTTTATCTCTTTTGAAAAGGTAAAGTTGGGGTCTACACCAGCATGTTAGTGTAAAAAAATGTTGTTTACACTAACATGCTGGTGATTCCCCATACTTTTCATTTTCACAATAATAAGGTAAAAGGAAAAAAAGACCCCCAAATTTGTAATGCAATTTCACTTCAAAATTGAACTGGTCCTTGAAAAATTCAGATTTAGAAATGTTTATGAAAAATTGTAAAATTGCTGCTAAACTTTGAAGCCCTCTGATGTCTTCCAAAAGTAAAATTATGTCAACTTTATGATGCCAACATAAAGTAGACATATATGTGAATAAATATATAATTTATTTGGCAAGTTCATTTTCTTTACAAGCATAGGGGGAGATTTATCAAAACCTGTGCAAAGGAAAAGTTCCCCAGTTGCCCATAGCAACCAATCAGATCGCTTCTTTCATTTTGCAGAGGCCTTGTTAAAAATGAAAGCAGCGATTTGATTGGTTGCTATGGGCAACTGGGGAACTTTTCCTTTGCGCAGGTTTTGATAAATCTCCCCCATAGAGTTTTAAAGTTAGAAAAATGCATAATTTCTTGGTGAAAAATTCCAAAATTTCATGGAAAATTTGAAAATGTTGCAAGTATTGACGGAAATTTTCCACTAACAAAAGTAGAATGTCACGAAAAAACAATCTCGGAATCAAATTCATAAGGAAAAGCATCCAAGATTTATTAATGCTTAAAGTGACAGTGGTCAGATTTGCAAAAAATGCTCTGGTCCTTAATGTCATAAGGGCTTGGTCCTTAAGGGGTTAAGGATCCAGCTATAAGTGGCCTTAATAGGAACAAAGATTGGGCCAGGTGCCCCTAGCAGAATATGAGGCATACCTCATGTGACATTGCCTGAAATCTGGGACTGTCCCTCTGTCTCTAGGATAGTTGGGAGGTTTAATAAAATAAGAATCATCATTAATTCAAGGGTGCAGTTTTCCTCGATTGGGATTTCCCCGTTTGAAACAGAATGCAAAGTTGGTCTGGTGGTTCCGGCTAAAGATGAGCGAACTTACAGTAAATTCGATTCGTCACGAACTTCTCGGCTCGGCAGTTGATGACTTATCCTGCATAAATCAGTTCAGCTTTCAGGTGCTCCCGTGGGCTGGAAAAGGTGGATACATTCCTAGGAAAGAGTCTCCTTGGACTGTATCCACCTTTTCCAGCCCACCGGAGCACCGGAAAACTGAACTAATTTATGCAGGAAAAGTCAGCAACTGCCGAGCCGAGAAGTTCGTGACAAATCGAATTTACTGTAAGTTCGCTCATCTCTAGTTCTGGCTCATCCATGCATTACACGGTTTCCATTTATTTTATGGTTGACAGAATTTTAATGTTACAGACCAAACTCCAGAAACAGTGCACCGCAGCTCTACTTTATAATCACAAGGTATTCAATGTATTTTGTAAAATCTGTCCACTGTAGTGTGGAGACATTTCATATTAGTTGTCACCGTTAAAAAAAACATCAGAACATCCCTTGTCCTGGCTCATAAATGCTCAATTGAATTCTTACGTTGGGGTTTGCAGCCGTCATCCGTCTTTGCCAGACGAGTCGAGTCACAGCAGCCCTGCGGTGAGTGCGGGTACCCTGTCTTTTCTTTGCTAGCAAAAGCTGATTGATACCTATGTCAATGGTGCAGAATTGTGTTCAAATACAAGGTCTCTAGCTCAGCGTTTCCCAACCAGTGTGCCTCCAGCTGTTGCAAAACTACAACTCCCAGCCGTTGGCTGTCCGGGCATTCTGGGAGTTGTAGTTTTGTAACAGCTGGAGGCACACTGGTTAGGAAACACTGCTCTAGCTAACTGCTTGCTGACCAGTGGCCAACTATCCACATCCTGTTAAGAAGCCGATTTTCCTGTCAGGATCTAGAAAAAAAAAAAAAAAAGCCTGCAGAGAGGCAAGTCAAAACACACAGCTGCTAAAAGAAAGCCGTGCCCTTTTTGGCCACAAGTATACAATTAAAGAAAGAAAAAAAATTTTTTAAAAAAAATAAAATAAAATTAGTTCCCCATTATCTCTGATGAACTTCTATATGTACTATGTGTTGTAGAAAATCTAGACTTGTAATAATTCGGGCTCAGTGGTGTCTGCCAGGATAGCGAATTCGCAATAGTTGATTAAACACAGACAGACAGTCAGTGATCCAGCAACTGATTCCTTCTCCAGTATAGCAAAGAATCCCTGGGGAGGTCAGTGTTCAGTTTATTTATGTACACAACAAAGAGGGAGGGGTTACAGTAGCCACTCCCACATATACAGTATCAGGTGTCACACCTACAGCCACTGTCTTAAAGGCACTCCCACAGTGAACACAGACAAGTTACAATATGGTTACAACATTGTGCACTGAGGCCTGCACGTCACTGACCACCAACACATCTGCAGCTGTGCCAATAGCCAATAGCAACAAACCACACTGCACAACATTACACTCACCATGAAGGCAATGTGACAAACAAGAAAATATTTCCACGACACTATGAAACCTGCTTTGCACATTGACAGAAACAGAAAAATAATTGTGAAACTATTGTTGTACTAAGAAATTGGACGGTAGGGGTGCAAATGATTTCCAGTTCAGGATCCTCATCTTTTGGCCAAATTGCTGAGGGTCTCTCACTTTGAAGGACTTGCCGATCCTGCATTACACAGACAATCCATTGATTTGAATAGGCACTGTGTACAGCTTTCCCTTGTAGGGGTGCTTCAGAAAATTTTTACTTTTACCGCAAGTTACAGCTAATTGCTGGGAGTCCCAAAAGGGAAGTCTGTGACTATTTTTCAGTGACCCTTCTACTAAATAGAAAAAGGCAAGAAGGGGGGGGGGGGGGTGCAGCATTGTAAGTTGTCCATAGGATTAATCCATGGATTTTAGGATCAAAAAAGGCTTACAATATAATATAAAATAAAAAGCACAATTATGCATTTTGGGAGTGAAAGTCTCCCTTCCTCAGATTGAAATGCTACTTTAATCTGTGGAAGATTTTCACTACCAAAATGCATTATTGTGGATATATATATATATATATATATATATATATATATATATTTTTATATATAATATATATATATTTATATATTTTTTATTTTTATTGTTAAAGGCATTACATTTTTTGCATTAAACAATTTAACAAAAAGCAAAGTCCGCCACAATAGCCACTCACCACGCCAATAGAACATATCAGGAGGAACATACAAAAGGAGAAAATGACACTGTAGAACAAAGCTATAGTCCAAATATGTCTACAACAGGGGTCCTCAAACTTTTTGAAAGGGGGGCCAGTTCACTGTCCCTCAGACCGTTGGAGGGCCGGACTATAGATAACAAAACATGAATAAATTCCTATGAACACTTATATATCTTATTAGTGGAGTACCACTTTAAGTACACAGCACAGTTCCCCCCACATTAGGTTGGCAGTATAGATTCCCCCACATTAGGTTGGCAGTATAGTTCCCCCACATTAGGTTGTAGTTTCCCCCCACATTAGGTGCAGTATAGTTCCCCCACATTAGGTGCAATATAGTCCCCCACATTAGGTGCAATATAGTCCCCCACATTAGGTGCAATATAGTCCCCCACATTAGGCGCAATATAGTCCCCCACATTAGGCGCAATATAGTCCCCCACATTAGGCGCAATATAGTCCCCCACATTAGGCGCAATATAGTCCCCCACATTAGGCTGGCAGTATAGTCCCCCACATTAGGCTGGCAGTATAGTTCCCCCACATTAGGCTGGCAGTATAGTTCCCCCACATTAGGCTGGCAGTATAGTCCCCCACATTAGGCTGGCAGTATAGTTCCCCCACATTAGGCTGGCAGTATAGTCCCCCCACATTAGGTGCTGTATGTTCCCCCACATTAGGCTGGCAGTATAGTCCCCCAAATTATGTTGGCAGTATGTTCCCCACAGGCATACAGCCTCCAGCCATAAAGTATGGCTGGAGGCTGTATGCCTGTGTACTGCCCCATTTCAGTGTTCCGACCACCGCTCCGGCCATAGCTGGACCGGAGGATCGGTGGTCAGAACACTGAAGGGACGCGCTGCTGGTAAACACTTACCTACTACCAACGTGCGCGTCCTTGCTTCTTCTCTTCTGCTCTGCGCTCGGTTGCCATGGGCGCACGCATGGGATGTCAGTGACGTTGCTGCGTGCGCCTGCTCCCGGCGGTCCCCGCGTTTTTAAAGTAAACGCGGGCCGCAGGGACTTCAGAGGCATCCTTGTGTTCCGAAAGCATCTTTCGGAACACAGGGATGTCCTAAGGCAAAAACACCCGGCGGGCCGGGTAAATGCGCTCCGTATGTGGCCCATGGGCCGTAGTTTGAGGACCCCTGGTCTACAATATAGGGAGCCAGGACCCCATTTCCAAGCTTCATGAAAGCAGAGGAGCCGCTACAGCAGCCAACAAGTATAACACACCCAAAACATTCACTCCTAAACACATAACATAGTTGTTTTTTTTTTTTGTATTAAACTCCTGTATGTCAATAAACTTGATGCTGAAGTCCATGGATTAATCCTACAAGCAGCGCCTACAGTGTCCCTTCTTCTAGCCTTTTCTGCATTACTCCATGGGTTCCTCATCTTTCTACCTGTCAGGACACTTTCCACTGATAGCAGCACATCCATTCAGCGTTACGCCCACTGCATAGGGGTAATATGCTATGCTAAAAGCGCTTTCAAAAAGGTGGAGTGTTTAAAAAAAAAAAAAAAAAGCTATTCTGCCAGTCTGTAGTCTCCACTAGAGGAAGCTTACTGCACACTGTGTTAGGCTGGGTCCACACTACGTTTTGTCCCATACGGGAGCGCATACGGCAGGAGGGAGCTAAAACCTCGCGCTCCCGTATGTGACCGTATGCGCTCCCGTATGCCATTCACTTCAATGAGCCGACCGGAGTGAAACGTTCGCTCCGGTCGGCTCATTTTTGCGCCGTATGCGCTTTTACAACCGGACCTAAAACCGTGGTCAACCACGGTTTTAGGTCCGGTTGTAAAAGCGCATACGGCGCAAAAATGAGCCGACCGGAGCGAACGTTTCACTCCGGTCGGCTCATTGAAGTGAATGGCATACGGGAGCGCATACGGTCACATACGGGAGCGCGAGGTTTTAGCTCCCTCCTGCCGTATGCGCTCCCGTATGGGACAAAACGTAGTGTGGACCCAGCCTTAAACGGTTATCCAGGAATAGAAAAAAATAAAAAAACAGATCTAAAAATTACCAGCACAGAATTTATAAAAAAAAATATATATATTTAAATAAAAAAATAATAAATTTAAAAACTTTGAAGGTAGTGTGTTTGATCTGAAAATCGAATTTAAAAAGTGTGTGTGTGTGTGTGTGTGTGTGTGTGGGGTAACCTTTTAATATGCACTTAGCTAGAGGTTTTACTAGCCTGGTAAATGATTACTTTTCTAAAAGGAATCAGGTCTATATTTACTAATTCTAGTGTGAATATACCATTATATGTAAAAGCAAGTGTTCTTCAGCTCATTTCTTTGGCTGATTTGATTATTTTAGCAGGTTAAAGGAAATCCTCTAAAGAAGATCTAGAAAAACAAAACTCAAATATCCTCTTGACAAACATTTGGCCTTATAATCCAGGGGTATATATAGTACCATATGTGTGTTTTTTTTTGTCCGCTATTTAGTCTAGTGTCATCTTAAAGGTGCCTTTTTGAAGCCTTTTTGGAGAATTAAAAAAAATATATATATAATACCAGCAACACAATAAAATAAAAGAATATATACATTTTATTTTTAGAATGGAAGAATCCTACTTTACGTTCCATTTGTGGAGAATAATAACACTCCATTATTACAGTATAGAAATATGTACATGAAATGATAAGTGTCTTTCCAGTTGTTGGTTACAGCATTTCGCTGTTCAATCTTATATAATTGAGAAACTAAAATACTTTTTTTTATTTTTTTATTACTGCATTGTCCACACTGTAAGTACTCCCTGTTCATGAGCAGACATGCAGCCTTTTACATAACTGATATTAACATTTTCACAAGAAAATATATACAATAAAACAGATCCATAGAAGAAGCGGCACTCCAATTGAATTGTGATAAAGTGGATTTATTCACCCATCAATTCAGAGAGGTGCTACGTTTCGGTCTACACAATGAGACCTTTTTTAAGCCTAGTCTCATTGGGGGACATTTATCAAAGCATTAAGTAGTTGTTTTTTTTTGCTTAAAATGGTTGCAAAATTGTCACACTTGCGCCTACGCTCTTTTTTCTGCGACTTTTTGCTTGTTCAGTGTCCTAAGCAAAAAATAAAAATTCTTGCTTACCAAAGCAGAAAGTGATTTTTGACTTGCAGTGGTCAGAGATTTATCAAGTGCGAAAGTCGTAAAAAAGTCGCATCGCATGAAAAAACCTACATAATTTACTCAGACATGGAGCAGAAAAAGCTACTACCAAAGCAAAAAAAGAAAAATTGCTTACGTGAAAGAAATTCATCAACAGGCTGAAACCAGTTGATAAATAAGTCGCACATAAGCAAAAAAATTGTAAGAAAAAAAATTACTAAAAAAAGAAATACATAAGCAAACATTGATAAAATGTCCCCCATTGTGTAGACCGAAACGTAGCACCTCTGACTTGATGGGTGAATAAATCCACTTTATCACAATTCAATTGGACTTCTATGGATCTTCAAGTTGTGGGATATTGAGTCGCATCCCTAGGAGCTGAGCACCCACGTGGACCTAGAGTCCCTATCACAGTGCCGGTTCCTTCCCAGAAGCTGTTTACAATAAAACACATATCTAAAATATTCTGCAATATTTAAAAGGTTTTTGAGACTAAGGCTTCAATTCGGAGCCTTTATAAACAACTTACATCAAATTAAACATGAAGAATAGTGTTGCATTCATCTCTTATCTTTCTGCCAGACCTACAGAATCCAACTAACCCCATTAGTTGTATGTCAGATCCAGCACTGCATCATGGTTTTCTTTATAAATGCAAGCCAATGACATAGATGTTAACTGAATCTAAAAAATAAGTGACATTATGCTACTAAAAAGGAAAAAAAAAAAAAAAAAAAAAACTTCCAGAGAACTAGTTATATCCATCGTTCCAGGTCATGACCTTGTCATACTCCTGAATTCTCTGCTTGATGTGAGAGAGCTTGTTTTTCAAGTACTCGCAGCGTTCCTTCTTCTCCAAAAACGTAGGATCCTATTAGGAGGAAGAGAGGTAATTAGCCTGGATTTCACCTAAACCCTTAGGAAAGAACATTCAGCCGGGTCTGTTAGGACACAATAATCCACATGTTGTACTGTGGCCAGGTTGAAACAACCAACAATAAAACAAGCTGGATGGATAAAGTTCATTTTGTGCTGAGAAACAAGATGGGACAGTTTAATAAATGTCCATAGAATATTATAAGAAACAGAATTCAAAGACTGTAGAAGTCTGTAGAATGTACTAGATTTTATCTGACCCTACACTACATTTCTGGAGTTCATTTTCAAGTTGTTGTGTTCTGCTGTGACTTCTTCTAAAGATATAGATATAACCATCTGCATTATTCATCCATTAATGATTATATTCTGTACTATTTAAAGGGGTACTCTGGGGGATTTCTTTTTCTTTAATCAACTGGTGCCAGAAAGTTAAACAGCTTTGTAAATTCCTTCTATTTGAAAATCTTAACCCTTCCAGTACTTAGCTGCTGTATGTCCCAGAGGAAGTTTTTTTACTTTTATTATTTCTATTTCCCTTCTGTCTGACCACAGTGCTCTCTGCTTATGTCTCTGTCCATTTTAGGAACTGGCCAGAGTAGGAGCAAATCCCTATAGCAAACCTATCCTGCTCTGGACAGTTCCTAAAATGGACAGAGGTATAAGCAGAAAGCACTGTGGTCAGACAGGAAGGAAATTCAAAAAGAAAACAACTTCCTGTGGAACATATAGAAGCTGATAAGTACTGGAAGGGTTAAGATTTTTTAATAGAAGTAATTTACAAAGTTTTTTAACTTTCTGGCACCAGATGATTTAATAAAATAAAATAAAAATGTTTCCCAGAGGAATACCTCCTCTAAAAAGGGGTTTTCCAGGAATAGAAAAACAGAGCTAATTTCTTTCCAAAACAGCTCCCCATCTGTCTCCAGGTTGGGTGTGGTTTTAAAACTTTGTTCCATTCACTTCAATGGAACTGAGCTGCAGAACCACGCCCAGCCTGGAGACAGATGGGAGCAGTTTTTGAAAGAAAGTAGCTAATAGAAGCTAATAGAAAGTATTCTATTCCTGGATAACCCCTTTAAGTGAACCTGTCAGATGACTTATACTAAGAAGAACATAAGATTGTAGGATAGAAGCTGATGTCTGCGATATACATAGGTTTATATAATCTGAAGCAGGATTTCTGGGTTAAAAACCGAGTAAATCCTGGCAACACTGAGGAGGAGATTTATCATTGGATTCCTGGCTGTTTTGTGGCTGTAATTCGGCGCAAAATGTTTGTGTCTTTTTTTTTTTTTTGCGCAATAATTTTGCCCCCTTTTTTTTAGTTTTCACAAATTTTTTGTCTTAGAAATCCAGTGATTCCTTTCAGACATTGCGGTGGAAGATATTTACTATGCGCGTCTTTAATAAAAAGGTGCAAAAAAAAGGGTGTAAACCTCTCACAAAAAAATAAAAAAAATAACACAAACTCATACCAGGTCGAACTAATATTAGAGTATTTGTGGAATAGTCTAAATAAAATTATAGGAATCCTAATTTGTGAAATGGTATTAATGTTAAGTAATTTGATAACTGTTCAAAACATTTGAATAATCAAAAATTATTAGGATAATATTGTTGGCCATGGGAAAATATATATATAGTACAACTATACCACTTTTCCGGAGACAATTCTTTTTACCTTCCCAGACAAATTGGGATCATCAAAGTATACATTGGCATGCCGTGCTTGACATACTGGTGATGTATAACACAGACAAGCAGTAACAATGCAGTACAATCTACACTGTAATAATATGTAATAATTAGCAAACTTGAAGTAACCCTACCTGAACTATTAACATTTCTATTTTTGTCAGAAAATTCTCTTTTTTTCCCTGTGAATACGACATTTTCACCCTCCAACTACATTGTCCTGAAAAATACTAGCCATGGAAGTTCCATCAGCAGTAGACATACTTTCCTTTGACATGGTTTGCTGTAGTTTATAGTTTCAATTAAAAAAATATAAATAAAAAAATAGGATGAAAAAAAAATAATTTTTTTTTAAATAATAATAATAAAAATTATTATAAAAATAATAATAATTAATAAAAATAGAAATAATAATAAATAAATAGGGCCAATTTGACAGACAAAAAAAAAAAAAAACCACACACACCCCACAAAATGCTTATTCACAGCCACACAATGATAAATCTACCCCTAAATCCTGACTATAATGGCCATATATTGATGGACAAGTATTGTGGCACCTTTCTTCATCACATAATACCACCTTGGAGCCACACCGTGTAAAGACACTTTTATTCTATATTCACTAAATATACTCACATTCTTTTTCTTCTGATATTCTTGCAAAACCTTTGAGATCCGTTCATATTCCTGAAATAGTAATGAAAACAATTATATTTTAGAATACTACTCCTTATACCTATATGTAGCTCCATGCCTGGTCTGCTTTGTGCAACGGAATACAAAGACACACACTATATGATAATATATTAGCTGGTATGTAAAAGAACTGGTCAAAACATCCCCTTGTGAGCATTTGACATAGACCGTATGCCAGCTATAACAGTGAGTATTTAAAAGTGTAGCTGTCAATAACAAACTATATATAATGTAGATAATACCATTATTTGTATATTCGTAATATACATTAATTAACTTTTTAAAATATTTTTGGGTGAAAAAAACCTGTCCCTGCAGCTATTGCCTGCGAGTCTCTGTAAGGAGACCAAATACAGGAAGTGTGGGCAGGACAGGCAGGGCTCTGTACACTGACGATAAGCAGGGCTTGGTGTATATTTTTGTCCCTACAGCTGTGTGTGGCTCTGTGACAAGACCAAACAAAGGAAGTATGAATGGTCAAGCAAGGCTCTGTGCAGTGAGGCTCTGAGACATCCCCCAGCTCACACATCAGGCTGATTGACGAGCCAGAAGCCTGTGCAGAGCCCTGCTTGTCCTCAGTGAACAGATCCCCGCTTGTCCTCAGGTGCGCAGAGCCCTGCTTGTCCATTCGTACTTCCTGTATTTGGTCTTGTGACAGAGGCACACAGACAGCTGTAGGGACAAAAATATACACATATTTTAACCAATGCATATTACAAACATACATATGTTGTTTTCTACATTATATAAAAAGCTTGTTAATGACAGGTACACCATAAAATGGGGTATCTCAACATTTATGGCATAGCCACAGGATGTGACAAATGTCTGAGATGCGTTTCCTACCTCTGAGTTGCATACCACCAATACGAGTTGTGTAAACAGTGCAACTTCTGGTGCTGTGGTACTTACATAACTCCCATTACAGCCTTACACATAATGTGCAAAATAGGCCACTGAGTGCACCTAAATTCCTGTATTGTATTATTCTAATTGTTACACATCCACACGATTTATCTGGTGTAGGATGCCTTTGTGGCACTTGTAGTCTGTTGCAGGCATCCCCCATTGTATGCATTTTTATGATGGGGGATCACCCCTAGCAATGGACTACAAGGGCAGGATCTGCTCCCCCAGTATATATGCACAACTGCATTTGGGGTTGAGCACCTCCTGCCATTTGAGACCACGTTTTTTTTGTTGTTTAAATCTTTAAATGCTGCTAGCAGACCGTAGGTCTGGTTCACAGAGGTGGGACACTGCATCTATTAGACATTTATTGTATATAATGTGGATATGCCATAAATGTGGTGAAGGTAATATCGTTTAAAAAGGTATTGGAAATCTAGTCAGTAAAGGCTTCATGTACAGACAACATATTTCTAAAGGAAAAATAAACAAAAAAAATTCTATATAACATAAGCAGATTTTATGTACTCTCTCTCATAGCCTTCATTGGGGGACACCTATACTGATTGGTATATGCTCTTGCCACTAGGGGAAAAAAAGTCTGCTCCACCCTGGCAGGATATACCCGCCCACTGGAAGTGAGGTAATCAGTTTAGTAACAAAGCAGTAGGTGAAGCCAAAGTCAGTCACTGTCCTGTCCTGTCCATATATATACACACACACACACACACACAGCAACAGAAGAATGCAGCAGCACACTGCCAGCACAAAGATATAGGTGAAACATGAGTATGCAGTTAAAACACGGAGAACTATACAGCTATGGTGTAATCGATTCAAACGTGAAACTATTAAATAGCGAGGCACTTAGCTCGCAAATTTGTCTCCGCCGGCGGTTAAATAGCTTGGACCGTCCCACCGCGATAAGGTGGCCTCATTGGGATGGACCCTACACTGTGAATATGCCTCTGTGTGAACAGTTCAGTAAGCATGGCTGGGTCTGGAACATCCAAGACACCTTATATACACACCTGATAGAGGTGGGTGGGGTGCAAGGCCAACATGGAGGTAGCCACTCCCCCGTATGTGCAATACAGACAAAGAATAAATCAGCCAGCACTTTAGTTGATACCAACAATATTCTTTGTCTGTATTGCACATACGGGGGAGTGGCTACCTCCATGTTGGCCTTGCACCCCACCCACCTCTATCAGGTGTGTATATAAGGTGTCTGCATGGTGCTACTGTTGCTGTGAAAAGCCATGGAACCTGAAGGAAACACCCACACCTCTTCTCCAAATGGTGCCACACACCAGGACTGTTGTTGCAGCTGAGATGAACATACAGACAGTCTGATTGGGATAACTGGTCCAATGAACCCACAAAGACACACTTTGTGAAACATTCACATGGAAAGTGAGTCATCGGGATGCAGCCACGGAAGCGACAGGAAGGGGAAGGTGACCTGGCGAATTAGAACCATGCAGACAGTGTGGCTATATAGCATAGGGACCATGGCCACACCGGGTCCCACATTTAGAACCACACATTGAAAGTGGGTTACCAGCAGCCGTGAGAGCGGCAGGCATGAAGAGAGGGACCTGGTAAAGCAGGGAACCCTGCGAACCAGTACATGGTGCATTGTATTAGACCCATGGAGCAACATAAGTTGACTCACTCGGAACTACATCTACGCAGTGGGTTACCAGAACTTCCGACAACGGAGTAGGAAGTGTATGGTAGTTGACCCGACATAGCAGTAAATCATGCAGACAACCGTCTGGCTGACCGGTATAGAATTCCTGAATGCACAGGATCACTCCTGAACCCTCCCAAAGAAAGTGGGGTACTGGAGTGCGGCCGATCCGATGGGTGACCTGGTGGTGTAGGAGACCATGCAGATGAATGTCTGGCTGACTGGCATCATTCCTGTGTACTTGCAGGGACCCTCGTCCAGAGTCCTCCCATCAGAAGAGAGGTACGGGAAACCACAGCCATGCATGTGGCATCCAGAGGATAGAATCCCTGTCACCCTGGGAGATCAGGGGAGGCAGAGGAACTCTGGAGTACTTCCTGTTGCCTTGAAAAGGGTCAACAGGACACGCATGGTCACTTCCTCAGACACCGCGCCCTAGCAGTCTAGTACCGTAACGCCAGAAGGGCGACCCAGAAGTGTAGACGACAAAGAAGACCACTGTCTGGCTTACTGGCACAGGGTCATCCTTTATACCTATAGGGACACTCTTCTGGACTCCCATACTATAAGAGGGGAACAGGAACTCCAGCCAATCACACGGCAGCCCCTGATGGGAGACAGGCAGCAGCGGAAATCTGTCAGACAACAGTCTGGCTCATCGATAGAGTACACCCCCATGCACTGGCCAGTGGCAATAAGGGAACAACAGCCCAGATGAAAAAAACACTGTGCCCCTTTGTCTGATATGGAAGGGCAGGAAAGCGTAGGAGCCATGGATAGTATCCCTGCCATCCTGGGAGATCGGGGAGGCTAAGGAGTCGTGGATTGTATCCCCGTCGCCCTGCACAAGATCCATTGTACATGCCGGGTCACTCCTTCGGACGCCACTCGTTGGCAGTGGGGAGATGGAAATCCAGTCATGGATGCGACAGCCCAGTGATGAGTGACTGGCTGCGGAGGAAACCATTGTCTGTGGTATTGGGTCCAGTCCATGTCCACGTAGGGACATGTGCTTGAAAACCTTGCACTAGAAGTGGGGGTCCAGCACACTAGCCACAGAGGCGGAAGACCTGCAAAGACTTGTGGGAGGAAATTTACAGAGACAAGGGAACGAGACACCTCGGAAGGCCCATAGCTAAAGGTCAGGGATGCAGATGCATCTGCAGGGGCATCCCACCGGTGTCTCGCCCCGAGGGAAGGGCTGGAATGCGGCTGTGGGCATATATGGCATGGCAGAAACGCGACGCACAAATACCTGAGCTGGCAAAGTGACCGTTGCCTTTTCAAGTCATCCAACAGGGTGGCGGAAGCAAATGGTAAAGTGGCCTCCAAAAATAACATTTAATATATGGCCCCCGACAGGAAACCCAGCACAATCAAAACAGGTAAAAAACAGTCATTACAACAAAGTGCTGTATTGGCTGACTGCCGCCACAAGGGGGAGCACACAAAGGACCAGGAAGCAGAGGCTGCAATGTACTGAATGGCCACAAGAGGGGGGATAAGAACCTGAGCTGAGAGATATGACAGCGGAGCGCCGCGACCCCCACAGCGCGCACAGTCACCGCAGAACAGGGAGCCGCAGGGAGATTCCGCAGCCAACAGGTGGGCCCCGCACTCCGGCCGCCCGGCCTCCCATCTCCCTGGTGGACAAGGTGAGGAAGAGGGGTGGAGGGGGAAAAAAAAAAATTTGTGTGAGGCACATAATGGTGCCGAAGAAAGTGCGGGGAAGAAAGTGCTGCGGCAGCTATACGGCCAGCTGGCAGAAGCGCAGAGCCGGCTGTCTATAGAACTAATGTACTGCTGTGCGGTAAGATAATGAGCTGCTGCACAGACCACAGAACCCCCACACCCGAGAGCCCCATACAAAATGACAGGGATATCCCTCGATTAAATCCCCCAATAAACATGAGGATTTACCTCATTGTAGAAAAAAAAAAAAGGAGGGGGGGGGGGATTGCTGCAGGCATAGCGCCGCTGGTAGCATGACAGAGGGGTCTGTCCCAGCACAGCCACGTGTAATGGTGTCTGAGGAGCTGGCACTGGAAGGAGAAGGGAGCCCCAGACAGCCAGGAGAGAAAACCTAGCGGTGTACAGAAGAGGGAGGCTGTTATACATACTCACCAACAGACTCCATCTTCTTATACTCACCCTGGCATCTTCAACCAGCTTATGGCCGCTGGGGACCCCCGGAATCATGCACACGGCACCCCGTTTGTAATCAGTCCCCGGAGAGAGTGTTCGCTCCGGGACTGATTACAGGCGACCACCGGGCCGGCGGTGTGTGATGTCACACCTCCGGCCCTCATTGCAAGCCTACTGGAGGGGGCGAACACGCTCCGGGGACCGATTACAAACGGGATGCCGCGTGCATGACCCCAGGGGTCCCCAGCGGCGGGACACCCGCGATCAGGCATCTTATCCCCTATCCTTTGAATAGGGGAAAAGATGTGTAAGCACTGGAGAACCCCTTTAAGGGGTCTCATCCAGCTAGAATTTCTAGATGTTCATTAGTACATGTTCATAGACTTCCTAGATGATGGGAAGACACGTACCACATATATTTTGACTAAAACCCGAAAAGTACACAGAAATAGGTGGAGCTCTGGACTTTGTCATTAATGGAAACAGCAATTATGCAGCTGCTCGGTGTGGGAGAGGCCTCTTACCTGCTGCTTTAAAGGAGTCATCCAGTTCTGAAGCACCGCATGTTATGTCATCATACTCCCTGTATAGTTCATCTGACTACATAGTGATTACACCAAAACTACCCTCAAGCAAGACAAACTGCCAGGAACAGGCGATAAATAGAACTGTGCGTGTCTACAATTTGGCGCAATCAGCACCATAATAAATCGGTATGAATGGCTTGCACAACTTTTTTTTACCTTGCTTAAAAGGGTACTCCAGTGGAAATGTTTTTTTTAAATCAGCTGGTGCCAGAAAGTCAAACAGATTTGTAAATTACTTCTATTTAAAAATCATAATCCTTTCAGTACTTATCAGCTGTTGTATGCTTCACAGGAACAGTTCCTGACATGGACAGAGGAGTCAGCAGAGAGCACTGTGGTCAGACAGAAAAGAAATAGAACTTCCTCTGTAGTATACAGCAGCTGATAAGTACAGGAAGGATTAAGATTTTTAAATAGAAGTAATTTACAAATCTGTATCACGGTACTTTTTGGAGCCAGTTGAATAAAAAAATTAAAAAAATTATGTTTTCCACTGGAGTACCCCTTTAACAATTAAGTGTGGCCTACATGTGCTGCCATGCGCAAAAGTTTTGCCAACTAAAAGGTGGTGTAAAGTGCAGATTAGACAGATGAACAAGACATGAAAAAGGCTTCGCCACAGTGCTACATTTGACACGTTTCCTATTGTACAGTGTGATTGTGGGCCAAATAGGCTGATATTGCTCTGTGTATCCTTTGGATAGGGGATAAGATGTCTAGGGGTGAAGTACCCCTTTAAATCAATTGGTGCCAGAAAGTTAAACAGATTTGTAAGTTACTTCTATTAAAAAAATCTTAATCCTTCCAGTACTACTTAGCTTCTGAATACTACAGAGGAAATGGTTTTCTTTTTGGAACACAGAGCTCTCTGCTGACATCTTTGTCCATTTTAGGAACTGTCCAGAGCAGCATATGTTTGCTATGGGGATTTTCTCCTACTCTGGACAGTTCCTAAAATGGACAGAGATGTCAGCAGAGAGCTCTGTGTTCCAAAAAGAAAACCATTTCCTCTGTAGTATTCAGAAGCTAATAAGTACTGGAAGGATTATTTTTTTTTTATAGAAGTAATTTACAAATCTGTATAACTTTCTGGCACCAGTTGATTAAAAAAAAAAAAAAAGTTTTCCACGGGAGTACCCCTTTAAAAGATCTATGCCAACTCTGATCTGGTGTAAGTTTTAGCTACAATTTATGCCCTTGTGCAGATGTAAGCAGTGGCATGTTTACCAATAGCCCAACAAGGCCCAGACCTAGCTGTAGGGTAGCATGTGACTTAAATACACCATTTGCTGTGAGTTGCAGTAAGTTCAGCACGAGTGGGAGTTCATGCTCGTCCTCTTTACACTAAGCCCTGCCCACTTTGTGAGCAAGGCATAGAGTTTTAAAAAGTCACAATTCTTGGGGCAAAATGGAATTTGCCTAAAAATATTCAACTTTTCAGTGGTTATTTTTTGTGCACATTTTTCAATTACAATGTTTTAATGGTTTGACAATAAGATGGAGGTAACACCACTCTCAATTTAGCCAACTAAAATATCAATTCAGTTTTCCCATTGTGATTACATAGAAACATAGAATGTGTCGGCAGATAAGAATCATTAGGCCCATCAAGTCTTCCCAATATTCCAAATACTATCAATAGTCCTTGTCCCTACCTTATATGAAGGATAGCTTTATACCTATCTATCTTATATGACGTATAGCCTTATGGCTATCCCATGCATGCTTAAAGGGGTACTCCGCCCCTAGGCATCTTATCCTTTGGATAGGGGATAAGATATCTGATGGCAGGGGTCCCACAGCTGGGAACCCCACGATCTTGGCTGTGGCACCCCAGACATCCGGTGCACAAAGCGAACTTCGCTCTGAGGTGGATGACTAGTGATGCGGGGAGAAGGCTCGTGACGTCATGGCCATGCCCCCTGAATGCAAGTCCCGTAGACATGCATTCAGGGGGCGTTGCCATGACATCACGACCAGGGCATGACCGTGAGGTCACAAGCCTCCAGGGCTGCACCCGACACTCTAAAGGAACGCCGGGTGCAGCAGGAAGAGCGTGGGGGTCCCCAAAAGACCCCGGCGATCAGACATCTTATCCCCTATCCTTTGAATAGGGGATAAGATGTCTAGGGGCAGAGTACCCCTTTAAACTCCTTCACTGTATGGATTATCACCTCACTACATTTATAAGACTAGTGGGGTGATTCTCTGTATTGTAGAACATATACAACCAGTTGTTACTGACAAGACAGTGGTTGCTGCAGGCAATTTGTAGAATGAAGGGACATCATGGCCTCCTACGTCCAATTGTGTGAGCCCCAATGGCTCTTTGGCTGAGGCGAGCCACCGCTGCAGTAAACGATTGAGCAACTACTTTCTTGTGTTGAAGGGAGCGCAGTAAGTGTTGAGGAGCGGGTACTGATAATACTTTAGGAGGCTGCACAAATGGTAATATCCTCATACATTCATATAGGTACTGAACCCGGCTTTTAAAACATTCCTATCAAACAAGTATTTTTTCTTGGAGAAAACTGTGTAATCCTACACACAGAGGCACACAAGGTGGTGGGGAACCTGCAATTACCATACAAACAATCCTTATACTTGTAGCAGACATTGTGGTAACAGAACAGCGTCACCACCAGCTTGTTTTGTGCGGTGAGCCATGGTCATGATACCGTGACCATCATTAAAGTAATGTGTTCTAGACTATACAGAGATCCTCATGCCACAAATATCCAGCCCCTGCCATGATCAGTCACGCTGAATCACATATAGGCGGCTCAGCTTACTATTTTTGAACCAACACATTAGTACCTAGGTGTAGTTATGAATTCCCAACAATAAAATGGATAAATAGGACAGGGATGGAGCTGGGATCCTAGAAACTTTTTAATTGTTCATTTCTATATGTTAAAAATTGGCAGAAATAAGAATATTACATCTCACGGGTCTACTATCAATATGTCCAAAAAGTGGGAGCCTGACCATTGGGTCTGCAATGCTAAGAAAGAGCTGTGCCACTTATCTTCTGGCCATTCTGCTCAGTATTCTTCAGAAACTAGTTGGACAAGGCACAGACCTACATGGAACAACTATTTTACGTGACCATAACATTCATATCCTTTCTCCTGAAGTCATGGAGTTTTGATTATTCTAGTGGAAGCAGCATGCAGAAGAATTCTGAGTTCGCCCCTGTGCCATTCCTTTACAGCTGCTACAGCTATAGTTGTACCCATTGTACATGCCAGCAAACTTTTTTTTTTTTTTTTTTTTTTTTTTTTTTTAAGTAAATGGGTAGGAAAATTAGCAGCAGAAAATCTGCATCATAATAAGCAGGTGTGAACATACCATAAGGCTCTTTTTACACTGGGAATTTCCTGTGGATTTTCCACAGTGTATTTGCTGCAGAAAATCTGCAATTGATTGTTACCATAACTTCAATGGGTCAGCAGAAAAACTGCAATAGTGGGAGATTTGCGGATATTCTGCTGACCCATTAAATGGGCACTGTCAGATCCAAAAACGTTTTATATGTAGTTACCGATTATAAATTTTTTAAATATAGGACACCTTCTGAAATATGGTTGTTTTAATATTTAATAAAGAAAACAGCTCCTGTTAATCCCACCACTAGGGGTCCCCATACCTACTGGGACACTAACCAGTCCTGTATAGACAAGAGATGAGTCATGGACAAGGCTGTATGAGCAGACACACCAATCACCTTCCACCATCACAAGGGAGGGACACCCCCTTCCCCTGAGAGGATTTCTAACACTGTAAGCTAATGAAAAGAGGGAATTTATAATAATTATAGGTGATAGAGGGATATAAATTAGATGTACATGGTCAGGATTTTCTGCAGCTAATACACTGTGGAAAACCCACATGAAATTCCCTTAGGGTATATTTACACAAACAGAATAGGTTGGAAATTTCAATTTAAACTAATTGATTTAACAAAACATCAAATCTGCAGCAGATCCTGTCTGAATGCAACCTTAGGCCCCATTCACTTTTTCTTTTGTCTACATTGCCAGTAGATGTTTAGGTGTATATGGCTTTATTTCTTATGGATTTACAATAAAGTACTAAATATTTTTTACTCTCTAGTGACTGATTCTTTTGGGAAATTGTATACTTTTGGTTAGTACAGGGGTGCAGGTTACTTTACTTAATAACAGCACATTTGTCCTCCATTACATTTCTGTATGTAGTCACGTCTGATTATACTGAGTGTCTGTTTGGGAGAAACAAATACTGTATAACATCCCCACAGTAATAACAAAGCTGACGGATGAAGTTCACTTGAATTCCCATCAATCAGAGAATACCGCCATTGTGATGAACCTCAGAAAAATCCCTCAGGTAACAGCTTTTTGGATTTCAGCCAATCAGAGAACAGCACCACCCAAATAGAACTCCCAGGAGGTAATAGTGATGTCTGTGATGTCATAATGATTGTCCAGCAGAGGACAGCACTGAGCATTAATAGCTGTGGACGACTGCTCCTGCTCATTCTTCATCACAGAGGAGCAGAGCCACAGCCAAGAGCAGCATCCAAGGGGGACCTGCATCTTTGTTGTAGATCCATGTAAAGCAGTGTTTCCCAACCAGGGTGCCTCCAGCTGTTGTAAAAGTACAACTCCCAGCATGCCCAAACAGCATTTGGCTGTCTGGGTATGCTGAGAGTTGTAGTTTTGCAACAGCTAAAGGCACAGTGGTTAAGAAACACTGCTATAAAAGGATAAGTACATGTAGCGCAAGATTGAGTCTGTGTAGTAATGATTCTTCCTCTAAGTAGAAACCCTGAGAAGCAGATTGACACACAACTGGTAAGTGAAGCATCCAAATAGGTCTTTGTTGCAGAGTTAAAGAGGTAGTCCAGTTAAAAATTATTTATTTATTTATTATTATTTTTAATAATAATAATAATAATAATAATAATAATAATAATAATAATAATATTAGCACAAAAGGTGGTTGGCTTGGTGACAGCTTTAAGATATGCACACTGGCCCTTTAAAAGAGTTGTCCCATGAAGAAAAATAGGACTAAACTGATGGATTATGTGAAATGAAACAATTAAAATGTACAAGCATTGCTGAAAATGTTCTGTTTAAGAGATAGAAGGTGACTTATGCCCATGTGCCTCGTTTGTTTTGACAACTGACCCATCTCAGTGGGTCGTAACCAGGGGCAACAAAAGACAACTGACCCATCTCAGTGGGTCGTAACCAGGGGCAACAAACATGATCAGTCCAACTGTAGTCTCCTGAAGGTAATGGCACTTTGTCTTCACTGCACAAGCAAGAGGGATTGGGGGAAAGTGTGTGCTCTGTTGCCTGGCAACAGTAGAGTCAGAGGAGATTCATCAAAACTTGTACAATGGAAAAGTCAACCAGTTGCCCATAGCAACCAGATTGCTTCTTTCATTTTTGAAAAGGCCTCTGGAAAATAAAAAGCCATCTAATTGGTTGCTATGGGCAACTGGTTAACTTTTCCTCAGCACAGGTCTTGAAGTCCCCCCCCCCTATTGTTCAGAGAGGAAAGCAACTTTACCTAGAAGAGAACATGTGTCCTCCTTTATATGTTTGTGGGACAACTCTTGCTTGGGCATGGCAGCGACCGTGGCTCTTGAAGCAGTGACCACCGGCCGTAGTCCACAGCTCCTGAGTGTTCAGGGAAGGTGGACTGCCCTGGGTACAGCCGGACAACTGGACATTTGCCCAATGGCTACTCCTGGCCCTGCAGCCATGGATTATAAGAACAGAGCAGTCCAGCAAACTATCCAGCATCATAAATCTGTTGTGTTTTTAGACTGTTTAGTCTATGTTTAGGAAAACTATTAGATGATGTAAACTGCACAAGAATTCTAGTGCATGGTGTCCCCTCATACAGTGTCCCAGTGACACGTCACACAGATCAGTCAGGATCAGGGTTTGCGGCTTAGCGCTTCACTCCCTGATAAGCTGCAGGGTACGAGCCTGTCTCCTGCAGAGGAACAGAGTGAAGAGCACATAGACACATATGTAATGTGTTAGATTTATACTCACATAGTTGTTTTCTGGGTTCTTGGGCAATTTTCTCATCAGTGCATCCAGTTCACTGAATTTTTTCAGTACTGCCTGTACCTCAGCCGACAGCTCTTTATACTCAGAATGCTGATCATTAAACACCGCTTTATATCGATCTCGCTCATCATCTGATTTTATTGCCTGGTATTTCCTATTAAATAGAAAAAGAAAAGAAAAAACTTGTTTGCTAAATGTAATCTATAGGCAACACCGTTCTAGGCAATTACGGGGAGACAAATATAATCTTCCCAGTGATGCTAAATAAACCATTTTTTTAAAGCAAATTTCTGAAAAGTCTGCATACACAGCATTTTTGCTGTTGGGGGTTTGTAGGAAGCATTTTAAAATAGGCTTTTTAATAGAATTACAAAAGAATGTATATATTGAGTGTTTAACCACATAGGGTCCCATGGCGTACTGGTACGCCTTCAGTCCCTGGTACTTAAGGACCTGTACGCCCATGGGAATTTCGGTCCCTGCCGCACGGGGGCCGGACCGGGGTGACTGCTGATATTGATCAGCAGGCACCCCGCGCAAATGCCCAGTGGGGGTCACCATGTCGGCGGGGCAGGACGGGGAAACCAACAGAGGACCGGGGGCGAAGTCCACTCACCAATCGGTGACGGCAGTAAGCGACGATCGGCGGAAGAAGAGGACGGCTATGTGACTCCCTGGACCCTACGGATGCCGGTGAGTTGCCTAGCAACATCTGGAGGGCTACAGTCTGAGACCACTATACAGTGGTCTCTAAACTGTAGCCCTCCAGATATTGCAAAACTACAACTCCCAGAATGCCCAGACAGCTGTTTTTGCATGCTGGGATTTGTAGTTTTGCAACATCTGGAGGGCCACACTATGGATATCACTGTGCAGTGGTCTCTAAACTGTAGCCCTCCAGATGTTGCAAAACTGCAAATCCCAGCATGCCCAAACAGCAAACAGCTGTCTCAGCATGCTGGGAGTTGTAGTTGCATACCTCCAGGTGTTGCATATCTACATCTCCCAGCATGCCCTTCGATCAGTACATGCTGGGAGTTGAAGTTTTGCAACAGCTGGAGGCACACCGGTTGGAAAATACTGAGTTAGGTAACTGAAGGTTTTCCAGCCAGTGTGCCTCCAGCTGTTACAAAAGTGCAACTCTAAGCATGCATGGTCTGTCAGTACATGCTGGGAGTTTTAGTTTTGAAACAGCTGGAGGTTTGACCCCCCCCACACGTGAATGTACAGGATACATTCCCACGGGCGGGTTTACAGTTTTCTGCTTCAAGTTTGGGCTGCGGCAAATTTTTCACTGCCGCCCAAACTCCTAGCAGGAAACTCACCGTAAACGCCCGCCAGTGCGAATGTACCCTAAAAACAGTACACTACCACATAATAAAGGGTAAAACACTACATATACACCCCCTTACACTGTCCCCCCCAAATAAAAAACGTATCATACGGCAGTGTTTCCAAAACGGAGCCTCCAGCTGTTGCAAAACAACAACTCCCAGCATTTCCGGACAGCCACTTACTGCCCAGGCATGCTGGGAGTTTAGCAACAGCTGGAGGCATCCTGTTTGGGAATCACTGGCGTAGAATACCCCTATGTCCACCTCTATGCAATCCCTATGTAGTCCCCAAATGCGCATGGTGCTCTCTCACTTCGGAACCCTGTCGTATTTCAAGGAAACCGTTTAGGGCCACATATGGGGTATTTCTGTACTCGGGAGAAATTGCACTACAAATTTTGGGGGGGCTTTTCTCCTTTTACCCCTTATAAAAAGGAAAAGTTGGGGGGTTCACCAGCCTGTTAGTGTAAAAAAAAATTACATTTTGTACACTAACATACTGGTGTTGCCACATACTTTATTTTCACAAGCGGTAAAAGCAAAAAAAAAAAAAAAAAAAAAAAAATTTGTAATGCAATTTCTCCCGAGTACAGAAATACCCCATATGTGGACGCACAACAAGGCTTAGGAGTGAGAGTGCACTATGTACATTTGAGGCCTAAATTGGTGATTTGCACAGGGGTGGCTGATTTAACAGCGGTTCTGACATAAACGCAAAAAAATAAATACCGACATGTGACCCCAGGTGTCTGACAGATTTTTGGGAAATTAAATTTTTCATTAGCACAGCCCACTGTTCCAAAGATCTGTCAATGGGGTGTAAATACTCATTGCGCCCCTTATTAAATTTTTTGAGGGGTATAGTTTCCAAAGTGGGGTCACATGTGGGGGGGGGGGGGGGGTCCACTGTTCTGGCACCACGGGGGCTATGTAAACGCACATGGCCCCCAACTTCCATTCCAAACAAATTCTCTTTCAAAAAGCTCAATGGCGCTCCTCCTCTTCTGAGCATTGTAGTGCGCCAGCAGAGCACTTGACGTCCACACATTGGGTATTTTCATACCCCAAATGGGGTTACAAATTTTAGGGGTCATTTTCTCCTATTACCCCCTTGTAAAAATTGAAAATTTGGGGGGAAAAAAAACAGCATTTTAGTGAAAAAATGTCTCTTCATTTACACATCCAACTCTCACAAAGTCGTTAAACATCAAACACCTGTGGGGTGTTAAGGCTCACTGTATGTTCCTTGAGGGGTGTAGTTTCCAAAATAGTATTCTGGCACCATAGCGGCTTCCGAAATGCGACATGCCCCCCAAAAACCATTTCAGCAAAATTTGCTTTCCAAAAGCTAAATGTGACTCCTCCTCTTCTGAGCATTGTAGTTCGCCCGCAGAGCATTTTACGTCCTAACATGGGGTATTTATATACTCAGAAAAGATGGGGTTACAAATTTTGGGGGGCATTTTCTCCCATTATCCTTTGTAAAAATGATACATTTGGGGAAAAAACTGCACTTTAGTGAAAAAAAAAAATTTCATTTACACATCCGACTTTAACGAAAAGTCGTCAAACACCTGTGGGGTGTTAAGGCTCACTGGACCCCTTGTTACGTGCTTTGAGGGGTTTAGTTTCCAAAATGGTATGCCATGTGGGGGTTTTCTGCTGTTCTGGCACCAGAATGTAACATGCCCCCCAAAAAAACATTTCAGCAAAATTCACTCTCCAAAATCCCATTGTCGCTCCTTCCCTTCTGAGCACTCTACTGTGCCCGCCGAACACTTTACATCCACATATGAGGTATTTCCTTACTCAAGAGAAATTGGGTTACAAATTTCTTTTTGGGGGGGGGGGGGGGGGCTTTTTCTCGTATTACCCCTTGTAAAAATGCAAAAACTGGGTCTACAAGAACATGAGAGTAAAAAAAATGAAGATTCAGAATTTTCTCCTTCACTTTGCTGCTATTCCTATGACACACATGAAGGGTTAACAAACTTTCTGAATGTCATTTTGAATACTTTGAGGGGTGCAGTTTTTATAATAGGGTCATTTATGGGGTATTTTTTTTTAATAAGAAAGCCCTTCAAATCCACTTAAAAACTGAACTGGTCCCTGAAAAATTCCGATTTTGAAAATTGTTGCTGAACTTTGAAGCCCTCTGATGTCTTCCAAAAGTAAAAAACATGTCAACTTTATGATGCAAACATAAAGTAGACATATTGTATTCGTGAATCAATATATAATTTGATTGTGATGTCATTTTCCTTATAAGTAGAGAGCTTCAAAATTAGAAAAAATGCTAAAGTCTTCAATTTTTTCATCAAATTTTGGAATTTTTCACCAAGCAAGGATGCAAGTATCGATCAGAAAATTTACCACTAACATAAGTAGACATGAGCATGTCACGAAAAAACTATCTTGGAATCAGAATGAGTCCTTAAGGGGTTAAAAGGGTAGTCCCAGACAGTGGTCAGATGTTCAAAAAAATGGCCGGGTCCTTAAGGTATAAATGGGCTGGGTCCTTAAGGGGGTTAAACAGGCACTACAGTGAATAAAAAATTATTTTAACTCAACTGGGGTCAGAAAAGGTATATACAGATTTGTAAATTATATTTATTTTAAAAATTCTTGTACTTAGCTGCTGTATGTTCCGTAGGAAGTTGTGTAGTTCTTTCCTGTCTGACCACAGAGCTCCCTGCTGACACTTCTGTCCGTGTCAGGAAATGTCCAGAGCAGGAGCAAACCCACAGTAAACCTCTTCTGGGCTGGACAGTTCCTGACATGGACAGAGGTGTCAGCAGAGAGTAGAGATGAGCGAACTTACAATAAATTCGATTTGTCGCGAACTTCTCGGCTCGGCAGTTGATGACTTATCAACAAATTTACAAATGTGTATATTTTTTTAGGACCAGATAAAAAAAAAAATAATAATAATAATTATTATTATGGTTCTCTTCTCTGGAGTACGCCTTTAAAATAAATGCAAAAACTGTGTCTCTGAAGGCGGCCTCACAGACAAGACAAGCAAAATATTTTAAAATTAAGTTCTATGACCAATACTTACGCCACATAATCTGGCATGACAATGGGCTTGGGAATATGTCCTGCTGGAATGTATCCGCTTACTAGTTCAGGTCTCATCTCTGCTGGATGGTTTACTCTGTGCTTTACTGCTGGAACATCAGTCAGTAGATTGTCATTTCCAGCAGAAACATGATGCTAAGACAAAGCAGAAAAGTTACATATGAAAAGAAAGATTTAATAATTATAAAAAAAATTATGTGCCGGTATTATTATTTTAAGTATTAAAAAGATCAAAAAGGTAGTTGTCTGGCATTAAGTGTTTTTTTAAAGATGCCCAGGCTGTCTGCTTTGAGAAAACCCCCACATCTGTGTATCCTTCCACAATCCCCCCAGTCTCTCTCCTCTTCCAGGTGTTGGGGGTTAATACATTAATTGCTGCTCTGCCAATTACTGTCCACAGCAGTGTCCTATCCGAGTCAGTGATTGGCTGAGTGGCAACACCTGGATGAGGAGAGCACCGGAGATCGTGAGCAGCATTCCCAGCCGCAGTGAGTGTATGCACAGCTTTGTCTCTTTAAGCAGACAGTCTGGGCATTATGCATATATATTTAACAAAAAAACTAGCCAAAAAATAAATAAAATAAAAACAAACAACAAAAACACACACACACACACACACATTCCACTGGAAAACCCCCTTATGCAGGGGCGTAGCTATAGAGGTAGCAGTCACACCGGGGCCCTGATACCTAAGGTGGCCCCAAAGCACATCTGCCCCAGTTTTCTAATAGGCTTATGGGGAACTGTTGCAGATTTTGCATCGGGGGCCCAGAAGCTACGCCTCTGCCTTTTAGGGCTTGTTCACAAGAGCATATTTAGTTTACTTCAACGGGGTCTGGCAGATTTTCTGCAGCGCAAATTCTGCTGCTTAAAATCAGCTGCAGACAGCCTGGGAAACCAGCTGTGAATTGAAGCGAAATATGCTTGTGCAAACGAGCCCTTAATGCATACCTTTCAGATTCCACAAATAAAATAAAAACAAATGTGTTACTCAGTACCTAATCCTGGCAATGTACATCTAATTTTTATGTCTATCAACTTTATGTATTATCAAGATTAGGGCTGTCCCGATGCCATTTTATTTATTTATTATTAAAGACTGGAGTACGAGTACCGATACTTTAATTCTAGTAATCGCCGATACCAAGTACGAGTACTTTTATTTTAAAGGGAATCTGACACCAGGGTGAGCCGGTTTCTGGCGCTGCTTACCGTATGATGTGTGGGTTCCTTGTTGTGTGCAATGGAGGCGGCTGCTGTAGTATGAGCCAAGATTTCTCTCCTCCATTGGGCAGAACAGGGAATTTGCATTGGCGGCGAAACCTATGTCTCCGGAGCGATTGTGCTGATGATCACATGGTGAGCAGCGGTAGAAAACCAGGTCACCTGCACTTACTTATAAATTCAAGTTAGTGACTCTGCTGTAAGATTGCCTTTAATAGTAGGGAGTATAGATAGGTGCAGACATTAGTAGCAGCCCCCTGTAGACCACAGCCCCCCCCCTTGTAGAGAGCAGGACCCCCTTGTAGCTAGCAGGCCTTGCTTGTAGCTAGCAGCCCCCCCCCCTTGTAGATAGCAGGACCCCCCATTAGCTCAGTGTTAGAAATTCTCTCAGGAGAAGGGGTGTGTCCCTCCCTTGTGGTGGTGGGAGGCGATTGGTGTGTCTGGTCTGCTCATACAGCCTTGTCCAAGAGTCCTCTCTTGTCCATGACTCATGGACAAGTTGATGCAGGACTGGTTAGTGTCCCAGTAGGTATGGGGACCCCTAGTGGTGAGATTTTCAAGAGCAGTTTTCTTTATAAAAACATTTTTTTTAAACAACCATATTACAAAAGGTCTTTACTTTTCATCAATAACAAAAAAGACATTTAAATGGGCACTGTCAGATCCAAAAACTTTAAGGTTCCCTGCTTCTAAAGGTTCACAGGCTTGTAAATTCAGGAACACTGATCTTGGTAAACAGACGCACCATTCTTGCAGAGGCACCTTAAGACATAAGCCTTGAGGCTGACAGAATATCCAGGCATGTGCACAGGACTCACAGCAAAATTGCATGGCCATTGGCTACCACATGAAGGCACATACTGCAACTTAGAACTCAGCAGCACAGCCAGCTCCCTCCATGTGGAGACAAAGAAGTTGGATAGTGTCTTGAGCAGAGGTGAATAACATTTTATAGCCCTGGACAACCCCTTTAAAAAGGACTGCCCTGGCCAAAATGGATATACTATTACAAGGCAGGACACAGGGACTGTCTCCTTGGTGTGTTCTGAATCCCTGTGCCATGCACCAGCCCCTGCTTGTAGTACGCATAACAATTTGTTTGGCACACAGTATTCCTTTAATAAAATAAAGACCGGTTCTGCAACAATATGAACAGTCACCTACTTTGTCTGTACCTGCTCTAATATAAAAGAGGACTTGTAACATAAGGGGAGATCCACACTGCCATCTACCTATGTTAGGAGGAACCTGCACTCAAAATATAGCCTTAAAGGAGTCCTGAACAGAAAATATACCTATTTTCACAATGGTACAATGTATTCGAAAAGTTTTCTGACCTTTTCACTTTTTTCCCTTACATTTTTTTTTCTGTTGCAGACTTAAAAAGGGGAATTTTTATTATATATATATATATATATATATATATATATATATATATATATATTCCCCATAGTTTTGCACTCAATACCCTATAATAAGAAAAGTGTGTGGTGTCCCGGTACAGGACATGGTCCTCTACCCTTCCTAAGTCCCCTCAGGAAGAGTCACTGCAGTCCATAGGGCTCTCCTGCAGGGCTTCCCCCCTTGCTCATCAGTTACTGCTTCATATAAAAGCATTGTAAATGTAATGTACATAATATTGTTTGTATATAACATTGTACAAATGTATAGGACCTTCCTGGGTCATGTGATCTACTGTCATGTGATGTACCCAGAGTTCCCTGGGTACAGGACCTACAGGCTTAGCAACCAATGGGCTTTAGTCCAGCCCTCTAGTATATAAGGGGCTGTAGCCTCTAAATTCACTCTCTTCTCTTCCTGCTGGACACTAACGCAAGCACAATCTCAGCCAGAGATGAGTAAACTTACAGTAAATTCGATTCGTCACGAACTTCTCGGCTTGGCAGTTGATGACTTATCCTGCATAAATTAGTTCAGCTTTCAGGTGCTCCGGTGGGCTGGAAAAGGTGGATACAGTCTTAAGAAAGAGTCTCCTAGGACTGTATCCACCTTTTCCAGCCCACGGGAGCACCTAAAAGCTGAACTAATTTATGCAGGATAAGTCATCAATTACCGCGCCGAGAAGTTCGTGACGAATCGAATTTACTGTAAGTTTACTCATCTCTAATCTCAGCATATACTAAATTCATCTCATCTAGGCCAAAGCCTAAGGAACCTGCAGCCACTTCAAAAACGTGAGTTATCAAGCTCTATCTACAATTCTAGTGACTACTACTCAACTCCAGTATACCATTAGTAGCACAGTGGCCTGCATAAATCTCAATACTACAAGTCCCAGCAAGCCTGTGAGGTATCCTACATCCCAGTTGCCTCTAGAGAAACTGCATAACTGTAAAGACTGTTCCATAAGAAGTTGAAGTAAAAGTTCCAGTTATTTTCACAATTCTTGCTGTGGACATTCCTTTATTGCCTGTCGTTTCTGGGTTGGTTGTCGGCAGGGCCTTATACAGAAAACCACATCCTAGCGTCACGAATAATCAGGGGTTAATAACACCTTACCCCACAGGGTTAATACCATCAGACCCTGCTAAACTGTTGCAAGACCACAGTAACCACAAGTGAAAAACAGTTTCAGAAAGGTTTGCTAATTTATTGAAAATGTAAAATGAATTTTGCATGGACATTTGTATTCAGACCCTTTGACCCTTGAATTTAGCTCTGGCTCCTCCCACTACTATAGACACACCACTGTCTATATAAGGGCTCAAAAACAAAAGCCATGTGCAAAAACTAAGCCATGAGGAGGAAAGAACTGCCTGCGAGAGCCAACAGACAGGATTGTGTGTAGCTACAGATTGTGTGTAGCCACAGGGTACAAACAGAAAAATTTCTGCTGCACTAAAAGTTTCCAAGAGCACAGTGGCCTCCATATTTCATAAATGGAAGAACCTAGTGGTCACTAACCGAGCGCCAAAGCTCCTGTGTGCAGATGGGAGAAACTAAAAAGTCAATCACCACTGCAGCAGTGACCAGAAAGAAGGATTTCTGAAGAAACATTGACACATGTCCACCTGCATTTTTGAAGAAAAAAAAAATAAAAATTCACCTAAAAAGGACTAAACCTCTCAGTCTACGAGAAACAAGATTCTCTGGTCTAATGAAACCAAGATTAATCTTTCTGGCCTCAATTCTAGATGCCATGTCTGGAGAAGACCAGGTACTGCTCATCACCTGCCTAATACCATCCTAAAGTGAAGCATGGTGGTGGCTGCATCAAGCTGCGGGGGTGTTTTCAGTGGCTGGGACAGGAACACTGGTCGGGGTTGAGGAAAAGCTAAATGAAGGAAAGTACAGAAATGGAATTTCTATGGAAAAAAAATGAAAATTGCTAGTAAAAAGATGTTGCAAGTAAATGCTACTTTATTTTCTACAAAGAAAAATAATGTAATGAAGACTGACTACTAGACTGACTGATTGTTTTCTTTATTTTAGCACAAGGCCTCGACAAATGTGAAAAAAGTGAAAGGGTCCTCTGCTGCAGCCATCACTCTTTTCTATATTAAAATAATAAATCCATTCTGCCTAAGGGTACGTTCACACTGGGTAATTTGCGAGGAATATCTGCTGGCAGAATTCCGCGAGCGGTGATTTCATCTGGCAGCCACCACCAAAAACCTTTGCCGATCGGACTGCGCGGCCCTGCGCCGTCACTATTGACGGCAATGTAGTGCTTGTGAAACTCCATGCAAAGAATCAACAGGTATATTCTTTGTGTGGATCAATTTCAGCTCCGGAATTCTCCGCCACTGAAATTTCGCAGCGTCAAAAGGTCGTGGAAGACCCATTTACACCAATGATAATGTTCACAGTGCTAATTTCCAACACGCAATTCAGCAAGAGGAAATTTTGTGCAAATTACTCAGTGTGAACATACCCTTAGGGTGGCAGAAAAGCGGGACCAGGAGCTGCAATGGTAATCTGGTCCTGGCCTTAGAGAGGATTACTGAAACCAATCTATATAACAGCACATCGTAGACACCATGTGCCGTTACCACATATATAGTGTTCTGGTAAATGCGGATGAAGAGGTCAATACTTATCTCAGTTCTTATCTTCCCTGCTTCTGTGAGCTACTGTGCAGCTACTTATGACTTCACTCCTAACCTGTGTGACGCCTCTGTCCCTATCTGTGCTGCTGCACAGACCTATAGCATTGAAGCTGAGTTTTAGCAGGTCAGGCAGAAGTCAGCATTAATGAGCATAAGGGGCCCAGTCACAGCTGCGACCTCGGTGACTGATCGCTTCACCGCTGTGCGCTTGTGTCTACCAGCTTTGTAGAGGAATGTCACCAGTGCTATGCCTCAAATTCTAGAGACCACACTTTTTTTTTTGCATTCTAGATAAGGACAGTAGAGATGAGCGAACTTACAGTAAATTCAATTAGTCACCAACTTCTCGGCTCGGCAGTTGATGACTTTTCCTGCATAAATTAGTTCAGCTTTCAGGTGCTCCGGTGGGCTGGAAAAGGTGGATACAGTCCTAGGAGACTCTTTCCTAGGACTGTATCCACCTTTTCCAGCCCACCGGAGCACCTGAAAGCTGAACTAATTTACGCAGGATAAGTCATCAACTGCCGAGCCGAGAAGTTCGTGACAAATCGAATTTACTGTAAGTTCGCTCATCTCTAAAGGACAGCTAAATCAATGCTTGGCCCATGATCTGACACAGTAATGGACCACAAAATGTATTACTCTAAATAACCCAATTTTGTAAAATTTTAAACCACTTTCAAGTATTTTTTATGGGCTGATTCGCTATAGTTTACAAACTCAAACTTGACAGTGCCCAATCTTCTGTATAAAGGATAGCCCTTAGACGAATTTCCTGCGGTGGACCCAAAGTACCCCAATGTATATACACAAGGGTTTAGGCAATTAAAATGTGTCTTAATTGCCTAAACCCTTGTCTATATACATAAAGTGTGAGTTAAGGTTTACTAGTATACAAACAAATTTCGATTCTGAGTGATTTTTCAGGTGCACAGTACAGCATGACATACACCTGAATTTCCTGTTTAGCTTCTAATTGTAGTCACTAATCACAAGGCTGGGATAATGCAGAGTATGCAATGAACAAGAGCGAGCAGGTTCAGTACATTCCACAAGAAGCCCATCTCCTCTAGCTCTGTTGTGTTGCACATTCTTATAGGATTATACTCTCATGACTCCTAATGGCTCTATAAAAGGAACGTGCGAATGGAGAAGACAATGTCTGAAACACAGGACTGCAAGCGATAAAGATTATGACGGCCATAGTATTAACAAAGAAAAAAAAAATACAAAATACGGCTTACCAAAAAATTTAATAAAAACGTACACAAGCTTTTATAATGGTATAATAACACAAAGCAATTTTTTTTTTCTTCATTCCACCCCACATTTTTTAAAGGGGTACCCTGCCCCCAGTCATCTTATCCCTGGCAACAGTCACGCCCCCTTCCTATATACATGAATGGAGAGGGTGACGCCACCGTCGCCCAAGGCCTGCGTTCTGTACACAAGTGTTTAGAACGCCGGGATGCCTGCCTGGAGATTGTGGGGGTCCCAGCAGCTGGAGCTACCCCCCCCCCCCCGGTGATCAGACATCTTATCTGCCATCCTTTAGATGGGAGATAAGATGTTTAGGGGCGGAGTACCCCTTTAAATTACATGGTAAAACAGAATGGTGCCATTAGAAGGTACAACTTTCCCCACAAAATTTCTCATGTGGCTCTGTTCACTGTGTTATCGAAGGGTTAGCTACAGTATCTTTACATAAGGCAGGGTTTCCCAACCAGGGTGCCCCCAGCTGTTGCAAAACTACAACTCCCAGCAAGCCTTTGGCTGTCTGGGCCTGCTGGGAGTAGTTTTGCAACAAGTGGAGGCATCCTGGCTGGAAAACACTGACCTACGGTATAATCTAGACTAGGGATCGACCGAATATCGGTTTGGCCGATATTCAAGATTTTGGACGTTATCGGCAATCACCTTGCCGATAATCTGATAATGCCCCACACCGCCTCTGCCCCATTGCCTCCCCCATCCCCGGTTTTATAATTACCTGTTCCCGGGGTCCAGGGCCCACGCTACTTCTGGCTCCTGCTGCGTCCTGTGATACGCTGTGCAATGACAAGTGACGTCCTCAACGCGACCGTCAGTGCGCACAGTGACAACTCAGGACGGGAGCCAGAAGTAGCGCAGGCCCCGGATACAGGTAATTATAAAACCGGGAATGGGGGAGGCCCCCCGGACAGGCAGGGGGAGAAAAGCGGGTGGCAGTGGCGGTCTCTGGCCCCGCAAAAGACACTGTAGTTCATTGATTTAAAGCACCTGCTTTAAATCAATGATATGCAGCGGCTTCTTCGGGGCCAGGGGGGTGGAGAAATAGCCGTTAACTTTTATACCGATATTCCGGCATAAGTTATCGGCTATCGGCCTGAAAGGCCACAGATTATCGGTCCTAAAAAAATCGGTATCGGTCGATCCCTAATTTAGACTGCCACTAATGGTTCCCATAGATTTTACAGAACAACAAAGTAATGGATTTAAGGGAAATCTTGGAGAAAGTGACGATTAAATCCAGATGCCCGTATTAACCTCCAATGTCTCAACTGTTGTGCAAAAGAACATTTTATATTAGGCAAACTTAGAATCTGCCACTACGTTAATAGAATAACACGATACAAAGTAACAATCTGAAACCGGATTTTTTATATTATGTATAAAATTCTCAGTAAAAGGAAACTCTTTAAATGGTCACTATCGTTTCAAACAACTTCCCTTAATGTGAATGTCTACCAAATAAATTACTCCTTACACCAGAGCAGGTATAAGCAACCTTTGGCACTGCAGATGTTTTGGACTACATTTCCCATGATGCTTTTGCAGCATTTTGGCTGTAAGAGCATCATGGGAGATTTAGTCCAAAACATCTGCAGTGCCAAAGGTTGCCCATGACTGCACTAGAAAAACAGCTCCACAGTCTTGGCCACTAGGGGTCTCCCTTCACTGCAATCTGCTGTCTATTATTAGGGGAAATCTGTAAGATCAGGACAGAACACAGGAAGTGGGGGCAGGGATTAGCTACTACTATGGGCTGTAGAGAGGGAGTGCTCTTGAACTGTGTACCTGAAAGCTGAGCCAGTCTGTCTGTTGAAGGTGATCCACACTGTTCCTGAAAAGTAAATCAAGGCACCTCCTAAAAGTTTAAAATAGCAGTCCCTTGTGCAAATACCAGTGTACCCACTATTGTATGTCGACAGTGCTGCAGTGTAATCTCCTCGGCAGCAGTTCAGTGCTTAGTGTAATCCCTTCCTTGCTGTACTGTTGCTGTTTATTTTCTACTCACATAGCATACCCAGTGCATTAGTAACCCCTTCTACCCCCTACATGCCATCTATAGTACTGTGTAAATAATCCCCCAGCACAGTATCAGCCTGTTTAGTCCAGCGCACTTTCACCAAAACTATGTCATGGCATAGTAGAGAGGAGTAAGAGTTGTGATCGGCCGGAGAATTAACTTAAGGGCACAGCTCATTTCCCTTTTCCCTCCATGCTTCTATCTTGCCATCCATACACCAATATGAGGACATGTTTATTGCACAACCAATTCTACTTTGTAAGGACACCTTTCGAATTAAACATAAAGGGGTTAGGATTTTTTTTTTCCACACATTACATGTAGCTTTGTACTAAAAGCGCAACATGGGTGTAGCCAGGCAGCACCAGTTATAACAAGCCTTCACTTTGGCACTGGAGCCTGGCCAATGGTGCCACTGACAGGCTGACCACCAGTTCAAAGCCAGTGCGGAATGCTGCCCCCCCCCCCCCCAAGAACAGCACCACTCCTGTTTACAGGTCATGTGTAGTACTGCTGCTTAGTCCCATTCACTTCAATGGAGCCGAGCTGCAGTATCAGACACAACCTATGTAGAGGGGGAGGGGTGCTGTTTTTCTAATCCCGGACAACCTCTAAGTTGCAGCAGTTTGGGTATACGCTCATTGCATATTTAGGGAGCGTGCCACGGGATGCTTCTATCAGTGTTAGCAGGCAAACACAGGTTGACCTGAGCACAACTAAACAAGACTATCATTATCTGTAGTTAGGCACCATAGCAGCATGTTTCATATATCACTGCTTGTGGAATTTATCAGTGCAATAAAAAAAAAATTTTTTTTTGCATACTGTCACATAGAAAACTAAGGAGCGGCTAAATGTATACTGCATTTTTATATTTGTTTTTTGGACTCTTCACTTGCAAGAATTGAAGCCCATTTGAGGTCAATTACCACCAACAGTTGATAGGCAAGCATGTTGGGAGTCCGCCCCCCACTGATCTAAGGCTATGTTCAGACAAGTGAATGTCCCTTTATTCCCCTGACAGCAGAGCACTGGAGGAACATGCCGGCGCTAGGACAACTCGGAAACGCGCCATCTCATAGATGGCAATGCATTTCCGTGTGGAGCCTGCAGAAAGAATAGACATGTCTATTCTTTCTGCTGAGACAGGAATTTGATGTATCCGGTGCGTAAAATCGCTATGCGCAGCAGAATCCAATTTAAAGGACAAGTCTCATGGGCAAAAACATATCCATTTTCTGAAGGATAGGAGATAAGTTTAAGATGGGTCCCCCCGCGATCTCCTGATTTGAACTCCGGTGCGCTAGCACAGGAGTGCGTCACAAACCCGCCAGAAGTCGAGGCTGCCACGCCCCCTCCATATAGGTCTATGGGAGAGCAGTTCAGCAATCTTTGGCTCTCCCATAGAGCTATAGGGAGGGGGCGTGGCGGCCTCCACTTCGAGCAGGAGTCATGACGCGCTCCTGTGCAAGCGCACCAGGGCTCCAGACTGGAGATCGCAGGGGGCCCCAGCACTCTGACCCCCTGCAATCTAAAACTTATCCCCTATCCTCCGGATATTGAATACTTTTTGATCATGAGACTTGTCCTTTAAATCAACGGGACACTGCTGCTGCGGAATCTCTGTGCATAATTCCATACGGAAATTCCATCAAGTGAACATAGCCTAACCATAAAAGGTCTATACCAGTGCTACCCAACTGGCATGTCTCCAGCTGTTGCAAAACTGCAACTCCCGGCAAGCTTGCTGAGAGTTGTAGTTTGGCAACAGCTGGATATACACCAGTTGGGAAGCACTGGTCTATACTGGGGAGAAGCCATCAGTTTTTAAAGGCTGGACAACCCCTTTAAGGTGACGTCTATTTGAACCAGTAGAGCGTCTTATAATTATTGTTGCGGGTAAAATAAATGTTGGCAGTAAACAGTGGTATTCAGACCATCAAATCTGATGTCACTGCTGACTAAAGCCGTACCGTATTACTTTATTCTCCAAACATACTTCTGTCTTAGTTAGCCATGTAAATATTTAAGGCATAATAACACATATTATTAGGCAAAGCCAAATATCTCAGAGTGATCTCAGTCTTATTTCCATAGGTAAATATGTCACCTGTAACAGTCAGTAGTACAAATATTTAGGATGCAAAGCGCCCATAGTCCTAACATCCAGGATCTCCACCATTCCTTTACATTTATTCCCTGCATGGCGGCACACACCGCCTCGGCTCCTTCATGCTTGGTATCGCAGGGATATACATAATTGCACTTTACTAGGGAATGGCATTAACATTGATGAGATACGTTTGTATTGGTGCATAAAGTCCCCTCCATCACATGCAGACTAGCATGGCGAATGTTGCTACATTGTGAATGGAATCTCTAAAGTCGCTGCAGTAATATATATTTGTATTCTGGGGAAGCATGCAGTTACTACATAAGACAGGTATGGCCAAAAAAAAACAACATATTTGCCACGCAGCATATTGAGACTAATAGTCATGATAACATATATGTGTGAAAACCCCATTCTGAAAGCAGAGAAAAAAAAAAGCTATTTTGACTAAGGCTATGTTTACATGGCAGAAAAATTCCAGCGGACATTCTGCAGACAGTGGGAGCCGTCACTAGGACCACTCAGATGCGCCGTCTCCATAGCAAGCAGAAAGGTTGCCATGGCCAACTGCTCCGATTTCGCTGCACTTAAAATGCGCCATTTGCTTGGTTTCTTTTCTGCTGCCTGCATGTAGGAGCTGCATGATGTCTTGCTCAAATCCTTATCTCTCCTTTCCTGAACATGATGATCCAGATCTATTAATCTGCCTGAAATCTAAACTGTCAGGTTCTATTTTACCAGAGCTCTTTAAAATATAAAAGCTAAAATGTGATTGGTTGTTATGGGCAACAAAGACATTTTTGGTTTGGGCAGATTTCTATATGTTGGTCATTATTGGAAAAGATGCAAATTCATTTGAAAAGATCCACTCCAGGACACTTATGCATGACATGACACCTTAACATTTCCACCTAACCTGATGAAGAGGCCTTTTGTAGAGACATTTTAGAAGTATACGTACCATGATTTTATGTGGATAATCGTGTGAGTCATGTGACCTCATCTGACAAACAGAAAAAAATAAAAATAATAAAATAAAATCAGGTTATACCATCATCCACAAATAAATAATCTTAATAATGCACTATAAAACCATAGCCTGAAGCATCTTGACTAAAATGGAGCAGCTGTCGAGGGTGATGTGGGATAAACTTAACTGGAACCTGTCAACTCTATTTGCTTGTAAGAGCTGCAAACGCTGTTGGATAATTGTTTGGATATAAAAGCTAACCATGCCTTTCCTGGAGCGGATGGCCGTTGCCAAACCTATAAAATCACGTTTTTATTTAATAGCCAAGTGCCAAGGAGGCAGGGCCGAGCTGCTCAAGTGCCACAGCCTGGCACGCCTCCTCATTTGTCCTTACAAAGCCCTGAACATCAGTCAAGGAGGGGCTAGGAGATAAGGACAAATAAGAAGGCATTCCAGGTGTGGCACAGCTCAGCGTCATCTCCTTTTCTCTTGGTTGAGAAATTAAAAAGAGATTTTAAAGGTTTGGCAACTACCATCAGCTTCAGGAATTGTACAGTTTGTTTTTTACCCTAACAGCTATCCAACAGTGCCTGAAGCTCTTGTCTGTAAAAATAAAATGTGTATCTTTTATTCTATGATGCAGGAAGCACCTGCTTAGCCAATCATTGTCCGATGCAAGTAACTGCGACTGGGTGAGCGGACATGTATAAATGCAAGTATCACGCGCTGCACTTTGGGGTTCACTAGGATCATTGTGATGCATAGCACTGTCATTGCTGATAACAATGGCTGTTGTAGAATGAGAGCTGGAACAAGAATTAGTGAAGCTTTTCTATAGGGTCCCTGCATTAAAAATGCAACAGGAAGTGGAAACTGTCCGAAAAAAATATGCATAGGCTTAAGAAAACTAGAGGCTAGGCTACCTGGTGTGCCGATGCATATGACAGTGTACGTTTATGGGATCCATTTATTTCAACATGCTGAATGTAGTCTAAAAGGGACTACGTTCATCAACGTGAACATGTACTTTTTTTTGCAGAACATAAAAGTGTGGCTGTCCGTGTTATGGAGTCCTACAAAAAATAAAAATAGTATTTCTTTGTAACGTCAAATGTAACAGCCTTTAGAGTATGTTTGGAACACTGAAATTAATGGATCCCGCAGGCGTATGCTGTGGTAGACATTGGAAACTGGTTGGCTGATTCCTTGACGAATACCACAAAATTTCTTCCCGACCATGTGAGTAAAGTCCAATATAAGATACCTACATAAAATAATTTTAAAACTACACGTACCTCTTGCTCTAGATATTCTCGTCTCTTACGGGCACTCTCATGTCGCCAGAGTTTCAGAGAAACAAGGCCACTAATGAAATAAACTAACATGAGAACAAACAGGAAGATCATGGCTGCCGTCTGCCCCCCTTCCACACGACAGAATGTAGAATACATGGGGTTGTTGAAGAGAGAATAGTAGCACAGTCCTCCTCTGTTTGTGTCATTCACATACACAATTGCTCCTGCCATATATAGAATAAACATGCAGATATTGATACCGAACTCTGTTAAAGGCCACCAGTTAGAATCCAGTAGAATTGTCCTGTAGTACATGGACATGCCGAGCACTAAAAGGATTATAGTAATCAGCCATGCCAAGCCTGCCACCACCAGTACAAAGGGAGTCTTGGGTCCACTATAGTAGTACCCCCCCTGTAAACTAGCAGAATAGGAATATGGCTGTGAGTAACCAAACATATTGAACCATTCATTGTCTTTGTGGATATAAGCTGTAACACAGGCAAAAACGCCTGCTCCAAGCAAGAGCTCCACAACGCCTAGAATTCTCAGCAGTCCTGCCCAAGACTTCATGTAAGAGTATCTCAAGTTGTACTCTTCTACCTTCTCACTATAAGTTTTCACAGTACGTGTCTGGCGATCCAGAGAGGAATAAGGATCATCGTCCACGATCATGGCATCAACTTCTTTCCTTGAGTTGTAGCTACCACCAGAACCCCCATATGGATCCTGTAATGAACCTCCAGCTAACTTTGCATTCACAATTGAGCTTTTTACATGAGATCCAGATGCAGGGAGTGATGGTGACGGAGGGGGTGAACAACGCTCTCCTCCAGAAATGTAGTTAAGTTCTGATATGGGCTCTTCCCATGCTGTCTCTTTTTTACTCCTAAAGATATTTTTCCAGGAGTCTGGAATAAAACGTCGAACAGGTCTGAGTTCAAGTGGAGCGACTGGTTCTTCGCTATCACTTGGAAAAAACTCTGGTCCGAATGGAGGAACAAGTGGCAACGGAGGCGGGGGCAACGGGTCCGCACTCAATGCCAACTCACAGTCCCGTAACATCTGTATATTACTTCTTTGCTCATTGGACTCTACTGGAACTTGATCGTATTGTACAACACGGCCATTTGTAGCTCTGTGTTTGGATCTTGGTCCTGAAGATGATCCTCCTCCAGACATTTGTGTATCCTTGAAGAACAAAAGCAACGTGATATTAGTGAACTGGATTTATAATGCATAAAGCAAACAGTAACAATGACAATCACAGTTATTTTAATTTAAAGGATCATTCCTACTTTATAAAGTAAAGGCTTATTACTAGGATAACTGGTGAGAGTTCCAACCTCTGGGACTGAGGCCAATAATGAAGGGAATAAAATATTTGTTTAGCATTGCATCCCCTTCTAAGGCTTTCTTGAGGACATCCGCCACCTGGCTGTACATAGAACCGTAGCCGGTTCACTTCACTATACTCTACTGCACTACCGTGCAGGGAGAAGACTGTTATGGGGTGCAAGGATAAACCAAATCTGCATCCCCTTCCTTCTCAGGATGGGGAGGGGTTGTTTTAGTCCCAAATGATGGATATGCCATTACTTCATCACATGACAAAAAAAAAAAAAAGTTGCTGTTGAGGTTCCGGACTTAGATTTGGCCCCAATCCATGTTCTGGTTACCTGGTGCAGCTTCCATACACAAATCATATCTAAACGTTAAGGCTGCTTTCACACTATAAAGTTCTTCCGTTTTAAAGAGCCATTACTGTATAATGTTCCGTTATGGAAACCCTTAAAAACATCCGTTAAATGGCAGTTACAATATCCCATACGGCCATTACAAAATCCCATTAAAGTCTATGGGATTTTTACCTCATCTGTTTTAACTCGTCATAGCCCGTTAATAACAGACGTTATTTGTGACAGAGAAAAAAAACGGTACAAACACTATTTTTCTCCAGTCACAAAATAATGTCCGTTATTAATAATGGGCTATGACGGGTTAAAACGGATAATGGAAAAATCCCATAGACTTTAATAGGATTTTGTAATGGACGTTTTTAAGGGTTTTCATAATGGAACATTATAACAGCTCTTTAAAATGGATGAATTTAGTGTGAAAACCGCCTTAGAACTATGATGCAGAATCCCACTGAAAACAGTGGAAAGCAGAAGTTTGGCACAAAAACCTGTGTGAACGTGCTCTTAGAGTTGACTTTGTGAGCTACATAAAGCATCATGAGCTGCGGTAAAACTCTGCTAGTTTGCAACAATCAGGAAAAAAAAACAAAAAAAAAAACAAAAAAAACACAAGTCTTCCACACTGACACTATTTCCAAAATTACACAAGTGTTTTGATGCATTGAAAATCTGAGCTGCGATTGGCAAATCAGATCAGTTTTTGTCTCGGACTAAGTAAAAAAAATTAAATTAAATAAAAATTATAATAAAAATAAAAAATAAATAAATAATTGGTCCATAATATTTTGGTCAGTAACTGACACAGAATAACTATAGTCAAAAGAGTTGCAACATTTTTTGTGTTATGGATCCACTCCGGGCTTTGAAGACAAACACTGACTAGAATACTATGTGTGAACACAGCCTATAAGAGGAAAAGTCTCCCCGGCATAAACGATTTAAAGGGGTACTCCGGCGCTCAGACATCTTATCCCCTATCCAAAGGATAGGGGATAAGATACCTGATTGCGGGGGTCCCGCTGCTGGGGACCCCGTGATCTTGCACACAGCACCAGAGTTAAAAATCAGTCCCTGTAGCATGTTCGCTCTGGGTCTGATTACCGGCGACCACGGGGCCACCCCCGTGTGACATCACACTCCGCCCCTCAATGCAAGCCTATGGGAGGGGGCGTCACGCCCCCTCCCATAGGCTTGCATTGAGGGGCGGAGCGTGTGGCCACACGGGAGCGGAGGCGTGACGTCACACGCCGCCTGCCCCATGGTCGCCGGTAATCAGACCCGGAGCGAACACGCTACGGGGGACTGATTTTAACTGGCGTGCTGCATGCAAGATCACGGGGGGTCCCCAGCGGAGGAACTCCCACGATCAGGCATCTTATCCCCTATCCTTTGGATAGGGGATAAGAGGTCTAAACGCCAGAATACTCCTTTAAAGTGGTTTTCCCCAACTCACAAAAGTATCCCCTCTCTCTGCAGTCGAACCACCACCAATCACGGGATGCAGGGCTGTATTTACAGCTTATGGTACGGTCCCATGTATCGCTTACGCAGCATATTTCACGCTGTGCAAAATTGTCTGTAGCAGCAGGAAATACGCTGCATATTCTCAGATCATACACACAGGGCTAGCCTGCTTTTTCAGTGAAGAATGTAGGTGGACTGTGACGCACGGCCCCGCCTCCAATTTTCACTGAAAATGCAGGTCTGCCACCGGCTAGCAGAGATGAGCGAAGTTATAGTGATTCGATTCGTCGCGAACTTCTCGGCTCGGTGGTTGCTGACTTTAGCCTGCATAAATTAGTGCAGCTTTCAGGAAAAGGTGGATAAAGTCCTAGGAGACTCGCTTTTATTGCTGAAAAATAAAACAAGCAATCTGATTGGTTGCTATGGGCAGCTGTTTCCTCTGCACAGGTTTTGATAAATTCCCTCCTATGTTTCATTCTGCAGTTCATAAAAAAAAATAATAATTAAAATAAGGACAGCTGCATTTAAACAGACAAGTTTCAAGTTAGATTTTTGGATGTAATATGATACCAGTGTACAGGCCCCTAGTGAGCACCTGTCTTGGCCTTTAGGTATCAATATACCTATTCATCCCAATACTTACCAATGCAATCTAGTTTGCATAAAGATTGACATTCAGGCTGTATAAAAAAAAAGGTATCAAGCCCCCGAAAACTTTATCCCTCATCTAGTATACTACGGTTTTAGGTCCGGTCCAAAACCGCATACGGGTCAAAACTGAGCCGACCGGAGTCCCCGTTTGACTCCGGTCGGATCATTAACCCCTTAAGGACGCAGGACGTAAATGTACGTCCTGGTGCGGTGGTACTTAACGCACCAGGACGTACATTTACGTCCTGTGCATAACCGCGGGCATCGGAGCCATGCCCGTGTAATGCGCGGCTGATCCCGGCTGCTGATCGCAGCCAGGGACCTGCCAGCAATGGCCGCCATTAACCCCTCAGGTGCCGGGATCAATGCAGATCCTGGCATCTGCGGCAGTGCGCGATTTGAATGAATGATCGGATCGCCCGCAGCCTTGCTGCGGGGATCCGATCATTCATAACGCCGCACAGAGGTCCCCTCTCCTTCCTCCGTCCGACTCCCTGCGTCTCCTGCTCTGGTCTGAGATCGAGCAGAAGATCACCTAAAACACTGATCTGTTCTATGTCCTATACATAGAACAGATCAGTATTAGCAATCATGGTATTGCTATGAATAGTCCCCTATGGGGACTATTCAAGTGTAAAAAAAAAAAAAAAAAAAAAAAGTAAAAGTAAAAAAAATAGTGAAAAATACCCTCCCCCCAATAAAAGTAAAACGTCCGTTTTTTCCTATTTTACCCTCAAAAGGCGTAAAAAATAAATTTTATAGACATATTTGGTATCGCTGCATGCGT